>NW_005355115.1:3611250-3625390 GCF_000412655.1 Myotis brandtii
CCCCCCGGGTGCACAAATTTTTGTGCACCGGGCCTCTAGTATATATATAAAAGCCTAAGTGACCAAACGACCGTTCAACCATTCGACCGGTAGCTATGACATGCACTGACCACCAGGGGGGCATATGCTCAATGCACAGGCATGGAAACATGGAACAGACTGATGAATCTCAGAGGGAAGGGCAGATTTGTGCACCGGTGGGGTCCTTCAGCCTGGCCTGCAGGGATTGGGTCGAAACCAGCAGTCTGACATCCCCCGAGGAGTCCCAGATTGCGAGAGGGCACAGGCCAGGCCAAAGGACCCCACCAGTGCACGAATCCGTGCACCGGGCTTCTAGTATTTCATAATAGGATATGCAGTAACAAAGAGCTCTAACACTAAGCAGGCTTGTATTGTTACAGGCATACCTCAGAGATATTGCAGGTTTGGTTCCAGACCACCGCAATAAATCAAGTCACGCAATAAAGCAATTCATAATCCTGCTGGTGGTTGAGTCTTGCATTCAATTTGTACAAAATACAGTATCTGTGAAGCACCATAAAGCAAAGCGCAATCAAAGAGGTGCCTGTGCTTTCCTACAGAGGCAAGACTGAAGCTCAGAGAAGTGAGGCAACTTGCCCAGTCACCAGGCTCCTACGCTGGCAGAACCAGGACTAAAACCCAAGTCTCTGGAGTTCTCAAACACATGCTCTGGCCTCTGAGAGAAGGTCAGCATCTTCCAGAGCTGTTAGCTTAACCCAAAGAAAACAGTTCCCAGTCAGGATCTGACCCCTCGCCCTGGCCACTGACCCACAGCCAGTCATAACCAGGACTGACCTTTATTTCGACCATAAGCTCGTTCCACCCTGCCCACAGCTTGACCTCTAACCCTGACCACCACTGACCCCTAAACGAGACCACAGACTGCCCCTAACACTGGCTACTCTCCCACACGTGTTTGGCATGTTTGGTGCTAGTCCTCATGTGAAGACCTCCGGCAACCCAGTCACAACACCAGTAAAAACCTCTGTGTGTTCCAGAAGGTCTCCACTGCTCCTCTGTTAGCTGGCAGGCTAGGTGTCAAGCTGCCCCAGGGCTAGAAACCTCCAGCCGATCCTCCAGCTTCCGCCTTCTCTCCTCTCCGACCAAGGCTCACCCTTCCCCCTGTCCGATCAAACACACGGTCACACACACACCTCCTCCCTGCTGTCCGGGCTGGGATGCCTTCCCCCTCCCCACATCCCTTCTCCGGGATCTCCCTGAGGCCCTGCCTCCCCGGAAAGTCTAAAGGGCCCACGGGGTCCCATGTTGCCCAGGCTCACTGTCCCCTCCAGAGAATGTCACCAGGTCCCCAAAGAGAGCCCACAGCCACCAGCTGAAGATCCTCCCCAGGTGAGGGAGGTCGGGGCCAGCACATCCGGGGGGTGAAGGTCAGCTGGCAGGGACGCTCGCCGACACGCACACGCAGATATGCACACATTGGCCGAGTGTGTTTATAGAGTTCCGAGCAACCGTCAACTTGGCTGCGCTGGCTGCCCCCAGGAGAGGGGAATCCATAAACACCTCCTGCTCCAGCCAGTTCCCCCGCCAGGCGAGTCACCTCTCGGGACTTGGACACATCACCATCCTGGGGGACTGGCTGTGCTCAGCTCCTTTACTCGTGAAGGACGGACGGCTCCTGTCCCCACACAGGGAGGCCCCTCCAGGGGCCCGCTTGTGGCTTCCGGGGCCTTTGCCCAGCTGTTCATGCCTGGGGTGCCTCACGCCTCTCTCCTCCCAGCCGCACCACCCTGAAAGGCACACGACGTAAGACTTCCACTGTTCTCTGTCACACGGAGTGAGAACTCTCCTGAAGGGGCTTCGGGACAAAAAAAAAAAAGCGTGTGTGAAATAAGATGTCATATTTCACCATTAGAGACCCCTTCCTGCCCTGGCTGGTGCGGCTCAGGTGGTTCGAGCGCCCTCCCCTGCACTAGAAACCCATTCCTTTGGTGTAAGCATCGCTCTCCCCTCAGGAAGGGCCCCTGGGTATTTCTGTGGGTGTATGTGCCCATCAGATGCAGTGGGTACACAGACAGGCACTGGGCCGGAGTATGCACGCCAGCTTGAACTGTCACTACCCACCTGGACCCCCCGGGGGGGGGGGGGGGGGGGGGGGACGTGAGGGGAAAGGTCACGGCCTCTCTGAATGCACGGTGAGGAGGAGGGCCTGAGAATTCCTAGGGTCTCTCACCTCCAGCGCACTGATTTCTTCCTTTCCTCAAGGTTTTCTATTGGGAAATCACGCACCTGACCTTGCCACTTTGAAATGTCATCATAGCTGTAAAGGGGAGAGAAATCCTACGGTGTCGGGCCGAAGAGGATGAAAGCCGGTCGTCTGCAAGGGAAACCTTCAGCCTGTGCGTGACAAGGCTCGGGGAGCGAAAGCAAAACCACAAAAGGTCGTTTCTGGGAAACTTCAAAATGCAAGCGAGATGCTCCTCCAAGGCTGAGTCAGACCTTGCTGGATGTTAGGGCGCTTTCCTTGTTAAAAGGAGAGAAAGTGGAACCTCTTCCCGGGAAGGGGTGGGGGCCAGGCGTTGATGGAGTTCCCGGTGCTGATGCACCCACAGCCTCGCCCCCACCTCCTCCATTGCGCCCCCCTTTCCCCTTTAAAGAAGGCTCAAACCGGAACAGCCAATGAGGCTTGGAAAATCTGCCTGTTGTGTGAGGGGATTTTCCATAAATCTCCCTCATTCAGGCCGAGACAGCCCCGTGCCCTGTGGAGGGAGGGCTGCCCAGCTCCTGGAGACCCTCATTAAGAACAGGTGTTTTCTGGCTGGTTCCCGGCTCCTCCGGGCCCCTTGGCTGCCTGGGGGGTTGGGGAATGGGGGAGAAAACCCACCCAGCCTCCCCGGAGCCATCTCCAAGGAGAGTGAACTCAGGCCCCTTCAGAGTGAGGACACGGACTCTGGCCAAGGGCACGACACTTCCGAGGGTTGTTTGGCATCAATGTGCTTGCCGCCATTCCTGTTGCCCCTCGTGAAACTTTACAGACCTGCGCTGAGGAGCCTGGTAGCCACAAGCCACGTGTGGCTATTTAATTTTAAATTAAGTTTAAATTAGGGTTGACGGATACAGTAACTCAGGTGCCCAGTTTGAGCGCTCGTTAGCCACCTGTGGCTAGTGGCTACTGTCTTCAGCAGTGCAGGTCTAGCCATTTCCAGCATCTATTCTATTGGACAGCTCTGCGTAGCCGGTACTAGGCAGAGCAGCCTTCCAGGGTGAGGATGGACCCATTCAAGGCAGAAACTCCAAATTCGACCACAGGTACGGAAGTCTAGTGGAGATGACAATGGAGATGGCTCCAAGGGCTCAGGGAGACACAGTCTTCAAGGAGCTCCCAGCCCAAAGAGGGTTAAATAATTCCTTGGGCAGATCTTGTTTTCCCAGCAGGTGAGGAGGAAAGGGTCCAGCTGCGATTTAGCAGGCTCATTAGTAATGTCTTCTGAGGCCTGGCCCTCCCCAGGAGTAATTATTAACAGGTATGAGAGAGCGTGCAACGCAGGCCTCATCCTCCCATTCAGCCCCTGGGCCAGCTGGGCATCCTCGGGGCCCAGAGCTGGGAGTCCCTCCAGGAGACAGCCCAGGCCTGAGGAATGCCCCCCTCTCATCCCCCCACTCAGAGCCAAGCCTTGGTTCACGTTTGATAAGATGAACCTCCAGTGTGGGGACAGGGGGCCGACCAGGAAAGCCGCCCACCACCTCCTGATTAAACAACGGAAGCTGTTCAGCATTGGGGTCCATCCCTGCAGCCTCACAGGGGAAGTTCTAAGCCCCCCAAACCTAGGCATGGTCTGCAGCCTCGCCAGCAGGAAATTTCCACATTTGCTGAGATTTCTGTTTGCCTTCCCCATTAGCTCAACGAGCATGGATGGAAAGATGACTAAGGTAATTAGTGACTGAATGTAGCGGGGACACAGGGTGGCAGGGGCTGGAGCGTGGCTGGAGAGGCTGTAAGTCAACCAGAAAGCCAGAGCCCACGGGGTCTGGGCCCGGCCTGGAAACCTCTGGCCCAAGGGGTGGGGGCCCAGGAACAGAGACAGCAAGTGAGGGCCTGGACCTTGTTACCATGGAGACAGCTCCAAACCAAGGGGCCTTCCACCAAAGAGGGCACAAGCCCTGGGTGAGTGAGGGGGCCCTAGAAGGGAAGTGCCTATTCTGCAGCCACAGATGACAACCTCTCCCCTTCCCAAGTCCAGCCCTCAAAAGGGTCCATGGTCACAGTGATATTGACAAGGGACCGGTGATGCCATCAGAGAGCCCAAACTGAATGTCTTGCTGGTGGGTGGACAGGCTGGTGGGAGGAGTAGGTTTTTCTGAGCCATCTTCCCGAGACACATCCCAAGCAGGCCCCAGCCATCATGCACTTCAGGAGGCTCCAGATTCTTTTGATCACACACCTCTATTAATAAAAAGTCTAAGATGTGTGCCCAACGTATGTATATGTATTTATTTATAATTTATATGTACTGCCATACTAATAAAGTATGTCCATTATTTTAAAATATACACAAAAATAGACATTTTAATAGGATGGGGGAAAATAAATACAAATAAGGTCTCAATGCCTTCCCAAGTATTGGTGGACAGTCTTGCCCACCCCCTTTTGGAGACCACTTAAAGACTGTGGGTGACACATTTCCAACTAAGCTCATTCAATGAGCAAATCTTCTTGTGTTTGCAAATTCAACACCAGCCAGCCCTCCCAGGTTAATGTTAAGATTAGTTGCTATCTCAAAATTAGTTTGAACTTGAGCTGACCCTTCTGCTGAGGTAGAGATGGTGGCAGAGCCGGCCACGTCAGCTGACACAGGCTCAGAGGCTCCCCCACCCACTACCACAGGTCATGACTTTGCCCATGTTCTCCCCTCTCCGTGCAATGCCCTGCCTTTTTTTCTCCGCCCTGACACCCACTCATCCTTCCAGGATCTCTGCTCTCCTCCAGGAAAGCGTTCCTGTATCTCAGGCTGGCCCAGCGTCCCACCTCTAAGCTCCCACCGCCCCGTACAGATGCCTCCATTCTGGCATTTCCCTCATTGCACTGAAATGATGTGTTTCGCCCTTGCTCCCTCGAGAGAGTGGCCACAGGGCAAAGGGTCACTACTCCTCTTGTATCCCCAGATACCAGCATACACAGACACCCACATACTCACCCATATCCTCTCAGCACCTCCATTTGGACATTATGAGGCCTCTGAGTGCAAGGCAGGGCAGGAGTGCTGGGGGGTTGGCACCACCCCACCCCTTCCCCAGGATCCCTCAGCCAGTGACTACTGGGCGAGGGGCATAATGCCCCAGCACCCTTGCCCCGTGGGTGGTAACTTGAGGCGAGTGGTCTACGCAGTCTCCCAGCATGACCCAGCCCCAGGGGCCCACGGCAGTCGCCTGCTGGATATCACACACATTTTATGAGCTTCCTTCCTTTCCCTGCCTCACCTCCCCCTCCCTGCCCAGTGCTTCATGGGATCGCTTCCCAGATCTGCTGCTAGTGCTAAAATCCTTGCGTGGAGGGGGAACCAGCCAAAGACAGTGACATCTACTAGGTGCCTGACCAATTCGAATGAGTAAAGGTCTATTGAGCAACTTCTATGTCCCGCCCAGGGAGGGTTCAAAGAGGAAAAGCTCGCTGGGCTGGAGCAGAAGCTGAAGGTTTCTGAGGGGCATTGAGCCGGCCATTGACAGGCGGACAGCAGCGGAGATAATCCCCAGGAGGAGGAAGGACGGGAACAAAGGTGGGGAGGCTGGAGAGGTGGCGGCCTATCTGGAGGGCAATGAGGAAGCGCTGAGTGACACATCTGTTCCCTCTCCCAGGGGCTTTCCCTTTCCAGGACTGGTTCCCGGGTTCCTCTTTCCCGGAGCCCAGAGCCTTGGCAGCTGGACCTGGGGCTTGGCATCTTGGGGGCGGGACTTCTCTGGAAGTCCTCGCACTGGCAGAGAAGCCCGCCCCCTGTCACCGTCCCTTAGAGCAGCGGTTCTCAACCTTTCTAATGCCGGGACTCTTTAATACAGTTCCTCATGTGGTGGTGACCCGCAACCATAAAATTATTTTCATGGCTACTTCATAACTGTAATTTTGCTGCTGTTATGAATCGTAATATAAATATCTGATATGCAGGATGTATTTTCATTGTTACAAATTAAACATAATTAAGGCATAGTGATTAATCACAAAAACAGTATGTAATTATATATGTGTTTTCCGATGGTCTTAGGCGACCCCTGTGAAAGGGTCGTTCGACCGCCAAAGGGGTCACGACCCACAGGTTGAGAACCGCTGCCTTAGAGCGATCCTCATTAAGAGCTTTCCCAAGACAGGCAAAGGGATTGGGCTGACTTCTGGGAAGGCCGGTGCCTCCACCTGCCCCCTCTCCCCCTGTCTGGAGAGGGAGGGAGGCAGGGGGGAGCCAGGGATTCTCAGTCCCTCTGCTGATCATCAGGCGCCATTAAAAGCAAGCAGGAAGCACATCTGGGCATGCGGAGTGGGCCCTGCAAGTCCTCTCATCCACCCTGGCCTCCGGGTCCTGCTTGGGCTGGCAGCCTCCAGCTGGTGGCAGCGGCGGCAGTGGCGGCAGCGACATCCATCCTGGGCACCCACACTCAGCCAGAAGGGGCATGTGGGTTTGTTCTGAGGCAGCAAGCTAAGCCCCCACCCTGAGGACTGAACCCAGAGAGGGCTGGCCTAAAAGTCCAGATGCCTCGTGCCCAGCCTGGCTCTGCCACCTGCTAGTTGGGGGGCCTTGGGTGAGTCCCTACCCTGCCTGTGACTCAGTTTCCCCAGCTGTGCAATGAAGGAACTGACTACTGTCCCTTCAGCTCTGGTGTTTTATATTCTAAGTCTGAGCTGCTTTCTGCCTGAGATTCTCCAGCCTAGAGATTCTGGGGTGCTCAGCCACAAATCTCAAACTAAGCTGCCCGGGGGTCCCAGCGAGGGTCCGGATGCTGTGGTAAAGACTGACAATTCCGAAGGAAGGAAGGAGCCGGGCGTTTGAACACTCAGGCAGCTTCCATGGAGGAGAGGAGCTTACCCTGGCCCCTCTCTCAGCTTCCCAGGCCTCAGCAAGGCCAGGCCCACATGTTCAGGCCAGGTTGCCTCTGGCCTCTGCTTGAGGAATGAGTCTCAGGAAAGAGTGATCACCTGGAGCAAGAAAGGATTCACATGGAACAAATCGTGAACTTAACCTTGTTTTCTCCTTCTACAGCAGCGGTTCTCAACCTGTGGGTCGCGACCCCTTTGGCGGTCGAACGACCCTTTCACAGGGGTCGCCTAAGACCATCCTGCAGATCAGATATTTACATTATGATTCATCACAGTAGCAACATGACAGTTATGAAGTAGCAACGAAAATAATTTTATGGTTGGGTCACAACATGAGGAACTGTATTTAAAGGGCCAGAAGGTTGAGAACCACTGTTCTACAGGGTCTCTGGTCCTCGGGGACACGGGTACTGTGATTCCAGTGAGAGAAAAGGGGCTTTGCCCCGATCGTGTGATTCTTCCATCCACAGAGGACCAGCCTGGAAGAAAGGCATGGACTTGGGTGAAGGTCATTAAACCTCAGGAAACATCCCCCACTGACCTGGCCATGTCCCGAGAGAGCACTCTACGCTGGTACACGCAAGGCTCTACACTCAGCTAGAGGCAAGGATAGCCCATGCGGCCTTCCCAGGCACCATCAGATTTGGAGATGACTTGGGTGGGTCCTGCTACAGTTAGAGTCTCTCAGCACGGGACCAGCTGTCCACAGGTTAAAGCAAGTAAGTCAGGAGCCTGGGCCCTGCCCCGACAGCTTGGCCCTGGAAAATCCTTCACAGCAGAACACTGCATCTGTTGCAACCCAGCTTGTAAATAAAAGCATGTCCAAATTAGGACTACAGTAAGATAACATTTTTCACCTATCAGATTGGCAAACATCCAAAAAGTTATAATAATAAATTGATAGCACACTTTATCGGCCAGGCTGTGGGGAAATAGTCACACTCATCCTTTGGGGGTGGAAATTTAATTGTTACCATCGGCAGTGAACAATTCGACAATATGTATCAAGGTTACATAGGCATATACCCTGTGGCCAACAATTCCAGGTCTTGGAATGATGCTACAGATATACCTAGAACATGCCTGTGTGAGATTACTCACCGCAGCATTGTTGGAAAAGCTCAAGATGGAATGAGGAGCAAATGAGGTAACAGGTGAAAGTCAAGAGCTCCGGACAGTCCCAGACCAGGAGAAGGCATGGCTGTCATTAATCCTGTCCCAAGTCACCACTCTCACGCCTCAGGGCCATTGCTCGTACAAGTTAGATCCCTCCATTCCTTCCACTCTCCCAGAACCTCAGGAAAAGAGTGGGACCCCATTGCCCCTGACCTGGTGAGGGTCAATCTGGGCCAAGGAGGAGGAAGAAGAGGCTTTGGTCCGGGTAAGAGCCAACCACGCCCAGTCTCCCTTCGTAGGAACAAAACCCTGTATTCTGGCCCTGGACAATAATTATCTAAGTCTGAGTGGTTAGAGCATCGGCCTGCTGACCAAAGGGTCACAGGTTTGATTCCCAGTCAAGGGCATGTACCTCGGTTGTGGGTTCAATCCCCACGCTGGGACTTGTATATCTCTCAAGTCACGTTCTCTCTCTCTCTCTCTCTCTCTCTCTCTCTCTCTCCACCCCCTCCTCCCTCCCTTCCACCATTTGAAAAATCAATGAAAAAAATCTCCTTCGGTGAGGGCTTAAAAAATAACAACCCTGTATTCTGGTGGTCCCTGCACCGTTCACATTGCAGGTGATGATTTGGTTTCAGCAGGAGCCGTCGCCCTAAAGCGTATGCCCTCTATTTGAAATGGATTGCTTGAACTGTTTTCTTTGTATTTCAGCTGCAAATTGATGTTGGTGGTGTGTATACGCTGAAAACAAGAGGCGTTTCATACCTAGTTGTATGTCTACATGTATCTAGGCAAACCTGATTATAGTTAATACTGGGGTTCCCCGAGGATCTTTTCCCCTCGAAACGAGATCCTAGACACCATTTGTGACTGAACAAAACCTATTTGATGATGACCTGGTGGGGTCTTGCCCCCTCCCTTGATGACTGCAGCTGCCAGGGAGGGGGCTTCATCACAGGGAAGCAGGTGGAGCAGGACCAAGTGCCCTCACCTGGCCTGCACTTGGCAGGCTTCTCTTCCCTCCTGAGCCTGGACAGAGTGGTGGGCAGTGGCCGCAGACCGGGGCAAACCACTGCGGATGGCGGGCGTGGCCCCCAAGTCAATGGAAGCGCGTTCCTGAGATAGCGGTGCAATGGCCGGAATGTGAGGGGCCAGAGGCAGTGATGGACAGAGCCAGCCCAAGAGCCGAACAAATATTGACTCTGAGCAGGGCGGCCTCTTGAAAGCCCTCCACAGGATGCCTCTCGCTGTTCCCGTATCTCCAGCCACCCTCATGGCTGGGTGCCTCCGGCTCGGGGGAGGGGCATTGCTGATTCTCCCTCTGGGCCCCCAGGCTGAAACCCAGGCCTGGATGTGGGTGACACCTGGCAGAGGATGTGTGCCTCCCTGGAACCTTAAAATGCCCCCTGGAGGCTCTTGTCCTAGCTCGTTCATCCAAAATGAAACTGACTACAGACCCTCCTAATTCCTGATCATGACAATGATAAGTAACATTGATTAAGAGCTTTCTGTGTGCCTGGCACTGTACTAAATGCTTTACATGTATTAACTTGTGAGTCTTCACAATAACCTTAGGAGATGTGTATTATTTTTCATTCCCATTTTACAGATGCAGAAACTGAGGCACAGGGAGAGTTAAGACTGCCAAACAGAGAAACGCGTCTCAAAGATACTGTGTCGTTCTGTCTGTGAGCGTAGAAACATGGAGGTAGGAGGTCCTTAGAGAAGGCTGGGTACCCATCTCCTTTTCCAAATGGGGAGACTGAGGCCCTGAGAGGGAATGACTTATGCAAGGTCTCTCTCGGCTGCAGAGCCAGTGTGCTGAGTCAAGGTGCTGCTGATGGTGGACATTCCTAGCAAGCTGACTCCTGACCTTTGGGGTAACCTGAGGTCTTGTCTTCCAAGAATTTCCAAACACTTTGTTTTCTCTTCTGCAGGCCTCATACTTTGGGCAAACACTCCCAGCCCCTCTCCCCATGGGATATCTTTCTCCTTTCCCACCTCACTCATCCTAATCCTGACATTCTCCCACATCGCCCCCAACAAATTCCTTCCCGTTCCCAGCCACTGGGCCCTCTTTCCTGTGGCTTCAGTTACTCTACTTGACCAATAAGGGCATCAGACCGGATGACTCTCAGATCTCCCTATCTCTGAAATGCAAGGAATCTGACTTGGTTTCTGTACTCAGCAGAGTGGCTGCTGTCTCACCTGGACCCTGTCCGCCTCTGCAGGCAGCTGGGGTCTCCCCTGGGTTGCACAGCCAGGTTGGAGGAGGTCAGGAATGGAGATGGGGAGACAGGAAGGGTGGGGGAGCTCACAGAGGAGTATTCAAAAGGGGTTCCCTCCACTGCCACCCCAAGTCTCCCAACCAGATGTCATCACTCCAGCCACATACACTGTTCCAGCAGCCAAGGCCTGGCCAGGCCTTGAGGACCCATGTGTCAGAGGAAGAAAAGGGAATGTGAGCTGGGATCGGGTGGGGGTGCAACACCCGGGGTGGGGGTGGAGGGTCCCTGCAGTCCCTGCCCTCACAGCCTGGCCTCCCCTCAAGGATGCTGAGGCTGGAGATGGGCCCCTCTAATTCTGCCACGGGCAGCACCCTCTGCTCAGAAGGAAATGCAGCCTGAGTGCGCCCTGGCCTGCCTCACCCTGCTCGCCCTTGCCTCCCAAGGTCATGACCTCTGGAACTCTGGGAACACCCAGGACCCCATCCTTCTGTCTGTCTCCAGATCAGACTCACGGCGTGCACTCCCCTCAGCTCTCCGTGTCCACATGCTGCTCGGGCAAAGGGCAGCCCCCAAAGGCTCACACAGACAGCACATTGGCCCACCCTCAGCCCAGCCCAGCCCAGCCCAGCCCAGGCCTCAGCTGAGCAAGGGGGCTGGAGGGTAGGACACAGAGCCTGAGGGGGAAGGGCTCTCAGGAGGCACCCCTGCCCTCAGGACATGCATAGCTGGCTCTGGGAGAGACTGGAGGCAAGGAAGGACACACAGACACCTCTGGAGACCAGGACAAGCACTAAGGGGAAACAAATCAAGTGTTGACATTCTGAGCAGGCTGGGAACTAGAGAGGTTTCCTGGGATGAGAAGGGGGAGCCAGGCCCAGGGCAGAAGTAGGTGCTTCAGAAGCCAGAGGAATCCCTCCATTCCTTTCACCTGGTCCACGGGGGTGGGGCCTGGGGACTCCCTGGGGGCAGGGCTGTCTCCCCTGAGACTGGGGCTCCCTGAGGACAGAGTCGTCTCCCCTGAGACTGGGGCTTCATCATCAGACTGGAAGTTTGTGAAACAGGGAGGGACTAGGAGGTAAGGATAGAAGTTAAAGAAAACCACTTCCAAACCAGGGCCAGAAAGAATTCTTTTTCCTCTTTTTGTCATTTAAATTGATTCTCTTTATGGAAAATAAAGCCCACGCACACTCTGGATGAGGAACCGTTTCAGCTTGGCCATCAAGCTCATCTACTCTGAGAAGCACTTCTGCATCTACGGGGGGTTGGGTGTGGGGCGGGGTCGGGGGAGAATGGACAATTGAAATGTCATCTCACTCGTTTACAAACTTAGACACTATGTCCGGATGGTCCTACTATCAAGGTAGTGCACAAGGATACACCTTGAGAAGGCTCACCCTCTCCCTCCTCCCATCCCCTCTGCCATGTGCAGTCACTGACTGGCTTCTGGGGTTTGTTTATGCAAATACAAGTCAACATTCTTGCTTTCCTCTCCCCAGAGGGAATTCCCAGCTGCTAGAACTAGTCCAAGCACCAGCCCAGGTTTGTGCAGCTCCTGTGGCACTCCCCTCTGTGACTTTAACAGCCCTCTCCGGCTGGCTGGGAGGGAGGAGGCAGGCTACATAATGGCCCAGCAGACAGCCAGTGCTCCTTAAGGCCTATTGGTTTGGGGTTTCTTTCAAAGAAGAAATGATGTGGCCTCAGTCTGTTCCCTCTGCCCTTCCCGGGGCTGAGCTGGGCTTGGCAGGAGGATTTGGAGAGAAGAGCTCTCACAGCAAAGAGGGTGGGTTGTGAGGAGGAGGCTGAGAAGTGGGGTGAGACCCCTGGAAATGGAGAGGCCGGTGGCACTGCCGAGGTCTGCAGGCTCTGAGACTCTGCCAGCGAGGCGGCCTGGTCCTGGGAAGAGACGTCAAGCCTGTGTTTCCCAGGGCAGCTCGGGCCCCAGCAGCCCCAGAGGCCAGGTTTAAAGCCCTATCTAAGGTACACAGCATTATCTCCATTCTCCCACCCCCACCCCCACCCCCACCCCGGGGGAGCCCAGGCCTCCCAGAGGGCCCGGCTCCCACTGCCTTGTTAATGTTTACCGTAGCTGAAAACAGTGGGCACACATGGCACGGGCCACCTGCCCACCCAGAGGCAGCCGGGGCATGGGAACACCACACTCAACAGATGTCCCCCCCCCCCCAAGGGTCCCGTGAGCCCCTGCCACAGCCAGGCAGGCACCAGGACGCCGCAGACTGCTGGGGTCCAGTCCTGCACACCCGGGGGCAGCCCTGGCCCCTTCCGGCACAGGGAGGAGCAGTGAGACGGGTAACCGAGACCTCACTGTCCGGCACATGGTGGCGAAGACTTAGCATGAAAAGTCCCGTAAATGATCTCAGTAAATTCTCATATATCGATTACCTGTTGAGATGATAATATTTGTATGTATTAGGCTAGATAAATATATAAGTATATGCAGCATACCATTTAAATTCATTTCACCTGTTCATTTCACTTTTTCAGGTGCTATTTAGTAGAAAACTTTAAAATGCACATGTGGCTCGCAGGAGAGTCCCGCTGGACAGGCTGATGGGAAGCTGTACCCTCTTTCTCCTGCCGGACCCAAGATACAGTCACACCACCCGCTCCAGCCCCTGGGGCTGTCCCACCTCCTGCCATCAGAGGGGGTCCTCTGAGGACAGGAGCCAGGTCTCTACTCTCTCCTAATTTTGCCCAACTGCCCAGACATTTGGGAGGGGACAGAGGTGGCAATGTGGACGCCAGTCACCCATGCCCGTGGCCGCCGTAGGAACCTCCTCTACGCTGACTGATGGTCAGATTGAAAGTCGCCTGTTTCATTCCGGTGGTCTCAAGAAGAGGCATCCTTCTCTGAGACTTGAGAGTCGGGCATTCAGCAAGCTGTGGGACACACCTGGGTCAGGAACGGCTTAGAATGCGCACAAATGACAAAACTGGAGGGAGGAAGAGTCCTAACACAGAGCCTGCAGCTCCCACACACTCAGCCTCATTCCATCATTTTCAGACACACAGGCCCTTCCTAGGAGCGTTTCTACTGGAATGGAGGACCCCCAAGTCCACTCTTCCGAGCCTGACATTCCAGTCCCTTACCCGTTTCTCGGGAAGCCTTGTCTCCAGGCCCTCTCCCCTGTGCAGACACAGTGTCCCAGCCACCTCCCCGCCCCAGTGAACCCAGTTCCCCGCAGGTGCCTTGAGCTGCTCACTGCCCAGCAGGTCAATCACCTCCCTCGTTCTGCATAAGATATGTCCCTTAACCCAGCCTGTAATTACCTTGTTCTTCGAATCACTACGAGTCATTGCTGACACACCGGGAGTTGTCAACAGCCTCCAAGTCTTCTGTACTACGTCCCTCTGCCCCTCCCACGTAGACAGTTGGCGTTTGGGTGCCAACGTAGAGCCTGGCCAATGCCATCCTGTTCCACTGTATCCTCCAGGCCACCTGTCATGGCCCCTCTGGGCCCTGATTCTCTTACTGGTGGTTCCCTTTCCCTGCCAGTGGGGTCAGCGTATTGTCTAGGCCCCCCTCCCAGTCCTAGCTCAGTGGGTTGGATTTCACCCCCACTACGCCCGCACAGTGCTCTGGTCATTCCTACGGTCGAGTCTCAGTCCTCACCCCAGTTGGCCTCTGAGCACCACCCAGCACAGTTGGTCACCCCTCTTATCAAAACCTTTTTTCACTTGATTTTCAAGCCATCACACTCCTCTGGTTTTCCTCCTACCC
>NW_005355115.1:3629923-3632283 GCF_000412655.1 Myotis brandtii
GGCCACTCCTCAGTCTCCTCCACTGGCTCTTCCTAGCTCCCTGGCCAGCCCTCCATTCGCTCCCTTGGTGATCTCATCCAGATGATAGGCTTTAAATATTCTTTATAAATTGATGACTCCAAAATGTAAATCTCCAGCCCAGACCTCTCCTCTGAATCCCAGACTCACGTGCCCATTGTACACTCTCATCTCCACCTGGATGTCTAATGAGCATCTCAGACTTAGCATTCCAAACTTGACCTCTGGTCTCCCCACTCCCAGCCACGGGCTGCACCGTCTCAGGACCCACGGTCCTGTCAACTCCATCCTTCCGGCTGCTCACACAAAAAACCCTGCGCTCACTTCACTGCTCTCTTTCTCTCACATCCCAGGTCCAATTTGTCAGCAAATCCTGTTGGCTCGATCTTCAAAACATATCAGAATCCGTTTCTCTGTCACTTCCGATCTGGTTCAAGCCACTATCATTTCTTGCTTGGAGTTTTGCAAGAGCCTCATGACTTTTTCCCTTGCTCTTGGGATTACTACAGTTGCCCTGCTCTGCCCTCACTACCCCAGCCCCCACACTCCTCCGCCTTTTCTCAACACAGGAGCCAGAATCATGCTATTAAAACCTAATTTAGATCGTAACCCTCCTCTGCACAGACCCTCCAATGGTTCCCACCTCACTCAGAAGAAAGTCTGAAAGGCTCACAGGGGCCCGGGATCCACGTGATCCAGTTCTATGTCCCTCTCTGCCCCATCCCCTCCCCTCCCCTCTCTCCTTCCTCGCTCCTTCTCTGTGCTCCAACCTCCTGACCTCCTTGCCGCTCCTCCAACCTCCAACGTCCCAAGTGAGCGACAAAGCTCCCGGGCTTTGCAACTACCATCCCTTTCCAGTTGGCCTCATGGCTCCTCCCACCCTCCTTCAGGTCTCTGCTCAAATGTCACCTTCTCGGTGAGGCCTTCCCTAACCACCCCATTTGGAATCACAACGCCCATCCGTTCTGACTTAATTTTTCTTGGTAACACTTTTTGTCTTTCGAACATATTATATATTTTCATACTTATTTTGTTATTGTCCACCTCCTATCGCTAGAATACACAATCTTGGAGGACAGTGATTTTTGTCTGTGTTGTTCACAGCTGTATCCCAGCTCCTAAAACAGCACCAGGCACATAGTAGATGTTCAATCAATATTTGTTGAGTGAGCAAGACAGGGCTAATGACAGAGCCCTGGCCCATGGCCTCCATTGGAAACTGTGTCCTTCTAGACCAGTATGGATTCATTAAAACAATACTCTTGGGGTTTAGCTTTGTAATATCCTACATAACTTACTTATTTATTCTAGTTTCATTTGTTATCTGCCTCCTCTTATAAAGCATAGCTCCACAAAGGAATTGTTGTTGTTGTTGTTGTTGTTCTGTTTGTTTATGGATTATCCCAGTGTCTAGAGGAATGCCTAGCAAATAGTAGGCACTCCATGAATGTTTGTTAAATGAACGGATGACCATTTACCCAGCAACCGAGCCATAAAAACCACTTCAGGACCCCAGCTATATTTCTCCATCTTGACCATGAAAGTACCTGAGAGACTTTATCAAGAACTTTGTCAAATTCCTACACTTCCCACAATTTCTGTATCTGCCAGTCTCCAATCCTCCTCAGAGTCAAAAATCCATTAGTCAGAAATCTTACTAAGAGAAATGCATGTTAACACGAGGGTTTTCTTCTATCTGATCACCCAGCACCAGTGAGACCTGAAAGTTAGAAAACACGCTGCTAGCCCAAATATAGGGAAACAGACATGGAAGATGAGAACAAAAATGGGCACAACTTCTAAGACATTGGATGATATCTATCAAAATTAAGCATGCATATGTTCTTTGGCTCAACAATTCTACCTCCGAGTATCCTATAGAAACACATATATATCACATATATCAAACATGCAGGAAGAAATATGTATGCAAGGTTATTCATGATGGGAATGTTGATAAGAGAGGGCTGAAGACAGTGTGGGGCTGATTGGATAAATGGCGGGGCAGCTGTACCACTGTGCTCCAAGGACGTTAAAGAGTGAGGCAGCTCCATGTGCCCTGTCGTGTAAAAATTTCCAATATATATTGTTAGAGGAAAAGAAAGTCAGATTGTAAAAAAGGCAAGTGAGCCTGGCTGGTGTGGCTCAATAGTTGAGCATCAACCTATGAACCAGGAGGTCACAGTTCGATTCCTGGTCAGGGTACATGCCTGGGTTTCGGGCTCAATCCCCAGTAGGGGGCGTGCAGGAGGCAGCCGATCAATGATTTTCTCTTATCATTGATGTTTCTATCTCTCTCTCCCTCTCCCTTCCTCTCTGAAATCAATAAAAATATTTTTTTT
>NW_005355115.1:3635334-3641855 GCF_000412655.1 Myotis brandtii
GCAAGACTCCTGTGCTTGCTTGGTTCTTAAAAGATATGAATTTCTTGCTCCATTTGAAATAAACCAAAACTAGAACCCAAAGAAGATAGAGTGTCACGGGGTGGCTTATGCAAGAAAGACCATTCAGGGCTCAGGAGGGCCTGTGCCCGCGGAAAGGCCTCAGCCGTACCTCAGAAGGCAGGCAAATGTTAGCTCATCCGGAGGTCTCTATTGAAAGGGGTGTTTACAGTGTGTAGGCCGCGTGATTTTATGATCCCCGTTCTACCCAGCCAGCTACCAGCCTGGCTGGTATTAGATCGGAGGGCGTCGCTGCACCAGGTGTAAAGCCCACAGCAGAGGTCTCTTCACCCTGAACCTGTGTTTCCTCGTGGACGGTGAGGATTAATTGGGAGAGTGACGTGGTTAGCAAAGCCCCCAGTGCACAGTACCACTCCGTTCAGCAACCAATTCAGCCAGCCAGGAATCTGAGAAGCTCTCCCACCTTCCCTCTCTCCCTCCCGCCCACTCCATCGATCCCGCCTATTACTGCAACCTGCCACGTCCGCTGCTGAAACCTCCTGAGCCTGTCCTGGGAGCCAGATTCCCTCAGCCCCCGCCCCGGCCCCCCGACCCCGGCCGGAGCCACCACCATCGGCCCCTGGAGCTGGCACCAGGTTCCCCTGCCCGGTCATGCAGCTTTCACTCTGCACCCACCCCAGAGGCCAGCCTCCTCCAGCACCAAGGGGGATGTTTTAAAGCCACAGATCTGGTCATGTCAGTCCTTTGCTTGAAACTCTTTAAACAACTTTTCAAACTCCTTCGAATGGCCAAGAAAGCCCTGCATACTGCCCGGGCGCGCGCGCACACACACACACACACACACACACAAAATGGCCAAGAAAGCCCTGCATACTGCCCGGGCGCACACACACACACGCACACACACACACGCACACGAGCACTTCAGCTGCACCAGCCACCTGTCAGCTCCTCAGAATGGGCTCTGACCTTCCCTGCCTCAGGACCTTTGTACACACTGTGCCTACCATCTGAAACAGTCCCTACCCCTCCTTGACCTGGTTAATGCCTCCTCATCCTCTGGGCCTCTTCTTAAATGCCGTTTTCTCAGGAATGCTTTCCCTTCTGTGTGTGTGTATATATATATACACCTTCTACATACCAGGCACTATTCTAGGTGCTGGAAAGACAACAGTGAGAAAGACAGCAAGACAGACAAAATCCCTGCCCTCTTAAAGATTATATTCTAGAGGGGGGGAAATGATAATAAACTATTAAATAAATCTTATATTCTGATGGTGGTAATGAGGGCATCTGATCAAAATGATTCATTTTATTATTAGAAGAAATAAACATTAGAAAAAACTGACAGTTTTAATTGTTTAAGAAAATTAAGATTCAACAATATGTCAAAGGCATTTATTTTGATACATATGAAATATATAATATAAAATGGGACATATTCGTGTATATGCATATAGGCGTGTAACAATGACTGCTAAAATTTAGTTCTACTGTGTTGTTTCTGTTTGTGTAATTTTGAAAGTGTGACTCTGGCATGTTCCTCCCTCCAGTCAAGAAATAGTCATTCAGATGATAATCAGCAGCTGGGGTGGCAACAGGGGGCCCTAAATCCCCCCCCACACACACTCACACACACTTTCAACAGCTACCCAGCCACCTGACCCCTAACCGAGGCTAAGGTCAAATTAAAGGTGCCTTGTAATTTTGTGGTCATTCTCTACTCTGACCTTTACTCAGCCCCGAAGCCCAGCATCACACTCAGTGCCCAGCTATCACCAACACAGACCACCACTCACCGCACACGGACACACATGAGCACACACACGACCCCCACTTCATGTAATGCCCATCCTCACATCCCTGAATTCACACTCACAAACCACACACTCCGACACATGCACGGAGATGCAGAACAGCTACTGGGCTTCTCAGAAGATGGGAACATCTGAGGTGCGGTCCCAGACTCCCCACCCCTCCACACCCACACATACCCAGTCCCACACCTGCCCTCTCTCCTCGCCACTGCACGGTGGTGTGACTCATTGCTCTTAGGTCCAGAGCCAGCCATGCAGGGCAAAGTGGTACCCCCACCCCCGGCCCCAAGCCAGCCTCCAAGCCTTCCCACCATTCACGGGCACCTGATCGGTCTAACACTCTGCCCAGGAGCATCCGAGGGCAGGTCAAAGTCTTCTGACAAGTTTGCTCTTAAGTGGGGCAGGGCAAGTCACAGGATCTGAGGTGACGTCAGGGGACTGGAGACATCAGGAATCTAGGAGGCATGACCCCTGGGCAGAGGGCACAGCTGACTGCCCAGGTCCATGTTGCCATGGCACTGCTGGGACACAGCTGGCCGTGGCAGCAGTGTCCCATGAATGGAGGGCAGTAGGGCAGCCCTCGGAGGAGCCTGCCCATTGCCACGGGGCCCAGGGAAGAATCAGGAATGTCCCTCCACCCTCACTACAGGACTTGGCACCTGGGTGCCTCTGGGTGCCAAGGAGAGAATCAAAAGTCACATCAGAGAGGCTCTGGAAGGAGACAAGGCAGCACTGTTCCAGAATGCTCAAGGGTTTCCTCTTCTCTCTGATCCCCTGGTTCCAAGGGAGAACCAGGCAGCCAGCAAGCTGTAAGGAGAACAGGCACAGCTTGATCCAGGCCCTTTGGTGGCAGGAGAACAGCCCTGAGAGTCCATGATTCTGTGGTTTGAGGCAGGGAGACACAGAGGAGGAAGAAAATGAAGAGTGGCAGCCCTCGCCCAGCTCCTACCCTCCTGAAGTGCCACCCCAGCCCACCTAGCCCCTGTCCCAGCCCAGCCCTGGCCCTTTATGAAGAGCCAAGAACCAGCAGTTTAGAGACCCTTAGCTGGGAGGGGGGAGGGGGAGGAAGAGGGAACAAGACCCAACTGTGCAGCAGGATGATGGAGAACAGGACTAAACGTGTCAGAAAGCTACAGCAGGAAACACTAGGGACAGAGTCAGGATGGACTGGCTGGTTGACAAAAGACAATTTAATTCAATGCACAAATGTCAGCTAAGTGCCAGCTCTGATGTAGGTGCTGGGGCCACAAAGGTGTAGGGAATGTGTTCTCCGTCCTCAAGGAGCTGAGACGATAATGAAGTCATCACAGCCAGCACCTGAATGATGTTTATTATATGCTAAGCCCTGTCTCGGGGTTTAATGAACCATTTGATATTCATAACCAACCTTCTCAGCTAGATGCCATTATTAGTCCCATTTCACAGATGGCAAAGAAAGTGAGGCATGGAAAGGTTAAGCAACTTGCCCAAGGCTACCCAGCCAAGAGAGGATTTGAACTGGGCACTCTGGCTCCTTGCTATCTTACGCTCCCCATCCTGTATGGCAGTGGCAGGCTGTCTCCAACCCATTCTCCATGGCTGGGAGCTCCTCATCTCTCCCACCACCCCACCCCCAGCTGGAATCATCTGTTATCCACTGAGGTCATCTGCACCCATTCACCAAACACACCCTACACACCTGCTGCATGCCAGGCCCTGTGTGGTGCTGGGAGTGAGTGCAGACCTAAGCCGGGCCAGAGCCTGGCTTCCAGGGAATTCCCTCTGTCAGCCAGGTAAGCAGGCCAACAGTGCTTGGAGACAGGTCAAGAGGCACCATTAGGTAGGTGACACTGGAGCCCAGATGAAAGAGCCAGTGACAGCACCAAGAACTATGGGCATTCATGAGCATTTTAAATCCTTCGTGCACCTCTGTTCTTTGACAGATGATTGGATGAAGATGTGGTAGCTATGCAATGGGATACTACTCAGCCATAGGAAAAGATGAAATACTGTCATTTATGACAACATGGATGGACCTTGCTAAGAGAATATCACGCTAAGAGAAATAAACCAAATGGAAAAAGTCAAGAACTATATGATTTCACTCATGTGGGATATAAAACAGAAAGCAACAAACAGAAACTTATAGACACAGATAATAGTATGGTGATTAACAGAGGGAAAGGGGGGAGGCAGGGGAGGGGAAAGGGGGCTTAATAGACGGTGATGAAAGGAGACTAGACTTTTGGGAGTGAACACACAATGCAATATAGAGATTATGTATTATAGAATTGTATATTTGAAACCAATATAATCCTATTAAGCAATGTACTCCAATAATATTAATGAAATCTTTTTAAATAGTAAGGATTTTTTTAAAAGACACTATCAACAGAGTTAAAAGGCAACCCACTAAATAAAGATAATATTTATGTCATATATCTGATAAGGGATTAATATCTAGAATATATAGAGAACTCCTAAAACTCAACAATAAAATTTAAAAAGCCCTAGCTCATTTGGCTCAGTGGATAGAGCGTCTGCCTGCAGATATTAGGGTCCCAGGTTTGATTCAGGTCTAGGGCAGGTACCTTGGTTGCAGGCTCAATCCCCAGCCCTGTTCAGGGTTCATGCAGGAGGCAACCAATCAATGTGTCTCTCTCACATCGATGTTTCTCTCTGTCTCTCCCCATCCCTTCCACTCTCTCTAAAACTCAATGGAAAAATATCCTCGGGAGAGGATTAAAAACTTTTTTCAAAAATGGGCAAAGGACTTAAATAGATATTTCTCCAAGGAAGATACACAAATGACCGGTAAGCGCATGAAATGGTGCTTAACATCACTAATCATTAGGGAAATGCAAATCAAAATTACTCAAAGATACCACCTCACACCTATTACAAATGCTGCTATCCAAAAAAGAAAAAGAAAAAAACACAGAAAACCACAAGTGCTGACAAGGATATGGAGAAGTTGGAATCCTTGTGCACTGTTGATAGGAGTGTAAAATGGTGTAGCTGCT
The DNA here is from genome assembly GCF_000412655.1 of Myotis brandtii. Lineage (NCBI taxonomy): Eukaryota > Metazoa > Chordata > Mammalia > Chiroptera > Vespertilionidae > Myotis > Myotis brandtii. Next base: position 3,640,172 of record NW_005355115.1, read on the forward strand.
CTGGAAAACAGTAAGGCAGTTCCTCAAAAATTAAAAACAGAACTACCATATGATCCAGCAAGTCTACTTCTGGGTATATAGCCCAAAGAATTCAAAGCAGGGCCTTGAAGAGAGGTCTGTGCACCCACGTTCATAGTACGTCATTCACAATAGCTAGCTGCAACAAGGAAGCAGCCCAAGAGTCCATTGACAAACGAATGGATAAGCAAACTGTAATACATCCATACAATGGAATATCATTCGGCCTTTAAAAGGAAGGAAAGTCTGCCCTGGCCGGGTAATTCAGTTTGTTAGAGGGTGGTCTTGATGCAACAGCGTTGTGGGTTCAATCCCTGGTCAGGGCATAGACAAGAATCAACCAATGGAGAGCAGGCTCTAAGAGGTTTAGGGGGTGGAGGAAGAGGACCCATTTAATATTTTCAACAATAAAGGTTTAAAAAAAATTAAAATAGCCCTAACCCATTTGGCTCAGTGGACAGAGCATCAGCCTGCAGACTCAAGGGTCCCAGGTTTGATTCCGGTCAAGGGCATGTACCTTGATTGTGGGCACATCCCCAGTGGGGAGTGTGCAGGAGGCAGTTGATCGATGTTTCTCTCTCATCGTTGTTTCTAACTCTCTATCCCTCTCCCTTCCTCTCTGTAAAAAATCAATAAAATATATTTTAAAAAATTAAAACAAATAAAAATCCAGGACCCCCGCCCCCCAAAAAAGAATCAACCAATCAATGCATAAATGAGTGGAACAACAAATCGACATCCATCTCTCTCTCAAAATCAATAAATAAGTTTTAAAAAGGAAGGAAATTCCACAATGTACTACAATGTAGATGCTCCTTGAAGACATTATGCTGAGTGAAATAAGCCAGTCACATAATGACAAACACTGCATGATTCCATGTATGAGATGAGGTATTTAGAGTAGAGACAAATGAGAAAGAAGGAGGAGTAACGAAGAGTTGTTGTTTAATTGGTACCGAGTTTCAACTGGACAAGAAAAAAGTTTCTAAGATGGATGGTGATGACAGTTATGTAAGACTGTGACTGTACTTTATACCACTGCACTGTACACTTTAAAGTGGTGAAGATCGTAAATTTTATGTAACATGTATTTTACCACAATAAACAAAGTTAAGTGAAAGAACCAGGGACAAAGTGTAACTCCAAAGCCAGCCAGGCTGAGGTGAGACCGTTTCACTGGGGCAGGGGCAGGGCAGAGGCGACAGAGAAAGTAGCAGCAGGAAGAGCTGGGTGTGGGTGAGAGCGGAGATGGCCTCTCCCACCAAGCCTCGCTGGGTCCTGGATGTGTCGCTTCCTGGCTTGAGGGCTCAGGCTCCTCATCTGTCCGGCGGGATTCATCAAATCTGCTCTGCCGATCCCATAGGAAACCGTGTGTGCGAAGGACTTGGGGAAGGAGAAACCGAGAGCGCGTGGTATTCGAGACAGATGACAACAGCTGAAAGCCACAGGCAGGAATCTGGTGAAAGGATTTAAACCCCTGAGTCAAGAAAGGTGTTCATGAGAGCTCTGTGAATTGAGCAGGAAGGGAAGGCAAGCTTGAAATAAAGTCTTCCCAGAAGTAAGGCCAACTCTTTCCACAGCTCCCATCATCTTGTCCATCCCTCTACCTCCTCCTGGCCGGTCCTGCTCACCAGGCACCCCCCCCCCCCCCCCCCCCCCCCCCCCC
>NW_005355115.1:3642040-3667512 GCF_000412655.1 Myotis brandtii
CCTCCCCCTGTCCCCTGGGCTGCAGGAAGGCCACAGGCACTTGCAGCCACAGAGCCCAAGATGGTGACAGACGAATCCAGCCTGGCCGCGCTCAGGATGACTGGATTCTCATGGAGGCGGGAGAGGAAGCGAAGAGGCTGGGTGGGTAAATCTCAGAGGTCTCTGGAGGCCTGGCTGAGCCAGTCTGCCGGGGAAATAGCAGGGTTACAGCCCATCACCCGCAATAGCAAAAAACACAGAACTTGGATGCAACACAGGCCGCGGGAGTCCCGCTCTGCCCCTTGCTCTGTGTAGGATGTGAGTGGTTGCATAAGCTCTCGGGGCTTCCTTCTCCACGCTGATAAAAATGGAGGTGAAATCTGTACCCTTCTCCAGGGCTTCTGTAAGGAGCACAAGTGAATCTATATACTGTGCCCAGCGCCCAACAAAAAGTGGCTCTTGTTATCATTATTATTACTTATTACTCTGCTCTACACGGCTGGGGGAGGGGGTGGAACAGAGATGGAGAAGAGAAGAAGGACTGGAGGTTTGGGTGACTCGAGGGCACCTTCCAACTCTGTGGGACATGAGTGTGTCAGGGGCTTGGGGAAGGGCCCCAGGGACTACTCTAACCAAGTCGTGACCGCCTGAGGTCCCCGGACATGCCCCTCCCTCTCATTTGGCTAGGAGACCCTCTCCCCTCCCCCACAGACACCCCTGCCGTGGGAGTCCTAACCTAAGTCTGGCATGTTTTTTTGTCTGCCAAACTGCTCTCCTGTCAGAGCTGGGGGCAGCACCCTGGACTTTACCCTCCCTTTTGGGCTCACAAGTTCCCTGGGCTGTTTGCCCTGGTCCGTCCTCACGGCCCGAGGCCAGCCGGCCAGAAGAGGATGCAGCCCCTGAGAGGATAGATTCAAGGGAGCCGCTGGCCTCCTCAGGTCTCTTTCCAGTCCCAGCCCGGCCACCCCTCTGTCACCACCTCCCACCCATCCTCACACACACTGGCATCTGGGTCTATGGGCAACCCAATGGGTAATCATTAATCCCAGGAGGAGGCACTGGCCCTTTAAGGCTGCCCTGGGAAGAGATGACAAAATCACCCCATTGGACTTTGCACCCTGAGCTGCTGGGGAAAACAAGGCCTGGGAGCCGTGTGGGAGACTGCCAGGCAGGCCCATGGGTTGGAAGTCCAGCGCGGACAGCCTTCTTCCCGCTCTCTGCCTCTGATAGGCTTGCCCTGCCTGTGATTGATGGGCTCTGCTGTGCACACAGGTCTGCAGGAGTCACCGTCTCTCACATGAGCATCCTTCTGCCCGAATGTGAGGCTTCTTTCAGATCCCTCCTCCTCCCAGCAGGTGTCTTAGCCCGGGCCATCCTTTCAATGCCATCTGTCATTGTGCAAGAAGGGGAACCCTGGTAAGGACCTCCCTCTGTGCCCAGCACCCTGCCCAGAGTTACTGCGGGGCCTGGGGGAGGGGGGTCTCTGCCCTTCTCTGAGCCTAGCACACCTGCCTGCTGGGATGGACCCTGTCATTGCCCTGTGGCTCTGCAGCCCGTGGTGCTGATGATGGACCACAGGGTGTCACAGGCAGGTCTTGGGCTAACAGAGACGGGCAAAGCTCTCTTAAGCGGCTTCCACCATGAATGGCTGTGTAAGAACCTTTCCAGGGCCTCAGGGGCCAGCTCCTTGGAGAAGCATTCGCTGGCGTCCCAACATTTGGCTCCAGCGCTGAGGACGTCTCTGGTAAATATCCCACCTCCCTCAGTGGTCTGCACCTCCTTGAGGCCAGGAACCTCTTCCTCCCACCACCTCTTCCTCTTCCTCTTCCCCTTCTCTTCACTGGCCTTGGCCCAGACTGGCTGGGGGGAGAACCTTAGGGCCCCTGCTGGGCAGCACGAGGGAAGCCCTTCAATGTCTCAGCCAGCAGCCGGGTTCTGGGCCCACTCTGCCACTCACAGGCTGTGTGGCCGTGGGCAAGTCACCAAACCTCACCGACTCTGAGAGCCAAGACATGCACAGTGCCTGGCACGCCAAGGCCTGGGCAAACAGCTACTGACTGAATAAATGAATGAATGTTGGCGGCTTTAAAATATCAGCGGTGTACACAGGTCCGAGTGATGACGTGCAGGTTGGGCCGAGACAGACCCAAGCTCTTTCACCAAGAAGCTGAGAAATAATCTGACCGTCCTGGCCCCGCTTTGGCCCAGATCCCACAGGCCAGTTGGTTGCTGAGTCCCGATTAGGGGCCTGCTGTGTGCACGGCGTTTGCGGTGGGCGTCAGAGGGCCACAGGGAGGATTAGAGGGCATGGCCTCTGACGTGGCAGAGTTCACTGTGGCTGAACAGACCCATCTGAAATAACCTGAGAGCAACAGCAAGGGGAAATCAGGAGAGGACTGACAGACCAAACGTGGGGATGGGAGGGTGATAAGAGCAGGTAGAAGCTATCCTAGGGGGAGTCCTAAAAGAGGTAAATTCTTTTTTTTTTAAATTTTGTTTTATTGCTTAAAGTATTGCAAAAAGTATTATATATGTCTCCTTTTTAAATTCTGAACTATAGTTCCATTCATCCATTTAACCATCCATTAAAACAGACATTATTAATGCCAGGCCCTGAGAATACACTGGTAAATAAAAAAATAATTTTTTTTTAAAAAAAAATAGTAAACAAATACAGTCCTCCCCTTGAGAAGCTCATAGCCAACATCTAAGCTCAGGTGACAGGTTGCGGGGCGGGGGATCAGCAAGAAGGGCTCGATGGGGGAAAGGGGGGACATATGTAATACTTCCAATGATAAATTTTTTTTAAAAGAAACTGAAAAAGAAAGGAAATTTTCTAAATAAATCTTCCCATATACTTACAAACAAATAAAAATAAATAAACTCAGGTGACCGCGCGGTCTGAGATGTGACCTAATAGATGTATGGACCATGTACCAGAAACTGGAGGAGTGGGAGCCCCTTGGGAGTGTCAATATAGAAATCCCCACCAAAATCTGCCCAGCGGATCTGAGCTTCCAAGGGAGCAGGAGGCTCAGATAATGAAAAGGGACCAAGGAACCTTATAAGGCCACAGGTACTGGCAGGTAAACAACGTTAATGAGGGCCTGTTTTTTTCTCCACGTTCTTGGTGACCTCACCTTTGACCAACACTTTCCTGGCACTGGTTCAGGCTGTCAAGGGAGGCGGGGTGAGGGCCGAAGGGGAGGAAGAGGAGGGTAAATAGCAGGTGAGGCCAAAGGTGGCCCTGGAAGGCACGGGGCACATTCCAAAAAGTCTCTCCAGCCAGAGGCCTGCAGCAGGCCCAAAGTCCGCTCGTGAGCACACACCTGCATTCCAGTCACCCGAGGAGGCTGTAAATACCTGCGAACCCCCCAGAAAGGATGCTTTTGGCTCCCTGGGAAGTCTTCCCTCTCCCCCTCCATAGCCCAGCGAGAGCTCCCCAAACGCCCCCTTCTCCAGGAGGCCTCCTGGATTTGCTGGAAGGACCTGAGGGTTTCCACCTGGGCAGGACCTCGTCCTCCACCACCTCTTCCTCTGCTCCCTGCTCTTCACTTGCCTTGGCCCCAACTGGCGGTGGGAGAACCCTAGGGACCTCCCTATGGGAGACCCTGCTGGGCAGTACAAGGGAAGCCCTGAAATGTCTCAGCCAGTGGTCAAATTTGGGGCACGCTCTGCCACTCACCTTGAGCAAGTCAGCAAACCTCATCACCTTGGCTTTATCACCTAAAAAAAAAGGGAGGAGACATTCTCACGGGGCTTTTGGAAAGAGTAAATGAGATCGTGTGCTTGAAACACACTGTGCATTATTATTTAGGATACCGAATGCTGGATGCTGCTAGAGATCGCCCGAACTTCTAGTTTTACTGATAAGGAAACTATCCCTCGTCTTCTTAGCTCAGCTTGGTGTGCTCAATCTGGGTCCCTAAATTTTAAGGGGCCCTGGAGAAAGCAATGACTGCAAGGACTTTCCCTCCCTAAAATGCGTTCATCTGCATACCTCCCCGTCTGTGCGGGCGATTTCAGGGGGTCCATTAGCCCCAGGGAGGAAGCACTTGCCGCATGACAGCAGAGAGGGAGACACAGGCCATCACAGTTCTCAGCTCGTGGTCTCAGCTCAGGGGAGCAGAGCATGACGAGCGGCAAATCCCGAACTTTGAAGAGCAAACCTTTCCCAAAGGGTCCCCCAAAGCCAATCTTTTAAGGCGCTGAAAAGAAAGCCCCCGCCCAAACTGCTCACCACCCTTGCCCTTGCCCCCACCCATTTCCTCTCAACCCACTAAACCCCCTGACCGGGTTCATTCCACTCTGGTCCTTGAATGTCAAACCCAATCTTAGAGCTCATCTCTACATTCCTCCTTCCAGATGAGGGATACAACCGCAGAAGGCGTATGTACTTGCTTGAAGTCATAGATAATCAGCACAGGAGCCAGGTTGCATTAACCAACTCAGCCCCAGGTCCTCATGTGTGTTCTGTGTCCTCTGACGGGGGTGGGCTGCCGAGAACGGATGAGCTGTCACTTCATTGACCGAGCAAGCTTAAAATCCTTGGAATGAGGGTACAAACAGGTTATCAAGCTCCTGGTTGTGTAAGAGAGGTTGCAAAACCTCTAGAAGTTCAGCAAAGGCCGAGTTGTAGCATTCATTCATTCATTTCTTCATTCGACAGATGTGTATTGAACCCTAAGCTTTAGACATGGGCATATAGTGGTAAATCACCCAGTGAAATCTGAGAGGGAAAGACAATAAACAAGGAAATAAATGAAGCTAGTTTAGCTAGAGATAAATACTATAAAGAAAATAAATAGGGTGATATCTGAACAGCTTGGTGATATAACTGTGGAGGAGGGGGTACTCAAGAAAGGCCTCTTGGAGGAGGTGACATTTGAACTGAATCCCAAAATGTAAAGAGGAGGCATCCACGCAAAGTCAGAATGTTCCAGAAGGAAGAAACATCAGGGGCGAAGTCCCTAAGACAGACATGAAAATGATACGTTCAGGAGCAAGCAGATCAGTGTGTGCAGGGGGTGAGAGCAGCTCTCGAGGAGGCAGAAGAGGTGGTCAGGGGGCAGGTGAGGAGGACATGCTTTATGCTGCGTGTGACAAGGGTTTTAAGCAGAGGCCGCGTGATCCTGCTGCACCTTGTGCACAACGTCGTTGCATCAAAGCTCATCCTAGCTGCTGAGTGGGGCAAGAATTGGAGGGGCTGGAAGGGAGCAAGAAAGTCACAGAGGCCAGGCCAGAGGGTAGGGAGAGAGGAGCAAGGGATGCAAATATTTGTGAAGTTGAACAGGCCCGGGAGTTGCCGATAGATTTGGGGGAGGGGGGAACAAGCCCAAGTACTGATCCAATACAAATGGCAGGCTTTGGGCCGCACCACCAGGGGGTGGTACCACTTGCAGGAACAGGAAAGTAACAGGTTACAGGGGAAGCCAAGGGTTCCAAGTTGTGTATCAGGAAAAATGCTCCATGTCCTTTGCCCACAAACGCTGTCCCACATGAATGTGCTATATAAACGTGTGTCCCTATCACAACTAAAGATAGAGCCTTTGAAAGAATCCAACGGAGGTTGTGACACAGGACAGGGAGAGCAGAGGCCAGGCTCTGAAAATGGCCAAAATGGCCAAAATGGCCTGCAGTGTCTCAATCATGAGTAGAATTTCAAAACTGCTTTCCTTCTTGGGCTCAGGCACACCATGCGGCAGGCTCTCCCCCGGGGCAAGGCAAGAGCGTCTGGGCAGGCGGGCTCATGCCCGGTCACTGTGGTTCTTTAACTCTTCTCGATCCCTCTCTCATTCCATCTCCGTGCTGTCCGGCAGCCATCGCTGATTTTGGCGTGGTTCTTTCTTAAACGTCAGGAGTTTCTTTTTACTGGAAAAAAGTATCAGCTTGAATCACATACAAAACCACACTCTGGCCCTAACCGGTTTGGCTCAGTGGATAGAGCGCCGGCCTGTGGACTCAAGGGTCCCAGGTTCGATTCCGGTCAAGGGCATGTACCTTGGTTGTGGGCACATCCCCAGTAGTGCAGGAGGCAGCTGATCGATGTTTCTCTCTCATCGATGTTTCTAACTCTCTATCCCTCTCTGTAAAAAATCAATAAAATATATATATATTTAAAACCACACTCTGGGTGCCACATCTGAGGGAAACGAGCCTCCCGGGTCACAGGGTGACGCTGACCACCTCCTCTGGGCCTAAACCAGAGGGATACCCGGCACGTTCCTCCTCTAGGGGTTCCCCTTGGGTAACCAGCCTTTTCCTTCCACTCTGTCCTGTGAGGCACCCCTGGACCCCACACCAAGCCCTTGGGGCCTTGACCCACTCCTGCCTCTCTCTTGGGCTCAGGCTCACTCCTGCCTCTCTCCTGCCTCTCTCCTGCCTCACTCCTGCCTCATTCCTGCCTCTCTCCTGGGCCTCTCTGCTGACCCCGGCCACATCCTTCTCTCTCCTCCCATCCCACCTCCACGTGGTCCGAAGTTACTTCTGACCGAAGCTGTCAGGTGATTTCCTCCTCCAGAAGCCCCCCATGGGTTAGCCCGACGCCATCTCACCTGACTGTACAGTCTCCAGCCTTCCTTCCCTCTGCTCAGCACGCTAATGTATGACCATCTGGAGTGTGTGTGTGTGTGTGTGTGTGCATGCATATGCATGTGTGTACGTGTGTGTGTGGATGTGGATGTGTGTGAGTGTGTGGATATATGTATTATGTGTGGATATGTGTATGTGTGTATGTGTATATATATGGATGCATTGATGTGTGGATGTGGATGTGTGTATATGTGGATGTGTGTGTGTGGATGTGGATTGTGGATCTGTGTATGTGGATATGTGAGTGTGTGTATATGTACATGTGTGTGTGTATGTGGATATATGGATGTGTGTATATGTGGATTGTGAATCTGTGTATATGGATGTGTGGGTGTGTGTATATGTGGATGTATGGATGTGTGTATATGTGGATTATGGATCTGTAGATGTGGATGTGTGGATGTGTGTATATGTGGATGTGTGTATATGTGGATGTGTGTATATGTAGATTGTGGATCTGTGTATATGTGGATGTGTGTGTATATATGTATGTGTGGATGTGGATGTGTGTATATGTGGATTGTGGGTCTGTGGATGTATGGATGTGTGTATATGTGGATGTGTGTATATGTGGATTGTGGATCTGTGTATATGTGGATGTGTGTATATGTGGATTGTGGGTCTGTGGATGTATGGATGTGGATGTGTGGATGTGTATATATGTGGGCGTAGATGTGTGTGTATGTGTGTGTGTATATATGTGGCTTGTGGATCTGTGTATATGGATGTGTGGGTCTATGTATGTGTGGATGTGTGTGTATATGTGGATGTGTGGATTGTGGATATGTGGGTGTGTGTATATGTGAATGTGTGGGTCTGTGTAGATGCGGGTGTGTGAGTGTGTATGTGTATATATGTGGATGTGTGGATGTGGATGTATGGATGTGTGTATATATGGATTGTGGATCTGTGTATATGGATGTGTGGGTCTGTGTATATGTGGATGTGTGGGTGTGTGTGTATATATGTGGATGTATGGATGTGTGTATATGTGGATGTGTGGATGTGTACGTGTATATATATGAATGTGTGGATGTGGATGTATGGATGTGTGTTTATGTGGATGTGTGGATGTGGATGTATGGATGTGTGTATATATGGATTGTGGATCTGTGTATATGGATGTGTGGGTCTGTGTATATGTGGATGTGTGGGTGTGTGTGTATATATGTGGATGTATGGATGTGTGTATATGTGGATGTGTGGATGTGTATGTATGGATGTGTGTATATGTGGATGTGTGGATGTGTATGTATGGATGTGTGTATATGTGGATTATGGATCTGTGGATGTGGATGTGTATATGTACATATGTATGTGTAACAGGCCTGGAATAGCACATCTCTTGCCCGGATTGGGGGATCACAGGAGCCTGTGGATGTGGATGTGTATATGTATATATGTATGTGTAACAGGCCTGGAGTAGCACATCTCTTGCCCGGATTGGGGGATCACAGGAGCCTTGGAGTGACCAGTGGACACCCTCCCGTCCTCTTCCTCATGACCCCCCCCTTGATAGGCCTGTTCTTTGTTGCTGTCCTGCCTTCCTACTCTCCCTGGTCTCTGCCTCAGGTCCCTTCCATCCAGCTGATAATATTCACGGTTGCCTACTCTGCAGCCAGGCGTTGGGAGCACACCAGGGAACAGACAGACGAGGCCCCAGCCCTCACAGAGCTGTTATTCTGGGTAGGGAATCAGATATAACCAGGGAGGTGGATGGGTGAGTGGGGAGTAGGTGAGTAATAGAGGCAGAGAGAGAGAAAAGACCTCTCCAACAGGGATAGGTGCTAGTCACTCACTCAACAAATTGAGCACCTACTATGTGCTGGGTGCTGTTCCAGGGACTTCAGATACATTAGTGAACAAGCAGACAAAGAAATCTGCCCTGATTTTCCGGGAGAAACTAAGATGGCGGCATAGGTAAACACCGGAGTTTGCTGCCTCGAACAACCACTTCAAAAATACAAGGCTGCTGCAAAGCCTTTTGCATATGAATGCCCGGGTCCTTTACAATCTGACAACTACCTAACAAATTGCAGCTGGGCCAGACAGACCCAGAACTTCCAAGAGAAGGCCCAAGGCCCCACAGCAGCTTGCATTGCTTCTCAGCTGGGCCTCATCTGGGCACCCCCAAACCCCCAAAAAAGGAAGGGGAATCTGCATATCTCTTCATAGCTCCTGCTGGGTAACCTCAGGAAGAGGCTTAATTAGCACCTCCTTAGATCCAAGAGCCAGTGTACCCAGTGGTCAGAGTGGGACCACCCAGATTACAACTCCTCAGATTCATAAGGAACACACTCAGGGGGCAGACTCAGTGAGCACCAAAGCCCCACTGAAGCAAGTCTTGCCCCAGAAGGGTGTCTTCAGCACAGAAGTTCTCCCACTGCAGACACAGCTGATTCTCACTGCCAATTGGCCTGGAGGTCAATTCCTCCCAGTGACACCTAAAACAATCAAGGCATAACTACAACAAGACTGTGCACAAAGCCCACAAGGGGGTGCACCAAGAGTGTCCACCTCAGGTAACTGGGGAGGCTGAGCCACTGGGCCCTGTAGGACACCTAGCACACAAAACCACTCTACCAACACAGGGAAGCAGACAAAATGCGAAGACAAAGAAACAGGTCACAAATGACAGAAATGGAGGACAGCAAACGACTGGATATAGAGTTCAAAACCACGGTTCTAAGATTTTTCAAGAATTTTATGGAAACCGCCGATAAATGTATTGAGATCCTTAAGAAATCTAGTGAGACCCTCGATGTTGTGATAAAGGACCAACTAGAAATTAAGCATACACTGACTGAAATAAAGAATATTATACAGACTCCCAACAGCAGACCAGAGGATCGCAAGAATCAAGTCAAAGATTTGAAATGCGAAGAAGCAAAAAACACCCAACCGGAAAAGCAAAATGAAAAAAGAATCCAAAAATACGAAGATAGTGTAAGGAGCCTCTGGGACAACTTCAAGCGTACCAACATCAGAATTATAGGGGTACCAGAAGAAGAGAGAGGGCAAGATATTGAAAACCTATTTGAAGAAATAATGACAGAAAACTTCCCCTACCTGGTGAAAGAAATAGACTTCCAAGTCCAGGAAGCGCAGAGAACCCCAAACAAAAGGAATCCAAAGAGGACCACACCAAGACACATCATAATTAAAATGCCAAGAGCAAAAGACAAAGAGAGAATCTTAAAAGCAGCAAGAGAAAAAAAGTCAGTTACCTATAAGGGAGTACCCATACGACTGTCAGCTGATTTCTCAACAGAAACTTTGCAGGCCAGAAGGGAGTGGCAAGAAATATTCAAAGTGATGAATAGCAAGAACCTACAACCAAGATTACTTTATCCAGCAAAGCTATCATTCAGAATTGAAGGTCAGATAAAGAGCTTCACAGATAAGGAAAAGCTAAAGGAGTTCATCACCACCAAACCAGTATTATATGAAATGCTGAAAGGTATCCTTTAAGAAGAGGAAGAAGAAGAAAAAGGTAAAGATACAAATTATGAACAACAAATACACATCTATCAACAAGTGAATCTAAAAATCAAGTGAATAAATAATCTGATGAACAGTATGAACTGGTGATTGTAATAGAATCAGGGACATAGAAATGGAATGGACTGACTATTCTTGGGCGGGGGGAAGGGGTGTGGGGGTTCGGGAAGAGATTGGACAATAATCGTGCACCTATGGATGAGGACAGTGGGTGGGGAGTGAGGGCGGAGGGTGGGGTGGGAACTGGGTGGAGGGGAGTTATGGTGGGGAAAAAAGAGGAACCAATGTAATAATCTAAACAATAAAGATTTAATTAAAAAAAGAAATTAAAAAAATAAAAAGAAATCTGCCCTTGTGGAACTTAATTCTAGTGAAGGGAGACAGACAATACACAGTGCACATACTGAGTAAATAAATGCCTTTTAGAACGTGAGGACGTTAGAAAGTGATCAGTGTTTAGAGCAGGGCGAGAGGGCTGAGAGTGGGGGAAGAATATTGCCATTTTAAGTAGGATGCTCAAGGCAGGCCCCAGGAAGAAGTTGATGTCTGAGCAAAACTTGAAAGCGGCGAGGGAGGGAGTCCGCAGATATCTAGATAACATTCCAGGCAGAGGAGAAGGCTGTGAAAAGTCCTGGGTCAGAAGCAGGCCTGGTCTGTTTGAAAACCAGCAAGGATGTCAGTGGATTACAGGAGTGGGAAGGAGAGGAGCAGCTGGAAAGGATGTCAGAGAGGCAATCAGGTTGGGAAAGGATCGTGTAGAACCCTGGATGCCACTGTGAGGACTTGGGCCCTTTCACTCTGAGGAAATGAGGAGCCATTGCGGGGATCTGAGCCGAAAAGTGACTTGATCTGACTCACCCTTCCCTCATTAAAGGACGTAATGGATAGAAAGTGATGGGGGAGGAGGTTGCTACTTTAGGCAGGGAGGTCAGGGGGCTCTTTGTTAGAAGGAGCCTCTAAGCCGAGCAGCGGATCGACGCCCCCCTTCTCCCCTCCTTTTCCTTACTCTGTCAACCAGGGGAAAGCCTGCTGCCGTCTGATGCCGCCTCTCTCTCCTTCCACCTCTCCTCTCTGCCCCTCATCCTCTGTTCCTCCCTCCCTCCCTCCCTCTCTTCTCCCTCCCCCTACTGGCCCTCCTCTCTCTGAATCTCCCTCCTTCCCCATCTCTTTTTGCCTCTAGCCGACCCCATGGAGATGATGGCCACTCCCCTCCCGGGTTCTTAGAAAACAGTTGTAAAAAGCAGAAGGAAACATGTGCAGGAGGGAGGGGGCGGATTACAGCGTCTGGTCCCGGCTGCTCAGCCTGTAAACAGCAGGTGTTTCAGGTGGACAGGGGCCCTGGGCATGGCCTGCCAGGCGGACTTCCTCTCCTCAACCATCCCCGCTGCAGGCCCGGGGGAAAGAGAGAGAAGCTAATAGGAACCCCCAAGCTGTCCAACACAACCCCTCGTAGTACAGAGGGCGGGATGAGGCCCCGAGAGAAAACAGTGCAGCTCCGGGTCACATGGGGAGATTCTAACCAGGGACACGGTCCACGCCCCAGGCTGTCTCATCCTCCGGCCCAGGCCTCGGAGCCAAGCAGCAGGTCAGTGCTTGGTCCTCTCGGCCTCGGGCAAAGAAGACCCGGATGTCCATGCTCAAACACTGGGCTCAAAGGGCAGGGGCTAGGCCATTGTGCTGGTGGACGCTGGCTCCAAAGGGCCAGGTAGAACTCTTGCCCATAGAGAGTGACCCTAACCCACACCTCCGGGAGTGTGGGGCGGGCTCAGCCCAGCCCAGCCTTGCCCACGGAGGGCCACTCAGCCAGCCCACGGATCACGGCGCTGGAGGGAAGGGACACTGGGAGGTAGGCAGCCTGGTCAGTCCACCCCGAGGCCCAGCTCCAAGGCTGTCCGCTGGGAAAGGAGACTCGCCGTGTCAGCCGCCTGGGTCACCTGTCTGTCCAGTAGTAACAGGCTCAGTTCTTAGCTATCACGTGCCACTCGTGGCTGTGGCCTATAGCACCTGAGTCATCCGTGACTCATCGCCCTCTGCCCTGGGTCCCCAGAGGGCTGGGCCGTGGACTCCCAATGGAGATGGAACAAGACCTGCTAGTGTCCCTGGGACAGGCCTGTCCCTCCCCCTCCGCCCTGCACGGACACAAAGAAACAGCCAGACCCTTGCAGAGGACCCGCCTGTGACACACATCTGCTCAGAGGACCAGGGTGGCTTGTCCAGATCCCTCCCCTTCACTCTCACACACACACTCACACACACACACACACACCGCCTGATGCCTTCCCACTCACACGTGTGTGGGTGGCCCCACATCCCCGAGTCTCCATCTGGCCGAGCACAGCTCTGACCTCAGGAAGGATCCTCCCCTTTCTGGGCCTGTTTCCTGCTCTGACCTGGGACTCCCAGGCCTCGGATCTTTCCAGCCCTAATCTAAGGACGGATGTGAGTGATGGCGGGCCTGTGGTCAGTCCGTGAAGGGGCAGCTGGGCCGGAGGTGGTGGGCATGGCGGGGGGAGGACTCCCTCCTGGGACCTTCCAGCCCACACTGCACCGAAGGCGACGGGCAGCACCTCAGAGAAAAGGATGGCACTCCCAGCAGACTCCTCCCCAAACCAGCCGCTCAGGACCTCCAGGGCTCCGCGGCAGCTCCACCAACACAAGGGAGCATCTCCACAGGCTCCCTCAGACGGGGGCTCCCTGAGGACAGGCCGTGTCCCCCTCAGACTCAGAGCCTCACAGATCAAGAACTTTGGGTTCCAACGTTTTATTTCAAACCAAAACCAAATGTTCCCTCCCTGAGTGAGCCTGACCCAGCTCCGGGGCCAGCTTCCCTTTCAGGATGCTGGCACCCACAGAGCAAGGCAGGGGGAGCAGTGATACGAGTCTAAGTATTACCTCCAGGTCGTTCCCGCCTCCTATCTGCTTTACCCCAAAGCCTCCTGGGAATGCTGGGCACACCTGGACCTTATTCCCAGAGGAAAGACGGGGCAGTGAGTCACGCGCCCCCCCTCCCCCCCCCACCCACAGCCAGGAAGGGGTTAATGAGCCGGAGCCTGCAGGGTGGAGGGCAGTTGGGAAAGCAGAGAGGGAGCAGTGTTTCTCCACTTGGCCAGAGCTCCGGTTTCCCAATACACTGTTACTGCGGGGCAGAGCCGGGCAGCGGGCAGCGGGCAGACGGGGCTGAGGGTCCCAGCACCTCCTGTCGGAGTGGCCGGGCAGCAGATGAGCCCCTGAGGCTCTCCGTTGGGAGGGACCTGGCCTCGGGAATGGGAGGGGGTCAGGCCCACAGAGGCAGGGCAGGAAGCGAGGCCTCGGAGAGCGAAGAAGAGCCCCAGAGAGGGGGCTGCCTGTGGCCCGGCGGGCATCCATGAGGTGGAGCCGTAGCAGATACCCTCCTCGGGGCCGGCAGCTGCCCCTCCACTCTCCTGTCACAGCTTCTAAGATACTGCCCTCCTGACCTTTTGGTTTACCATCACCCAGCGAACCCAAGTATCCTATACTGTGACCCCTGCACACATATGCGCGCGCGCACACACGCACACACACACACACACACCAAGAGTGTCAGGAAACAACACTTACCCTTGCTGCGTGCGGCCTCTGACTATTTCCTGCCCTGTTCCTTTTCATATTTAAGGAAAAGCACAATGTCAGTTGCAAACCGAGAACCGAGGTCATGACCCACTGGTAGACCCTCGTTTGCCGTCGGGGAAAATACTGCTCCTAGATCAGCAGGCTCGGTCCTGCCGTTGTACAGCGGGGCACGCCGAGGCACAGAGGGGTCGGAGCCTGCCCAAGGTCACCGTGACGGAGCTCGGGCGGCTTCTGAAGTCATTGCCTGCAAAAACAAGGCTGGGAGATTACCCCTGGCTGACGTCAGGAAGATGAGATGTGCCCAGCCGGTGGCTCAGTGGTTGAGCATTGACCTATGAGCCAGGAGGTCACGGTTCGATTCCCGGTCAGAGCACAAGCCCAGGTTCTGGGCTCAATCTCCCTTCCTATCTGAAATATATATACGTATATAATTTTTTATGAGATGAATGCCTGCTGCCCAGTAGGACCTTCCAGGTCTCCTGGTTCTAAAAACCAAATCGAGCCCTCACCAGTTTTACTCAGTGGTTAGAGCGTCGGCCCTCAGACTGAAGGGCCACAGGTTTGATTCCCAATCGAGAGCATGTACCTCGGTTGCAGGCTCTGGCGCATGCGGGAGACAACCAATTGATGTCTCTCTCACATCCGTGTTTCTCTCTGTGTCTCTTCCCCTCCCTTCCACTCACGCTAGAAAAACCAATGGAAAAAAAGTATCCTCTGGTGAGGATTAACAAAAAAATATTTTTTTATTATATCGAACCTATGGAAAAGGTCAGGCTTGAGGTCAGCATCCAAGTCCTCCAGAGAATGGTTCCCACCGCAGGGAGCGGAGAAAGGGGGGCTCCCAGTCTGAGGCGAGACCCCGCGGCTGCCCGCAGAGTGTGCCTAATTCGCACCAGAAATTGAGACACATCCAGAGCAGGGCCCTATCACAATGGGACGCATGGTCAGAGCAGCGAGAAGCATCAGAACCCCTGAAAGAATCACCGGAGAGGAAGCTGCAGCCACTCCCTCCCACAGGATCGCCAGAGTGAGTACAAGATGCCCAGCTAAGTTTGAGTTTCAGGTGAGCCATGAACACTCAGCTGGGTGGCCCTGTGTTGTTATTTGCTATACCTGGCCACCCCGCCTCCAGGACATCCCCTCCTCAGACCCAAGAACGTCAGGCTGGCCAGGGGGCCCAGAGGCCCATGCAGTACTAGCCTGGCCACCCACCTCCAGGATGTTCCCTTCTCAGACCCAAGAAGGCCAGGCTGGCCAGGGGGCCCAGAGGCCCATGCAGTACTAGCAGACAACCCGAGACGCTCAGACCAGGTACCAGGTACCAGGTACCAGGTACCCGTCAGGGGGCGAGGGAGGGGTGGAAATGAGAGTCCTGGGACCCCTCAGCCTCCAGAAGGCAGTCCTCCGCCCCACCGATACCCCCAGCTTGGGCAGCCACCTCCTCGTCCCCCCAGGAGTCTGGCTGGGAGGGCGCAGGCCAGGAATAAATAGCCTTTGGAGTGGCGTGCGGTGGTGATGGGCAAGGAAGTGGATGGCTTCCTCTGCCCCTTCTCGGCAGCCGAACCAGACCAGTCAAGATAAGACGACTTCGGGGACACTTCCTGTTAGGCAAACGCCAACGGCTGGGCCTGGCAAACCGCCGGCATCTGGGGGCAGTTTCTCCGAAGTCCGGGGGCGGGTTTACCAGCACCGGGCTGCGCTCCCCCCACCCTCGCGTCTTCTGCCTCCCTCCTTCCTGAGCCCCTCAACATACACACCCACAGTTTTGGCTTTTAGTGTGACCACGACGGGCAGTGCCAGGGGTGTGGCTGGGGTGGTTGCAGCCAGAAGAAAAGTGGGTGATCCCACCGGCCTCCCCAGGAGGGCATTCCCTGAGCTCGTACAGCTTTTGTGGGCAAAACGTCGGCCTCCCCAGGCTGAGGAGGGGGCGAAGCGCTGGGCCCCGGCCTTGCCTGCACCTCCATGCTGAGTGAAAAGGAAAAGTTCTTTCTCTCTTGCCTTGTGGGTTTCTAGACTGGCTCCTTCCACATTCCACACCGACCAAGGGAATAAACCATCTCCAATGCTGAGCCTTTTTTGGGTTCTGTAGATCCATCTCCAGGAAACAAGCCCAGAGTGGCACCCCCAGACTCAGGGAGCACCCAGGCTGAGAGAGAATCTGCCCCAGTCCTCGGGGACCCTGACAGAGGGATGTGACTAACGTTCACCCATTCGCTCAACAAGTCCTATATTTACTGACCCCGTCCTCAGCGGCAGTCCCGTTATATTCGTGGTCTAATTTAATCCACGTTCACACCCGGGGGGTAGGTGTTATCATGCCCATATTACAGATCAAGACCGTGAGGCCAAGAGAGGTCAAGCAACGTCCCCGGGGTCACAGAGCCAGAAAACTACTGACGTCGAATGTAGAGCCCAGCTCTGTCTGATTCCAAGTCCCCTCTTCCTACCACCCTGTGCCCATTCACAGTAGACACCAAAGCTGACCTTTTGGGGGCACTTACTACATGCCAGTCACCACCCTAAGCCCAGCCACATGGGTCTGAGCCTCAGGTATCGTGGTACCTGTTTCACAGATGACAACGGAGGCTCAAACGGGTAATTTTGTCCTAAGACACAGTTTAGAAGCTGACTGGGCTGGGGCCTTGTTTTGGGTCCGGGTTTTGGACGTCAGGGACTCAGGATGAGCAGCTGAGATTTGAACCCGGGCAGTCAGGCTGGGCTGGGCCAGAAGTGACCCAGTATTACCAATTCTGTGGCTGCCAGATAGAGGGTTATATTAATAGCCATGAGGTGTTTATTGCTGAACAGTCAGCAGTTCCCAGAGGGCAGCTTGGGGTCATGGGACCAGAGCCAGGTCAGCCCCCAACCCCCAGTCCCACGGGGGCTTGTCCTGACAAGCCAGATCCCTCCGCTGGGCCCAACAGCCCCCGCCCCAGGAACCCTTACCCAACCAGCGGCCGCCCCGTGACTGGGAGCCGTGACCCCTGTCACACTTGTGTGTGTGCGACCCTGTGTGGATGTGCTCGTGCAGACAAGGCCTGTGACCCGGCAGCCTGCTCCGCTGGGAGGATGCTTCGAGGGTGTCTGTCTCCCCCACAGTTCCCACCCGAGGGACCATCCTTTCTGTCTCAAGCTGGGTGGAGGGGAGCAAAGGAGGAGCCGCTGGGAGGGGAGTGCAGGGGGTGGAGCAGGGAGCCCTGGGTGGGGGTGGCGATTCCTCTGGAAGCCAAAAGCAAACTGATACGCAAACAGCCTCCCTGCAGATTTCATCCTCCTGCTGCCTCCTGGGAGATGGAGCTCCCAGGAAGGCCTTCCTCTCCCTGCCTCCGTCTAGGGGTCCCGCCCATCCCTGTGCCACAAAGCTTTCCCCGTAAAATCCTGAACCGCAGGAGTGTAGTCCTGGGGGGCTTCTGAGACAGACACTCCTGAGGCCTCCATGGCGGGACCCCCAGATGTAAGCTGGAATAGGCTGGGAGCAGCGGGACAGGCAGCCCTGCCCCAAGCTCAAGGTTTTCTGCTTGGAGCCCACATGTGTGTACAAGGGTGGACGTAAGTCCTCCTCCTTCACACCCAGACTCCCAGTGCGTTTGGGGGCAGAGAGAGAAGACCAGCCTTGTGTTCTGGTCCTGTTCATTTACTCGTTAATTCCACCAATACTCATGTCAACCCCAGAGCCGCAGGGTGTCACCCCTGACCAGGAGGGGAGGGTCTCTCCACGCCCTCCTTCCCTCCCGTCCGGCCCCTCTGTCCCACTCCTGGCTCAGGGCTGAAGCTGCCCTGCCTTGCCTCACTCCTCAGTGAAAAAGTGAGGCTAGAGAATTGCAAAAGATGGATATAAAACCCAATCATGGTATTTTAATATAAAAATGAAAAAATGAGGCCTGGCTGGTGTGGCTCAGTGGTTGAGCATCGATGTATGAACCAAGGGGTCATAGTTCCATTCCCAGCCAGAGCACATGCCTGGATTGCAGGCTCAGTCCCCAGTAGGGGCATGCAGGAGGCAGTCAATCGATGATTCTATCTCTCTCTTCCTCTCTGAAATTAATTTCTTTAAGTTTTTTAAATGAAGAAATGAAGTGGAAAAAACCCAGCCGGATTATACTAAAGTGGGAGCTCAGAGAAGAAAAAGGCTTGATGCGGGGACTAGAAATCACAGCATAATTGTGAGGACTGTTTGTGAGCGCACCCTGCACACCAGCCACTGTTCTAGGTGCTTTCACATGCCATCCCTTCGTCCCTCCAAGCTCACAATGCAGGGACAATTGTTCCTATTTCACAGATGAGAACACTGAGGCCCAGATAAGTAAGTTGGCTAGTGGCAGACCCAGCATTCCCCCCTGGCTCTGTCAGAAGTCTCGGCTTAGGGCGGCCCAGATTGGGCTCGGCAGAGGCACCCAGCAGGATATTTTCAGAGAGGTCTCTGCAGACTGGGCCTTGCAGGCCATCTCCACAGTCCCAGGATGGCTGGATCGGCTGCAGAAAGGGTGGGGAGTCGGGACATGGTCTTCCTGCAGGGAGCCCGAGGAAGTGACGGATGGGGCTGTGAATGCGGAGGACAGGCGGGGCCTCGGCATGTGCTGGCATCTGCCCCACTTGGGGCCAGACCCGGGGATCCTCAGGGGACGTGTGGGGAAACATCAGGGCGCAGATTGGTGAGCCGTGCTCGGCTCATAACAAATGGAAAGAGCAGCCCGTGGGGAACAGAAATGCGTGCTGGAGAAGAGGGGAGGGTGGGGTGGCAGGTCCCCTAAGAGCTCATCAGGACCAATATCCGGTGATTCCAAACATTCCTACAGCCCAGTGAATGCTTTCCATCTGAATCGGCAAGGGAGCGTCTGGTGGCAGGGGTCCGGCTCCTCTCTCGGACTAGAAACTCTGTGAGGGCAGGGGCCGTGTCAACCTCCCAGGGGCCAGCACTTACAGTTCCTTCACTAACAGACGAGTCCCCGAAAGGCAAATGCAACCTTATAGAATGTGTTTTAAAGCCCAGCCCGTGGAGACCAGGCCCAGCCTGCCTCTGACAGGCACCAATGCCCGATGGGTCCTTTCCCTTTGAATCATTTTCCCCTTGCCGAGTCACTCTGCCCAGCCTCTAACTCAGCCAGGCCCTGTCTTTGCCCTGCATTTTCCCTTTCCAGGCAGATTGTAAATATTTGCAGATCCCTTTCCTGCCCTTGCCCATTCCCCAGGTCCTGATGGAGAACGTCCTGTGGATGCAGCTGAACTGTCTTCCTCCCGACAACTCTGAATCCAACCTGGTGGGGCCTCGCCAGGGTCATCTCGGCCATCCCCAGTCTCTAGGCTGGCATAGGTAAAGCCAGCCCTAGCAACCGAGCGGGAGAAGAGGACTGCTACACCAGGGCCTAGCACGTATGGCTGATATTCCATAAATGCTAGAGAGTCGGAGGGAGGGAGGGAGGGAGGGAGAGAGAGAGGGGAGGAATGAAAAAGTATCCGCAGCGCCCAGCCGGTGTGGCTCAGTGAGTGAGCATTGACCCATGAACCAAGAGGTCACAGGTCCCATTCCCGGTCAGGGCACATGCCCAGGTTGTGGGCTCAATCCCCAGTAAGGGGCATGCAGGAGGCAGCTGATCAATGATCAATGATGTTTCTCTCTCATCGATGTTTCTATCCCTTTGCCTTCCTTTGTCTCTCTCTAGAAATCAATAAAAACTTATTTTTTAAAAGAGCCCATAGCCTTTTCCTCCAAATCTTGCGCTTCTCTGCCAGATCTTCTCATCCTCTAGCCTCTTCCCCTCATGCTGTAGGTCAGGCTAGTTTCTCTTGGTGAGACTTCAATAAAACTGAGTCACTCTCCTCTAGAAATTTGGACAATATTTTGTCCGGCCTCAGCCCTTGCCCTGAGTCTTCCCACCCGGGCAGACCCCTGGTCTCTGATTCTTTTAGAAATATGTCCTACCATCCTTGAACCTCCCTTTACCCTCTGAGACCATCACGCATACCAGTAAAACCTTATGAATGCAAAGGGACCAAGGTGCTAACCCCTAAGAAAGTGACTCTTCAGTTCATGGCTCAGGTATGATTGCTGTGTTACAACCAGCCCAAAACATCATAGCTTGAAACAGTGACTGCCCATATATAGGGTGTCCCCAAAAAATGTGTACACACTTTGAATAATTAGAAAGGCAGTGTTTATTAAAATACGTTTCATTTTCATTTGATCCTATTTGCTCACAACGCTCTACACTTGGGCAAGGATAGCTTCTCCCTACTTTGTGTGCTGTTGGCTAACATGGCTCACCTGGGTTCGGAGAATCCAAAATGATCTCATTCACGTGCCTGGCGCCTTTGCTTGGGCTGGTGGGAAGAGCTGGGAGGTATTTCTGCCTGAGCCTCTCTCGTTCTCTCTAACCTGGTCTCTCTGCAGCAGGGAAGTTGGGCTTCCTTATAGCATGGCGGCTGCCTTCCAAGAGGGCAAAAATGAAAATGGCAATGTCTCTTAAGGCCTAGGCCTTACAGCCCCGGAATCTCTTCTGCCACATTTTCTTAGACAAAGCAAGTCACAGGCCAGCCCAGATTCCAAGGAGGAAAAGTAGACCCTATTGGCTAGGAGGAGCAGTGTGCAGGCACCCGGGTGGGGAGAACTGTTCGCAGCCATATCTGCACACAGGCCACCACAATGGTCCTAACACCCAAAAACGGATCCAGAGTCACCAAGGTCTGCATGGATCCATCCAACCTGCCTCCTTGCAGGAGGGAAGAGAAAAGTCTGGCAGGTTCTTTGGAGAAGCAAGTACCCCAAAGGCCTTTGGGGCTATGACCAGGGTAGGTCACTCTTTAGGAAAAAGGGAAAGGGACTCCGGGTGGGCGGAGCGGGAATGAAGAGGAGCACTGTGGGTCGCCAAGGACAATGGCGGTCAGACCAGGGGGCAGGATGTGGGTCCCACAGCGGGGGAGATGAGCTGGGACCGCTTGGCAGACCTAGTGACAGAGAACAGAGGCACTGGGCCTTGCCTGGGTCTTCTCTGGGCCTTCGCGGTCCTCTGGGAAGGCTGCAGGGGTGCACGAGCAGGTCTTATACAATTGGGGAGAGCGCCATGTCCGATTTCTCCTTCTTTTCTCCATAATCTATTTAAAGACTATTTCTTCCGAGGCTGCATGTTGCAATCTCTTTCGTACTAAGGTTTCGGATTTTCCACTGACGAGCCCCAACCCCTGGAGACGTCTCTTGCCTCCTCTTGCCTTGCCTTACCACACGGAGGAAGTCTGGATTTCAGCTCTGGGTTTGGCCTCCACCGCATCCTCCCCCTGTTCCACTTTTCTTCTGCCTGTTTGTATTGAGTCTAGACTTTCCTTTTTATTTGTTGATGCCCTGCCCTAGCCTGGGGCAGCTGTGGTGTGGTGGGAAGAGCACTGGAATGGGAGTCCGGAAAGCTGGTTTAGATTCTGGCTTGGCCATTTCCTGGCTGTGCCTAAATGTCCAGGCAAGTTATTTACCCCCTCTGAGCCTCCTGCTTCTCCTCCGCCACGCGAAGTAATGAGCCCCCTCTCCAGGGTTGCTGAAACGAGGAGACAGTGCCTGGACTGACGAAGAGGCCTCTGTTCCTGGTACCTACCACCGAGTCCCCTTCCCCCCAAGCCCCGCGCAAATCCCCACCTTTCTGGAAGCCCGGAATCTCTCCTGTCACATCCCCTCCACCATCCATTCTCTCCAGTGCCAGCCCTCATCCACCTCCACAGTCTGGGGGCGAAACCCTCCGTTACCAGGTCTCAGTTTAACAAATGTTTATTGAGCATGTACTATGTTCCAGGCACTGTTCTGGGCGCTGGACACACAGCGATGAACAAAACAGACAAAAATCTCTGCCCTCCTGTTGCTTGCACCCTAGTCGGGGAGAGCAGATGGGGGAGAGGCGGCGAAGACAGACCAAGTGGGGTGTAAATCTTGGAGCTACACTATCCAAAATGGTAGCCACTGGCCACCTGTGTAGATTGAGCATTAGAAATGGGGCAACTCCCAATGAGACGTGGGTAAGAATAACATGCACAATGATGCAAAGATTTAACTTTAAAAGTATTCAGTCTCTCATTGGTTTTTATATTGACTAGGTGGTGGAATGATACTTTAGATATGTTGGGGTTACGTAAAATTTATTATTCCACTCAGTTCTACCTGTTTCTTTTTACCTTTTAAAATCTGGCTCCCCGCCCTAACCGGTTTGGCTCAGTGGATAGAGCGTTGGCCTGCGGACTGAAGGGTCCCGGGTTTGATTCCGGTCAAGGGCATGTACCTTGGTTGCGGGCACAACCCCAGTAGGGAGTGTGCAGGAGGCAGCTGGTCGATGTTTCTCTCTCATCGATGTTTCTAACTCTCTATCCTCTCCCTTCCTCTCTGTAAAAAATCAATAAAATATATTTTTTTTTAATTAAAAAAAATAAAATCTGGCTCCTAGAAAACGTTGTTACATATGTTGTGGCTCATGTTATGGTTCTATTGAGCAGCTCTGTTCATTCTAGAATATTTTAGAAGGTTGTATGTGCTACGGGGGGTAAGGGGTGCTCAACAGGAGCATCCGGAGCACATCTGGGAAAGAGTGCTCCAGGCACAGGAATGCCAGCGCCAAGGCCCACGGAGGAAGCATGCCTGCCCTCTGAGGCACAGAGAAGCCGGCGCGGCTGGAGCCGAGTGACCGAGGGGGCAGAGCTGGGGAGGCAGAGGCAGCCTGGATGGTGCAGGGCCTTTTAAGGCCATTGTACAGACTTTGGCTTTTTCTGAGTAAAATAGAGTCTTGCAGGGTCTTCAGCCAAAAGGTGATACAACTGGGCTCACACTCTAACAGGTTCGCTCTGGCTGTTGTGTGGCAACTAAAGTGAGTCGAGAGGACAGTTTGGGGTTGAGAGGCTCAGGCCAATATGTCCTCGGGATGACCACAGCCCCACAGGGCAGTTATGTGGATTCAGTGGGTGTGAGAGCAGCAGATGGAAAGCACCTGGAAAAGGAGCTCCAGTGTGGCAGGGACCTTGCCTCCGGCCTCAGTGTAGCCAGGAGGCAGCGGGCACCCTTCCCAGCGGTTGTGGAAGTCACCACACCACCACCATCCGGGCCTCTCCCCACGCAGGGCTGCAACCCCTGCCTCGCTGCTGGGATGCTCCATTTAAAGCCCTTCAGCCGCTGCTCAGTGGCTCTGGTGGAGGCAGCATTGCAGGCTCCCCAAAAGCTAACCCTGCCTGTCTCTCCGGTCTCCACCCCTCACCCACTCCCTGCCCGCGTGCCCCTGCCAAGCCTTTGCTTACACTCTCCCTTCTGCCTGGAATGTCTGCTTCAACCCTTCCACCCTCCCCTCCCTGGTTGGTCTTCTTCTACCACTTCCTTAAGGGGCAGCCTAGAGGTAATGCCATGAGAAGACCCCCAGACTCTGCTACCCCCAATGCCTCCCAGCCCCAAACTGGATCAGAGGCGCCCATCCTATTTTATGTATTTTTCTCTTCGTGGATATAGTTCTGTGAGGGTTGGAATTGTGTCTTGGTCCTAACAGCATCCTTGCCCTAGCCCAGTGGTCGGCAAACTGCGGCCCCTTGAGTGTGGCTCTTCCACAAAATACCACGTGCGGGCGCGCACGTACAGTGCGATTGAAACTTCCTGGCCACACTCAAGGGGCCAAAGAGTTGCATGTGGCTCGTGAGCCGCAGTTTGCCAACCACTGCCCTAGCCTGATGGCTATCCCAATAAATCCTGTTCGAAGGAATAAAAGAGAGGCTGGAGGAGGCGGGTTTGGAAGGATGCTCATAAATGCCAATGACCCAGACAGCTTCTACTTCCCCCAGGACCCCAGGAGAGAAGACCACTCAGGGGCAACCAGAGCCGTGGGCCGACCTTTCCGGGGCTCAAGGAACTCCAGGGCTCACTAAGTAAAACTAAAGTACATCTTGGGGTCCAGGTCCCCATGAGCACCCACTTCCCAGCCCCATAGCCAAATCCAGCCCTCCCCTTTCCGCTGAGCAGCAAGCTCAGACCCATGGCCAGTTGCTTCGTTGACCAAGGGCCAGGGCGGGCCGGGACTACGTGGTTCCTAAAGGCATTACTACTCACTTTGGGGCCCTTGGCTCCTGTCTAAGGAGCTGTCTCTCCCTCCCCCGTTCCCAGAGGGCCCCCCGCCACGCCATATCATGGCAGAGCATGGACAGGTTCCCCAGGACCAGCCCAGCTACACCGGAAGGACTCAGGCCCCAGCACCTGGGACCCCTTTCCCAGGCCTAAGATAAATGCCATGTTCCCCAAGGGAGGAGGGAAAGGGGGCAGGAGGAAATCTGGAACAAAGATTCAATGGAGAAGGAGAAACCAGGAGGAGCTCTGAGATCAGAATTAAATTCTTTAATACAAAATGCTTTTTTTAAGATATATCTGTATTTCTTTGTTGCTGTTTAAAAATAAATATGTACTACGGAATATCTCGAAAAACTGCACTAGGGACAAAGATGTGATGTTAATATCTTTTCCCCCACAATTATTATGGATAAACAGTAGCACCAATAAATAAATGATAACAAATATTAAAATTAAAAAAGGAGAGAGATTTAGTATGTAGAATTCTCTATTTTTTCTTGTTTTGTTTTTACATATAAAAAAACAGAATAGCAATGTCTATTTTATCAGAATCACATATATACATAAACATATATATATATATACAAACACGAGTTGCCAAATATATATATAGTATGTAGATGTATATTGAAACCTTATTTCAAAGGAATGTGTGGTGGGGAGCCGGGGGAAAGGGTAGGGCAGAGATGAGTGTTAGCAAAATTAAATATCTGCTCAGGACAAGCTAGTGACTGTCACCGATCAGGGAAGAGAGACTGGAAACATGAATTTTATACACAAAGACCAGTACAAATAAGAGAGAGAGAGAGAGCGAGAGAGCGAGAGAGATGCATCTCATAAATAGTTCAAATTAAATATTAACCAAGAATACTGAAAAAACCCTACTCTTTAATTAAATTAACTGTTTTAATTTCTAATTAAAAAGAGATATTAAATAAGTACCGTATATAAAACACTTTCTCTTTTCTCTGCCTCCATGGTGGGCACATGGGTGCTGCCCTGTCTCTCTGTGCCTCGGGAAGGGTCGGGTGGGGGGACAGAGGGACATCAACCACTCACACACACAGAGCCAGGTCTCCTGGGGGACAGAACTAGTGGTTTCAATGGTCTGAGGACCTCAGGCCCCCTGGGCTGCGCCCAGGAAGGGAGCAGGGAAGTGGCCAAGGCAAGAGGCCCTTCCCACAGACGACGAGCCTCATCAGGCTACTCTTCTTCCACCAGCGTCCGCTTCTCTTCGCCACGACACCTGGCAGTGGCCTCCTGGGCACCTCAGGGGCAGGTGAGAGTAGGTCAAGGCTGCCCAGGCTCCTGAATCCTTCAGGCAGTGCCCCTGGGGGCAGGATGCCCATGCAGCACGTGGAGGGGCTCCCCAAAGCACAGCCGTGTCCTGAGGCTCCCCAAACTCCCGATCGGAGCCGGCGTCCTCATCCCCGTACCTGTCGTCTGTCTTTCTGTCCATTTGACTCGGGGTAGAGGCTCGGAACCAGGGCTGGGTTTGTCGGTGTTCCCCAAAACAGGCCAAATGTGCCCCCATGCCCTGGCCTTGCATGCTCCTAGGCAAGGGAGGGGACCCCGGCCCCCCTAAGAGCGACAAGAAGACCATGCCAGAGTCTCTCCGCCCGTCTTCTTCCTTGTTGGGATCTGGGTGGGAACAGTGTCCTCCCAACTCAAGTCCACAGCAGTCAAATACATCCAGTGAAGACACCAATAACATTAGCAATGTTAATTTAAAAAAAAAAAAGAA
>NW_005355115.1:3667539-3679899 GCF_000412655.1 Myotis brandtii
CAGGAATCCCAGAAATAAAACTCTCTACCGGGCTCGGTGATTTAGCAGCAAGAAAAACAAAATGGCGATCCAATTCCAAGAGGGACCGTGCTTGGTCACCGGCCCGGGAATGCTTCTGCCGGAGTCTCGCCCTCCGGACCCAAAGTGCTCTGCGCAGTCTCCTCTTCCTTCATTTCAGGCTTCTGGATTAAGGATTGTTCTGTCGATGATGGTGGTGGTGGTGGTGTGGTGGCAGCGGCGTGGTTTCTGTGTCAGTCATTCTGTATCCATCTCTCCTGGTGAGAGGTCTGGTTCCCGAAACCCTGAGGGAGGCTCCTTCCTCCAGCCTGGCTCACCGCCTCGGCTTGTCACATCTGCGGAACGGAAAACAGAGGCGGGGTTAGGGCCAGGGGAGGAGCTGGGGGGAGTCCCCGCAGCGGGAGGATGGTGCCAGCATGGTCCTGCCTCGGGGACCCCGGGCGGGCGAGGGAGAGGCCAGCCCCTGCCCAATGGGCCCTGTCCCAGCCTCTGTCTGAGCAGTAGCCATGCTCAGGGCTCCCCATCTGCCCTCTCAAGCTTACAATCGAGTTGAGACAAAGCAAGGACATGAGGACACCCCGTCACAAGTAACAAATAAACACATACTAAGAACAGTCCCTGCTGGACGCCTAAGAGCTAATGGGTGACCAGAGCTGGGCCAAGTGAACCAGGAAAAGGGCCCCTGCAGAAGGAGGTGTTTCAGCTCCGTCTCATGGGGCAGGTCTGGGGGAGAGAGTGAAAAGAGCGCCTTGAGCAAGGGGAAGGGGCCCGGTGGGAGACAGCCAGCTGACGGGGGACGCTGCCCCTGAGAACGTGGGGCTCCCAAGGCAGGGGAGCCGGTGGGGTGGGGGGCACAACTCCCTTCCCCACCCCCTCCCTCCCAGCCTCAGCCACAGGCCTCCTCAGTCCTTCTTGCCCCAGGCCCCAGGCTGCTTTCCTTTCCGACATGCTCTGTAACGTGGGGTGGGGGAGAGGCCACCGGAGGCTGTGCTGTCGCACTGAAGCGGAGGGGACTCCGAGAACTCGCTCCTCATGCCCCCGCCCCTGGGCTGATGGACATCTGCCCGCCCCACTGTGAGGCGATGGAGCAGGCCCTGCCCTTCTGAGAGTCTGAGAATGGGGATCCTAAGCCTTTAGCTGGGGCACTGAATCCCCCACACAGCCAAGTCAGGGGCTGGGGAAGGTCCCTCAGTTAGCTCCTAGGTCACTGCACACATCCCCACCCCAGACAGTCTCTCTGCAGAATAATCTCTATGGAAGCCCCACAATGGCAAGTCCCGGATCTCCCCCAGGCTCCCCAGGGGGGTGTGGAGACCCCTCATCCATTCCTGGAGTTAGGCAGAGCCCCCACCGCCAACACTAGTATACACTCTCTGTCTTCACATATCACCAGACAGACAGAGCCCCACAGCGACACCCCAAGACACGGTCCCCAGCGTCCTCGGAACACTCACAAGCCACAGGAACATGGTGGCGGGGAGGTAGCCACATTCTGAGGACTTGGTTAATGAAGCTTGTGGACTAGGCCGGGGAGTCCCCACAGAGGCCCCTCCTCCCCGGGTGATGCTTGAGCACAGCCCTGTGCTCCCGACCTCACCCTCTGACCTCGCTCACACCCTTGACACTCCCCTGGTCCCCACTGTGGACAGAGGTATAGATTCCCTGGGGGGGGCGGGGGTCACACAGGTGAATAAAAACCAGGCCCAGGTGTGAGGAGTTAGTTCACAGTCTAATGTTAGGAAAGCCCTCCCTCCACCCATCCTGGGGGCATTTGTAATATGTGGGCTGTTAGGGGTTGTTGCCACGACTACTAGAGTATTAAAGAACTCTTTTGTCCCCAGATGTTAAATCTCCTACCCTCCCTAAACCAATAGCCAGAGCCCATGCCTTCCGGAACCCGGTATGAGGAGAGACTCAAGTCCTGCCCCTGTGGAGAGACAGTGAGGGGTGAAGAGCCTCGTGGTGCAGACTGCAGAGGGCCAGGCCCCCAGGAGAGCGTCTGCGTGTTACAGACGGCGGCGGCCCCACACCGGGAAGGGCCCTCCGTGTTAATAGCGATGGTAGTAACCACAATGTCAGGACCAACAGCCACCACGAGCAGGACCACAGGACACAACACTCAGCTTGCGTCCACACCACCACATTAAGCCACACCAGTCTACCCACTCAGGCAACCAGGGCAACCTCCGAGGGGCCCTGCCAGGCCAGACCAGCTCCCGCCACCCAACGCAGGGGCCTCGCGAGCCAAGAAGGTAGTAGTCGCCAGGCAGGCAGCTAGAAGCCAAGCAAGCAGCTGGCCCCTCTCAGGTACCGCTCGCTCTCTCGCACTCTCTCTCTCTCTTCTTCTCTCTCTCTCCAACTCTGTGTCAAGCCCCTCTCTGACTCGCTCGCCCTCTGGGAACCAACCTGCAAGTACGTTCGTTTAACTCAAGCTGCCTCGCCTTGCAACGTGAGTCTGTGTTTTTGCAGGAACATTTACACGTCTGCGGATCTTGTACAAACAAATGCTTTCTCCGCTCTGAGCAAGGCCCACAGGGACTGCAAAAAGGCAAAAGGAAAGACATCTAAGCTAGAGCGTCAGCAGAGAGAGAGAAAAAAAAACCATGCAACACCCCCTAATGTGTGCAGCAGGGCCCCCACCCAGCTCGTGGGCCCCCACACCCTTCCACGCCCTGGAAGGATCCAAGTGCTACAGTGGAAGACAGAGAGCACGCGGAAAGAGGCAGCGCTGGTAGGAAGCCTGCCCGCAGAGAGAGGCAAACACAGACGGGCAGAGAGTGCAAGGAGAGGGCAATGCTATCCACTGGACCAGTGCAAGCCCCAGGCCACAGGGTCCCCACTGCTACTGCCCCCAAAAGAGCACCTGGCTCTCCACCTGCTGGGGCGGCAATCGGGAGCCACCTTCTCCCTGTGCGAGGGCGCATGCCCAGGCCCCTCCACCAGAGGTGGGCTGAAATGGGGTGTGACACCCGGCTGAGCCCAGAGGCAGTGTCCACAGAGGGGGACACTGGCAGCTGCCCCAGAGCATGGCCCACCACAGCCTCCAACACAGAGCAAGCAGCCGCCCTACTGAGAGGCCTCTGTGGGTGCCGTGGTCGGGCTGGAATAGGGGGACCTCCTCGAGGAGCTCCAAGTCCATGAGGGGGGGTGCCAGATGGTGCCTGACCTCACCCCACCTCCTTCTTCAGCCAACAACCAGCTGCTTCAGGTCATTCAAACCCATTCTTCACACCACCCTCCTCACCACCCTCAGCTTCCAGACAAGCACAGAAGCCCAGAGCAGTGGAAACCAGTTGGGTGAGCAGGCACCAGTGCCCGGCACCCATGCCAACATGGGCCGGCCACCAGTGCCCAGTGGGTGAGAGAAAGGCAGTGCCCAGCCAAGCACAGGCCAGAGCCCCCTCCCTGATTCCTCCAAGCCCACTCTGCCCACCCACCCCCAACCTTGGACCAGCAACAACACCACGAAATCTACCCATTGGTGCCAATTAGTGGAGTGAGAATGAGAGAGTGAGACACTGGGACAGAGGGGAGGATAGGAGGCAGGAAGGGAGGGACAGAGGGAGGGGGGAGGGTTAAGGGGTCCTGCAAGCGGGAGTTAGATCGGGGGCCCTGGGGAGGCTCCAGGGAATGAGACAGTAGCGGCACCACGTACAAGTTCCAGGATTTATACCGGGATTTCTTGCGCTTTCTTTTTTGCCCCTTTCCCTTTCCTCGAACTGATTTTCTGGAAAATAAAAAAACAGAGCCAGAGAGGAGGGGGGGAAGGGAGAAGAAGAGAAGCCGTGAGGAGGGTAGGGGACAGGACATGCTCAGGGGAGGGGGCAGGCAGCCTCCAAGGAAGAGCTTGCACGCATGTGCAGGTTGGGGCAGCGGCACTGGATGGCTCCTTTGCCCCGGACACGGCCTTGGGTGGAGGGCACAAGCCCCACAGGCCGCCATGCTCATGGTGGCTCCTGGCCCCCCGGGAGGGGCACAGCACCCCGAGCAGGCCCTTGACCCTGTGTAAGTCTGGCCCTGATGGACAGGGGGCTATAAAAGGTAGGCCAGGCTTTGGGGAGAAAGGTCAGAAACCTGATTTAATTGGGGAGGGGGGTGCCTGTGCTTCAGGCACCTTCTATCTTCATTTCCAAGTGCAATAGCAAAAGGGTCCCTCCAGAGGCCCTGCCTCTGAGAATGTGGGGGAGCAGCTCCACTGGGGGCTGGCACGAAACCAAGGACGGCACATATAAGGCATCTGCCGGTCCGAGTCATAACCTGGGCCGCTGAGAGGTGGGGCTGGGTGTCCTCAGAGCCCCAGGCAGGCTGGCAGGAGGGTGGGGTGGGAGTTAGGGAGGCGTGGGGAGGAGGGGCCTGGGCGCACTTGGCAGGGTGCACCTCCCCAGCCTGTCAAAGCCTGCTGCACCATCTCACCAGACTCCCTGCCGAGCCCAGGCGAGCCCCCGCTCTCCCTGTGGGCAAAGCAGGCCTTTGGGGAAAGGGCAAGGGAGGCAGGCCGAAGCCTGTCCAGTCGAGGGAAACAGCGCTCTTCTCACATGCCAGACCCAAGAGAATGCCCCTCAGAATGTCCGCCACAGGGGAAGCAAGAGGGAGGGAGGCACTGAGGAAGGGGGCAGGTCTGTTTCCTCTTGTTGGGAGAAATGCTGGAAGGAGGAAGGTCTTCGAGTGTGTGCACATGCATTCTCCCTCTTCCTCCTTCTCTCTCCCTCTCTTCTCTCTTCCTCTCTCTCTCCCTCTCTCTCTCTCTCTCTCTCTCTCTCTCTCTTCCACAGCAATTCTGGAAGTTGGGGACTTCAGGAAGAGACAAAGGGTTGAGGCCTAAGGGCCTTCAATGTCCTCAGAAAATGAGCAGATAGGGTGGTGAGGGCGGGGAGGGAAGGGCATAGGTGATCTTTCTCAGTCTCTTTTCCTGCAGACTCGTCCCCAGGCCAGCTGCTCACCGAGTCCTGAGGGCTCACTGCCCCCAGACCTTGCCCTGCTCCACCCCTGCTCCATCCTGACTTGACCCTCCACACTGAGCAATTGGAAGCCTCAGGAAATGACCGACATTCAATCAATTCTTTCTCCCTGACCAAGAGGGCTGGTGTCTCTGGCTGCTTCACTCCTGCAGGAGGGCATACGCCCCAAAACACGCCAGCCGGCCCCAAAGCCAACTGCACCACCACCGCAGCCACCGTAGAGGCTGTTTCCTCTGACGCATAGAAGCTGGCCTCTCTGCCACCGGCTCCCTCTCCCTGCGGTGGGTGATGGGAAGCTACAGCACCAGGGAGCCAGTGTCCACACTCCGCCTCGACACACCAAGACCACCAGTCCCGGCCAGGGGTGACCTGGAGACCTGGGACTCGTCGGTTCTCCCAAAGGAAGCCCCAGGCTCCAGGCTGGGTTTCGTCCCTGCGTCTACAGCCATAATCCTGGAGTTTGCTCCACCCCATTGCAGCCACCACATGTCCTCATGAGACCAAGTCTTGACCCAGGGAAGTCATCAGGCCCCTGACAGAGGAAGCCAAGAGCCCCAAACCGAGAAAACAGGCAAGGAGAAGGAGAACTGAAGTCATGGCCACTTACTTTTCTTGCCTTGCTCTCTCTTTCTTTGGTCTGCAGCGGTAGAGAAAGAGAAAAGAACAAAACAGAGAGGGGTTCAGATGGTGATGAGAGTGATGATATAATAACAATACTACTACTAATGAAAACTTAACATCGTGTTTACAATATAGCAATACAGTTTTAATCTCTTTAGAGGTAACTCACTTAATCCTTATAACAATGCTATGAGGTACATTCTATTATTGTACCCACTTTACAGATGTGGAAACTGAGGCACTGAAGTAAAGTTGAAATGCCCAAGGTTACATAGCTGGGAGGTGGAAATGGGCCAACAAGTGGAACGGGCTTAACCCTGGCACAGAGCAGGCAGCCGTTTGCTGACTGCGCCCTCACCTGCATTCACATTTGCTGTGCTGTAGGAAGCTCATCTCTCCTATGTGCTGGACTTTGTGAATTCTGATCCGCATAATCTAGAGGAGAAGGAAGCACATCACAGAGGTTAGTGACCCAGCCAGCCAGACCCAGATGGGACACCCCTGTGGCTCCTGCCACTCAGCACCCAGGGGTTCTACAGAGCAGTGATGGGTGGTGGAGTTAGGGGGACCGGGGGCTCTATGAGAAAGAGCCTCAGGCCCACCCCAACTCCCCCAACCCTGCTGACCTCAAGGAGCCCCTGCTCCTCTTGAGGCAGACACAGCTGCACGGGTTGGCCAGGCTGGGAATTCAGATCCTAAGTTCTCACCACTCCCCATCCCTCCCCTCCTTTCATCCCTTTAGGCCTCACCCTGAGAGCCCCCACCTTGGGGTCTCAGAGCTCCCTCCCTCCCACCCTGTCCAGGCTGAAATGGACCCCATCACCAGACAGCATCAAACCACTGGCTTAGAAACGCTCCACAAACCACACTCATCCAGCTTCCCAAACAGAGCCCCGGAGAGGGAGGGAGGGCGAGACAGGCTCCTGTCACAGGTGTCACCCTCCTCCTGAACCCAGGGGCAAAGGTCAGGGAGAAAGAGGAGGCGGTGGGGGCTTGCTGGGAACCTGGACTGGGAAGTACAGGCTTCTTTTTCCCCAAAGAGGCAAGACCTGCCACACCTCCCCGCCTGACTCAGGGGCAGGGGCTGGACAAGGCAGGTCTGGCTCCTCCTCTCAAGTGCCCTCCTGCCCCTCCTCCTCACAGGGACGCACCTGCATGGTGATGTTGTACTCCTCGGTGGGCACGCACTCCAGGCCCTCATCGTTGCAGCAGCCCCCGCACCGCATCAGGGGCACACAGGACGGCTTGAAGATGTACTCGATCTCATCAGGGTACTCCTGGAAGATGTCCACCAGGGTCTCGATTGGACGGCAGTAGCTGCGCTGGTAGACATCCATGAACTTCACCACTGCACGGGAGGGGGTGACACATGAGCCCAGCAGGTCACACAAAAGATGGCCAACCCCTATCTCCGCCCCGCTCCACAAGGCCACTCCTCCGGGTTTCTGTGAGAGGTGCCCACTATCGGGCGCATCCTCTCATACATCTAACTTAAGTCCCTCCAGCTGTGGTTGAAGTCCTTCCCTTAGCTTTCTATCAACACTGCTGAAGACCTGTTTTTATGCCAAAGACCGCAGGATGCTGTCGGGTTCTGCAGGAGACGGCCCGCCACATCTCACCCCCCTGCCTCAGCATGACAGCCAAGCCAATTCCTGGATCAGCCCTGATGCCAGAGGACAGTCTGAGTAGCAGTATACCTGTTGGGGGTGCTCTAAGCATCCCCTAGAAAAAGGAACAGCCAGCTTGGCCATCCTACTCCCCATGGACGTACAACCTCTCCATAGCCACTGCCATACCCTACCAACCTACCAATACCATTTAATGAGCATTTACTGTATGCCGGGCCCTGTGTACAGTACTCTAAGTTGACATCTCAAACAATTCTCTACTATGAGGTTCTGGGACCTCCAGAGGCTCGGAGGCTGAGTAACTTGCCCCAAGGCCACACTGCTAGTAAGCGGTAGAGTTAAAATCAGCCTGGGCATCACAGCCTTCCTTAGCTTTCCTCTGCCATGAGAAAACAGGGGAAGCTTCGGGGGGCACCTTGCCACCTCCCAGACCCCCCCCCCCCAGGTGGTAGAGTTAAAATCAGCCTGGGCATCACAGTCTTCCTTAGCCTTCCTCTGCCATGAGAAAACAGAGGGGAAGCTTCGGGTGGCACCTTGCCACCTCCCAGACCCCCCCCCCCCCAGAGGTAGGCTGAGGAGGCAGTGGGCATAGCACAGGACTGGGGCTGCCTGGAATCAGCAGGTGGCAGTGGGCGGGCACACTGGGCAGGCCCTGCCAGCCACCGATAACCCCACCCAAGAGGGCAAACTGCTTGCATCATGGAAAAAACGGTGTTGCCACTGCAGCCACAGAGCACTTCTAGAAGTTGATCCGGAGGGAGAGCATGGCAAAGGCGGCTTCCCAGGCTGGAGGCGGGGCCTGAGGTGCATCGGTGCATGAAGGGGTAATTCTGGGCCACAGGGGCGGGCCCTTGAGAATAAATAAACTCAGGACTCTGGAATGACTACTCCAAACTGTGGCCCAGTCTGCCACTCCCTATCACACACCCCCACCTCCACATAGCAATTCTGTCCCTGGAACGAGTTTCCCCTGCACAGGAGGGAAGAGCAGCACCCAGCCAGCAAGGAGGCAGGGCTCCGGCCGTGACTTGGTGTGACCGCGGGCCAGTCCCTCCTCTCTGCACATCTGTGCAAGCGGCTCGGGCTGATCTCTAAAGACACGGAAACAAAGGCTGAAATGTGGAGTTTTTGTCCACCCTTTCCAGCCCCAAAACAAGCTCCCTTTTCCCAGCCCAGGTAACACAAGGTCTGGAACCTCAGCGAGGCCTCCTCCCCCTCCTCCCTCCAGGGGAACGAAGGCAGAGGAGCCAGAGGGCTGTGCGTGTCCTAAGCGGGTTGAGGAGAATTTGGAGAGTTGAGGGAAAGTAAGTAGGGGCGGAAGCCACCGATGCGAAAACAGAAAGAACAGTGGGGACTCCCAAGCCCGTCCCAGGCCTTGCCTACCACCTCTACGTTCTCTATCCAGGCAACGGCCACAAAATTCTTCTCGACCCCCAAAAAGGGTTAAGGTAAAGTGTCTTCAAAAAGAGCATAAAAACAAGACTAGGGATCTGAAGAAGTCCTTTTCTAAGCCGAGTCTATATTGAAGTAGATGACTAATCAAGACCTGACACTTTGTCATGGTTGGGGACAGAGGTGGCCCAGGCCTCAGGGCCACAGGTTCCACCCAGGACAGGAGAGTAGAAAAGTTTGGCCTGGGCCATGGTGGCTGATAGCTGGGTGAGAATTCCTTGGAAAAGCTCCCCGGATTCCCCAGGGTGGCAGGCAGAAGGGGAACACTTCACCAGCACCCCAGCCACTGCCTCCAAAGAAAGCTGTCCTGCTTTGGCACAGGGCGTGGACACACAGACACTCCAACATCGGGCTTCCGTTGTTTTCCTTATTTCTCGAAGACAACCTTTTCCCCAACAAAGACCATTTGTCTTGCCTCTCCCCGGCCACTGAGACCACTGGGAGGCTGAGGGGGTAGGGACACGGGGAGCGGGTGGCCTGTCAGTGGTACAGGCTTGGAGTGGCCAGGAAGCCAGGCCCTGGGCCAAGGAAAGGGTTCCCAGGCCAGGAAGGAGGCAGAACCGGCTGGGCATCACCACCAGTGGGGAGTGCAAACATCGCCCTTGGCCACTACCCTGGGCCTACTTGATTAAGGTCAGGGAAAAGGGCCTAGAGGAAGACTTCAGAGCTGGGGAGCTGGGGGAAGTAGCACTGGGCACTCCGCCCCCAGGCTTGCGCAGAGGCCACATGCAGTGGGGGGGAGAGCCTGGACATCCCTAGAGACAAGGGAGGCTCCCTATACCAAACCTCAGCGAACAAAAGGCAGGCCAGGCCGACTGGGCTTGGGCAGGGGGTGGGGCGGGCGCCTTGGAGCGACAGCCAGCCCCCTGCTGGCCCAGCGGGGAAGTTCACAGCACCCAAACCTCCTCCACCTGGAGGGCAGAGGGAGGCCTTAGGGCTTTCTCTCTCCACCCTCAAAGGAATACAAACTGGGGGATGGGGTCCCCTGAGGCTGGGTCTCCGCACCCCTAGCTCATGCACAGCCAGCTCTCTGGATGGCAAGGGCCACAGCCCCTGCACACAGGCCCCACAGGTGAGACATGCTGGGTTGAAGTGACGGAGTATCCATCCTCCCTTGGAGGAGGAAGGGGGGGGGGGGGGACGTGCGACAAACAGACTTCTGGGATCCTTGAACATTGTTTGTTCTCCTGGTCCAGGCTCATAGCTCCCTCTCCAAAGAAAACTTTACTGGAAAGAGCTGACGAAAAAGGCCACAAGTCCTATCCCTAGTAGAAGCCTGCATAGGGAAGAGCCAGTCCTCCAGAATGAAGGGTTAATCTTACCCTTTCCCGATCTCCACCGCAGACCATAACAGAAGAAACGGGGCCTCCCTCCCCAACCCTTGGGGAATTAAGGGGTCCCATCCAGGAGCCAGGAGGACTCACCTTGGTGGGCTTTCTGCTCTCCTTCTGCCATAGGCGCAGCCTGGGACCACTGAGGACAAAACAAAAGAGTGAGACATGGGCATGGGCAGGGGGACCGCCACTCTGCCCCTCCTTCCTCCTCCCTGCCCTCCCAGCCCATAGCCTCTGGCTTCTCCAAGGCTTCTGAGTAGAACTGGGCACCACCAGGGGCTCCCTACAGCCAGAGCCCACCCACCACCCCCAGACTGCTCCAATTTTGAAGCCAAAGAAGATCAAGACTGACCAGACACTGGAGATGGGAAGCTCAAAATGCAGTAGGAAAATAGCAGAATATCCAGGTCCCTTCTCCACAATTCTCTCTCCCCATTCTCACTGGCCCATTGCTGAGCTAAGGGAAGTGAATCTTCTCACCACCCCTCAAACGCCCCCACTCCCTGGTCCAAAGCCACAGGTAAGTATTAAGGTCAAACAGGACAAATTTGGACTGGGGCAGGAAGGAAGGACTGGGGGCGAGGAAAACAACATGGTGACCTTCTCCTGCTGACATGACAAATACCAGGGTGAGCTGATGCTGGGAAGGGAGGGGGTGCAGAGCCCTGAAGGGCACCAACCACCCTCCCCCATCCAGGCTCTTAAGTCTTCGGGAACATTCAGCAAACCCACAGGTTGCCTGGAGGGTAAAACCTGGGAGGAAGACCTGAGGGAGGGCAGAGCTCATTGCTCCCCCTGCACAAGTCTCACCAGGGCCTGAATGTGTCTCCAACATCTTCAGCTTCACACTCCTA
This sequence comes from Myotis brandtii, assembly GCF_000412655.1. Classification (NCBI taxonomy): domain Eukaryota; kingdom Metazoa; phylum Chordata; class Mammalia; order Chiroptera; family Vespertilionidae; genus Myotis; species Myotis brandtii. Next base: position 3,678,405 of record NW_005355115.1, read on the forward strand.
GCTTGTTCCCTGGTTTCTCCTCCCTCCCAGACTGAGGGGGTCCCCAAGTCCCTCTCACCTGGGCACCTTCCTCAAATGCAACCAGGGAAGTCTTTTATGCCTTAGCAATGCCCAGCCCCTAGGGGGCCCCCTGCACTACCTAGGCCTGAGGCCTCCCCCCATCCCTCCCCACCCCCACCAGATCATTCCTCCCCTCCCCAGAAGCTGTGAAGGTCAACAAGTCCAACCATGTGAACCTGACAGCACTGGGCAAAGGCTTCTCCCAGCCCTTCCAGAGGGTCTCGGGTTCTCACCAACTGCCCACCCCATCTGCCCCTCTTTCCCGGCAGATCCTGAACAGCAGAGCCGCCCCCTAGCCCACAGAACTGCAGACCCACTGAGATGAGAGTTTCAGTCTGTCTGCCTCTCTCTCCTTCCCACCCACCCCCAATGCACCCCAGTTCCCCTAGCCTTGCCCCCAGGACCAAGGTCAGATAACAGTTTCCAGACTCCCAGCTGGATAGCCTCCAACTGCAGCTCCCTCAGGGGCCCCCCAGAGTCTCCACCTCAGCCCCTCACCCATCCCCAGGACACCCCCTGGCTTCCCTCTGCCAACATTCTCTCTATGGCCTCCACTCCTCCTGGGCCCCAACTAGGAAGGGGACAGAAACTTCATACCCCCTGCAAGGCCTGGGGGCACAGGGAGGAGCAGTCCTGCGCGGGGAGGGGCCAGGTGCCCTTCTCTGGGGGCCTCTGAAGGTCACGCTATGGCCAGTCCGCCACTCCTCCCCTCCCCTCCCTACTTGGAGGCCTGGAGCCAAGGCCTTTGTGCCAGGGTCTGGGGAACTCTGGTGGCAGCAGGGACCCCAGCCCGTTTCCTTCCTGCGGCCTCTCTGCTAGGGGGAGGTCTCAGGGATGGGTGGGAAAATGGCCCCTTAGGTGGCTTGGAGAATCAAGTTGGGTGGGCAAGTTTGAAGTTCCAAAAAACCACCTGCTCCTGCTCCAATGGCTCATTTCACTGGGACAAAGTGTGTTTGCAAGGCTGGCAGGAGTTCTTCCCAAGGCTGCCTACATCACAGCAAATTTCAAACCCTTTTCCCAAAAAAGTGTAAAGTGGGGGACACTCTTTAAACGCTCCCACGGCCCACCCCATAAGAGCTACAGCGCATCCCACTTGGAAGTGTGGGGGAAGGGAGGGAGGCTGCCTGTCACCGAGCGGTAGCCCTGGACAAAGCCTCCGGGGGACCCTGGCACCCTGACCCCTGACAGAGACCCCCTTCTCCCCGGACTCGCGGGCTGAGAGAGGCTGGGTGGGTCTTCTCGGCAGAGGGAGTGAAAACTAAAGGGACGGGCAGGGGTTCTCTCCACGCCGGGGAGGAAATGGGGAAGGGGCGTCAGGCAATCCCTCCCAGCACAGGAAGAGGTTAGGGGCCGGAGGCAGCCGGAAGGGACAGGGTGGTTCTCCGGGTGCTCCCGCTGGGCTACCTCGAGAGGTCACCTTCCCACAGAGGGCCGG
>NW_005355115.1:3680910-3699661 GCF_000412655.1 Myotis brandtii
CGCCGAGTCGCCACCGCGGCCCCCTCTCCTCTTCCTTCTCTTCTTCCTCCTCCCCCTCCTCCTCGGACGGAGGCTCCTCCCGGCCCGGGCTAGCACTTCTCCCGGTTCCGCTCGGCTCGGCTGCCCCGGCGCGAACCACGGCTCCTCCGGAGCGAGAACAGCCGAGAAGTTGGACGAAAAGTTTCAGGACGACGCCGCGAGCCCCGACCCCCTCCACCCCGCCTCCGAGCGCGGGCTGCGGCTCCTGCCCGCGGCTCCCCGCCCCGGGCCCCGCCGGCCGCCGGCCGCCGAGGAGGTGGGCGCTGGGGCGGGGGGCGGTGTCTGTCTGTCTGTCGGTCAGCGCGGCTGTTCTGATGCGGGGCCGCGCGCTGGCGGTCACCCCCAAAAGCAGGTCACTCGCTCTGCCCCTGTCCCTCTCGTGGCTCGCTCGCCCGCGCGCGCTCTCTGACCCGGTCTCTCTCTCTCTTCCTCGACTTCTCTTCGGAGCTCTTGCTACCTCTTTCTTCTCTCTGCTGGTTTCCAAAATCCGGAGTGATTGGGGAGCGTGAAGGAACAATCTTCCCAAACGGTCGGCCCGATTTCAGCGGGGGAATGGGAAGCAAAAATAAATTAAAACTGAAAAGAATACGGTTTTAAAAAAAAATGTTTAAGAAAAAAAAAAGGAGGGTAAACCCTGGACAAATGAATATCAAATTCCAGTGCGGAGACCCCTGGCTGGTGACTCCGCGGGTTCGTCTGCCTCGTCGCCGCGTCTTCCGACCGAGCGCCGCTGCCGCCGGCTCCTCTAGCCCCCCGCGCCGCGGCCTCCCCGCAGCCTGGCTGCCCCAAGCCTCTGCGCTTCTCAACGCTACCAGCCGCCCAAAAAAAAGGCCTGGCTCCGCCCCCGCCCGCCGACCCCGCCTCTGGCACGCCCCCCGAGGCGCAGACACTCGCCTCCAGCAGCTCTGAGTTGGGCTCGGCCCCCTGGCGCAGCCTTCGCCTGCGGACACCTAGGGAAGCCGACGCCCCCCACCCTCCCCGGTGCAGGGAGAGCTCGGCCCCCACCACGGTTCACAGCCTGAAAATTACCCACCCGCCCCCCTTTGCCCGGAGACCCACACGCGGTGTCTGCAGGGAGGCAACAGGAAAGTGAGGTTACGTGCGAACAGGACTAGAAAGCGATTCTCCCCCTTTGCTGGGAATATTGGAGAGGGCGTGGGAATGGGGGCATCAGGCAGGGGCGAGTGGAGGTAGGAGGTAGGGAAACACAGACCTCCTGAAATCCTGGGGTGACCCCTGCCCTTCTTCTCCTCTCCAACACCCTCCTCCAACACTCAGTTCCCCTCCCCACACTCACACTGACACTCACGCGTCCTCACACTCTCCGCTGACGCTGCTCTACCAAGTTCACCCAGCCTCCCTGTGGTGGCCGAGCGCCCCCTAGTGACACACCCCAGCTCTGGCTCAAGAGGGAATGGGCCTCAGGATGAGAGTGAAAGATTACCCCTGAACGCTGCATTTCTGGCCTCCCAAACAGTGGTATTTTTGGACGCGGGGTCCCATGTGCAGAGAGCCCAGTGACGGGCACAGAGGGCCCCGTGTGTCCATCTGGACAATGTGCTCATCAGAGTGAGCTGCAGCCAGCAGGCTGGGGTGACTGGGTTCCTTTGGGAAGTATCCAGGGGGGGCTTCCCTCCGGAAGTCCAGTATTTGGCACCAAGTTTGTGGAGCCGAGAATGGAAAACGTGTGGTTCTGGGGTTAGTCAGTGGCCCAGAGGAAAGAGGACCTGTTGGAGACCACGTATGCTCGGTGGAGTCTGGCAGAGCCCAAAGGGAGAGGCAGCTGGGCAGACAGAGGCCCTTGTTTCTGCTCCCCCCGCCCAGATGTTGCCAGGGAACTGAGGCCAGGGGCTGGTGGAGCGGATGGAGGCCAGGGCCTGAGTGATGATTCAAACCTACTCACCAGCACTAAGGAACGTCTGTAGGCCAGCTGCCCAGAGCTCCCACCAGGCTGGGGGCCAAGGCTTCCATCAGCCCCAACCAAGCTCACAGCTCTTCTTCTGAAAAGAATTGGGGAGTTGTCCTCTGCACCCTCAGACCCCTGCATCCCTTGCCTGCTTCTCCCAGTTGGTGGCCTCTCTTCTCTCTCCTCTCTTCTCATCCCCTCCATTCCTTCAAAGCCTCGCTCTTTCCCAACTCCCCTATCTTCTCTAAGTGCTCCCCAAGGCCCCCCACCCCACCCTTGCATATAGGACCAACCTGGAAAAATTCCTGGTTGGGCTTTGACCCAGTAGCTCCTAGGCTCCCCCAGGGAACAAAGGGGGGCTCTGATACCTGTGGGAAGAGAGGGACCAATTGGTCTCCTTATTTATCTAGGTCTGGCCAGGGCCTGGCCTAGGGCTGGTGCAGCCTCTGTGAACGCCTCGCCTCGGCTGAGAGTGGAAGCCGTGTTGAGAGAGAATAGGAATGCAGCAACTTCCCCCAAGTTGGTCAAAATGATCCCAAAGGGTTCCTCAGCCAGCCCCCCACCTCAGCACGTGGCGCTGTGGTTTGGAGGGAGTGCTAGGTTACCCCTTTAGGACTCCAGTTCCACGGGAGTGGTGTCCTGAGGGCCCTATGAGCAGAGGGGCTGGCGCCCCCCAATTCTGTCCTACTCTTTCCATCATTCATGCCTCCAGGCCTGTCTCCACCACCTGGCAGGCTTCCCAGCAGCAGGAACAAGGTCTTTTTACAGTTTACTTTTTAGTAAACATTTATTTGCTGGCTCAGGACTCCCTCCCAGGCAGGCCTCCTCACCTAGGCTCCATGCTCAAGCTGCTGCATGGGATCTGGAAGGCAAGCTGCTGAACTTCCTCCTTGCCCAAGCTGGTTCTCCTCTCAAACCTCCGGAACACAAGATATGGGCACCTTGGCAGAGTCCCCCTCCCTCATTCCTACCCTGGAGCCAGCAGAGCCCAGGACAGAGACTCCCGGTGGCATCACTTCCACATCCCTTCTCATCTCAGGCTTCCCCGGCCTCTGGAGAGGCCTGAAGAGGAGGTCTTAATAAAGGGCCCTGAAGTTGGAAGGAGGATGGAGAAGTTCCAAGGAGGTGTGGCCATTCATTGTCACTTACGCTCTCCCCAGCCTGAGCCAGCCATCCTCTTGGTGGCATTCAGCAACGTGTGTTCCACCGCCCTATGTGAGGTTCCCTCTGGGAGCTCTACCCAAGGAACCAGAGGAAACAGGGAAGCGGAATTGCAGGCTGGCCTGCGGGCTTTTGAGCACCCTAGACTGGGGCGAGAGGGAGGGGGGGCCTCCCATCTCCGCCTTTTATTTCAGACACACAACCTGGTGGTGACTTAGACACGGGGCCTGGACTCTGGATCCCGTCCCCCAATGTGGTATCACAAGCGTTGGTAAGAGTACACCATCATGGACCCAGCCAATGCTCACATTATCATGGAATCCAAAGCCCAATGCACAGAACAAAGAACACAAATCGGCAATCATAAGACCACACCATGTCTCCATAGCACCTTCTCTTCCCAACAGCTTAATCCACAAACCTAATTTCACTTCTCCTCGCTCCGTAGGTGGCTTCAGGGCAGGGAGTGTCGGGGCAGACTGTCCCTCCAGAGAATCCCACGGGCACAGAGGGACCCCAGGTCACCCAACAACGTGGTGGGGGATGGGGCGAGGAGCCGAGAGCAGCCCAAACAGAGGTCCTGCTGGGTCCCCTCAGGGGCAACCTCGGCTGCACTCAGGGCTGAGGAGGCCTCCACAGAAGGCTCTGTGCAGTTCAGAAGGCGCCTAGGAGGAAGGGGAAGGTGTTCCAGGTGAGGGGGGAGGGGAGAGAGGGGCAGGGGTGGGGTGGAAAAGAACGTGAAAGGTGGCCAGGAGCCAGCTGTGGCCCCAAACAAAGGAAGCAGTGATCGGCCCAAGGCACAATACTTGTACTTTGTCCTGAGGTCCTGTCACCTCTGATGTTCAGGGAAGCTCTCCCGCCCGTGTGGGTGTGGGTAGTTCGCCTCCACGCCTGTGCATAAAGGCACAGAGCCCCTCTCAAGTGAGGAGAGGGTCGCTGAGTCTTGCTGTTGTCTAAACATTTCTCCACGTGGTCTCTCTGTGATGGAAGGAAGGTCTTCTCCCTCCACTCAACTCCCAACCCCCCAGACACGGAGTAGTCCACAGATCCAACCCACAGCAAGGGCAGGAATACCAGCCAGTTGAATTGAAGGAGAGAGAATGGGGTGGGTTCCTCTCAATACCGTCTGGCCGTGGGTCAGTCTCTCTCTCTGTCTCTCACTAGGTCTTTGCAACAAAGCAATGGAGAGACAAAGCAAAAGCCAGGAAGAAGGGCCTCTTTTCCAGGGCCAGCATCATAGCCACATCTGGACCCGGAGGCTTGACTCGGTTAATGACAGGTAATCGTGCCGATTGGTAACACGATGGGAGCAGAGGAAGCCAGAGAGGTTAACTCCCTTTAGAATCCAATCAGGAAAAGGGAGGGAAGTAGGATGGGGAGCAGGCGGGAGACGGGGCAGAGGGGCTGGGCAGGGACACTATCTGGGGGAGCACACCACCCCACACCACCCCCTGCCCCATCAGCCAAATCTCTGCCTCTCCTTCCTGGGCCTCAGTTTAACCCCCTAACACCAGGCTGTCTCCCTGGATTGCTTCTCCCTGTCAGCGCCAGACATGTCCACTTCCTGACACCCCTGTCCTTGCTAACCCTCAAAGTCAGACCCCCATCCTGCCCATTGTTGCCCGGTCCACGCCCCTGCACAGTCTTGAAGGGAGTCTCTCTGCTGGGAAGAAGATGATGGTACAAGGTGGTAGCGGACGTCCTAAAGATATATTCCCCCTTCCAACCTGGTCCCTGCCTGGAGCCGAGCTTCATTTCAACTTGTGTCTCTTTTCCAAGGCCTACCAGGCACCTAACACTGTGCTGGTATTATAGGAGGTACAGGGAGACCTTAAGGAGGTTAGTGGAAAGCTCAGGGGCTTTGGGTCCAGATGGACCCAAGTGGCACTCCTGGCTCTGCCACTTTTTAACTGTGTGACCTTAGGCAAGTTACTCAACCTCTCTGGTCTACAGTTCCTCTTGTCTGTAAAACTGACTGACAATGCCGGCATAGGAGGGTTGCTGCACAGATGGTTGTGCACACAGTTACCCCAGAAGGTACGACGGGAGAGAAGCCCCTGAGCGAGGCACAGAGTGCCATGAAGGTTCTGAGGCCGAGCAGCCCACCCGGCTGGAGTGGGCGTCCCCACCCTCTGGGACAGCATGTCTCTGCCAGAGAATTTAAACAAACAAGCAGACACTAGAAGTAGGTCCAGCACGGCTGTTGTTTGCTGGGGGCCAGAGGAGGAGGACACCAGCGAGTGACCAACGCAGGGCCACTCGGCTGGGGCAAGGCAAAGCAGAAAGATCTTCGCTCCGGCTTTGCCCTCTCCCCGTCCCCAGCAGGTGCCCAGAGCTCTCCTGGCTGCCTGCCACAGATGTATGGAGACCTGGCGATCGCCCTGGGCAAAAAACGTCAAGCCTCCTACACGTGGTGTGACGTTGGCCAAGTCAGTACCCACTTCTGAACCCCAGGCTCTGCCCAGGTAAACGCCGGAGGTGACATCCCCTGAGCTTCAAGTCTCTGTCACGGCTCCATCAAGCATCCGAGTGCGATCGCTAACACAAAGTGTCACATCTTCCAGGCACTGTGCCTTCTTAAAGGGCCCTAGACAGGACGATGCTGAACTCAGAGAAACCCCCATGCATGCTGAAGCCTGAGGCACGGCACCGCGTGGTGCAGGGGAGATGTGGTTCCAAGGAACCCATCACGTTTCAGCAGGTAGGGGACTGCTTACCTGGGAGGCCAGAACCTCGGTCTTTTTTAAAAAAAAACACTGGCGTGTTGAACCCTCACTGTGTAAAGCCCCCAGCAGCTCCCCTACCCTACCCTCCACCCACCTGCATAGCATGCAGTGAGAAAAGCCAGGCAGATTGGGCTCAGTCTTGGTTCACCACGTCCAAGCTGTGACTTTGCACAAGTCACTTCCTCTATCTGAGCCTCAGTCTCCTCATCTATAAAATGGGAGTCACGGACCTTCCTGCCAAGGTTGTAGGGAGATCCAGTCTGCCCACCATATCCTCGGAGGTTTGGCAGGGAGGATTGGGGGTCTGGCAGTATTACGGATACCGGGTGACAGTGAATACAAGCAAAGCTCCTGGCCTAGCTAGAGTGGGTGTCCCATCATGTTACTTCCCTTCCCTTTCTCCTATCCCTACCCTCGTGAGGAAGCAAACTCCCCGAGAATGCAAGCCCACTATCATTTGGCTAAAGTCAAACGGAAAGAAATAGGAAAGTAAGTTTATCCCATCCCATCCCCCTTAAAAAAAAAAAAAAAAGAAAAAGAAAAGAAGTCACACAATGCATGCCAAAGATGACTCGGGGTGGGGGTATGTTGGCTGGATTCCTGCTCTAGCCTTTCTTTGGAGCAACTGTGTCACCAGGTTGTCACTGAGTTGGCTGCAATGTAGGTTCCTTCAGGGAAATTCTAGGGAAAAATAAAAGAGGCAGGGACCCAAAGTGCCCCCCACTTCTTCGCAAGAAGGGTCCTTTCCCTCCTCCTCTAGTGACCCCCTGGGCCTTGGCCGGAAGCCTGGCCCAATGACCCAAGCCCCCCAGGACAGGTCACAAAGATAAAGCCAGTTAATGATTGGCCCCTGGGAGGAGTCACCCCCACCATGCTGCCTGCCTTCCCAGACCCAGAGGAGAGGGCAGGCCACGGGGAGTGGGAACGACCTCCCCTCGGCTTCCAGCAGCAGCCTGGCCTCACATCCTCGAGATAATCCATGAAGCAGACAGTTAGTCAAGGGGTATCCATGTGAGGAGAACTTCGGACCATGATCTTGGGGGCCTAGGGGGGCCTCAGAGGTGGGGCAGGTGGGGGAGGGGTGGGAGTGGGCAGGCAAAGCACACCCAGTTTTATCTTGCTCACTGTTTGGAGTTTTCGTGGAATTCCATTTGAAGAAAAGACTCCGCTGCTAAAGAAGAAGTGTGAAAGTTCCTCCGCTGGCCAGATGAGCAGAAGGAGGCCCAGCATTGTCCAAAGCCACACGGCTACCCAGAGACAACACTGAACTCAGCTCTCTTGACTCCTAGCTTGGTGCCATTTCTACCTCTCCAAGGGCCACTTCATCACTTACTGGGCTCCAGGACTGAGCCAGGCACCTTTGGGATACTGAGAGCTTCTGCCTCCAAGAGCTAACTAGCTGGTTGGGGAGCCGGGCAGTGCCAGGGTGAGCTGGGTGCCATGTGCACCTGCAGCAGGTCAGCTGCTGGGCTCAGGGCTCCAGGGTTTGCTCCTCCCTCCCATGTGGAGGAGCTGGTGTGAACCATGGCCTGGGTCCCCTGGAGAGATGATCCTGCCTACATCTCCCCGAATGCCAGCCTGCTCAGCCAGACCATCTCCTTCCAGAACAGCTGGGAGCACCAGGAAACGTAAGGTAGGGCGGCTCTGCCTGCTGCCAGCTCCCCCAAGTCCCGAGACCTGGCCCTGGACAGCTCCAGCTCCGAGGCACCTGCTCCCCCAGCGGAGGTGATGGCTAAAATAGCATTTAACACCATTATGGCCCTGGCATGGTTCACATAGAATTGGGGGCATATGCCGAGCTAGGCATAGACCCCTCAGTTTCTAGATTGTGGGGAGGTCCTGGAGACCCTGAAAGGGACAGGGGTGGTCAGAGAGGCAGACAGAGGACTCGGGGGCTGGAACAGCAGCGATTGACCAATCAGGTGCCCGTGCCGGGCTGTACCAGCTGCCTGTCTGCCCTACCCCGTCACCCCCACCATGCTGCCTGCCTTCCCAGACCCAGAGGAGAGGGCAGGCCACGGGGAGTGGGAACGACCTCCCCTCGGCTTCCAGCAGCAGCCTGGCCTCACATCCTCGAGATAATCCGTGAAGCAGACAGTTAGTCAAGGAGTATCCATGTGAGGAGAACTTCGGACCATGATCTTGGGGGCCTAGGGGGGCCTCAGAGGTGGGGCAGGTGGGGGAGGGGTGGGAGTGGGCAGGCAAAGCACACCCAGTTTTATCTTGCTCACTGTTTGGAGTTTTCGTGGAATTCCATTTGAAGAAAAGACTCCGCTGCTAAAGAAGAAGTGTGAAAGTTCCTCCGCTGGCCAGATGAGCAGAAGGAGGCCCAGCATTGTCCAAAGCCACACGGCTACCCAGAGACAACACTGAACTCAGCTCTCTTGACTCCTAGCTTGGTGCCATTTCTACCTCTCCAAGGGCCACTTCATCACTTACTGGGCTCCAGGACTGAGCCAGGCACCTTTGGGATACTGAGAGCTTCTGCCTCCAAGAGCTAACTAGCTGGTTGGGGAGCCGGGCAGTGCCAGGGTGCGCTGGGTGCCATGTGCACCTGCAGCAGGTCAGCTGCTGGGCTCAGGGCTCCAGGGTTTGCTCCTCCCTCCCATGTGGAGGAGCTGGTGTGAACCATGGCCTGGGTCCCCTGGAGAGATGATCCTGCCTACATCTCCCCGAATGCCAGCCTGCTCAGCCAGACCATCTCCTTCCAGAACAGCTGGGAGCACCAGGAAACATAAGGTAGGGCGGCTCTGCCTGCTGCCAGCTCTCCCAAGTCCCGAGACCTGGCCCTGGACAGCTCCAGCTCCGAGGCACCTGCTCCCCCAGCGGAGGTGACGGCTAAAATAGCATTTAACACCATTATGGCCCTGGCATGGTTCACATAGAATTGGGGGCATATGCCGAGCTAGGCATAGACCCCTCAGTTTCTAGATTGTGGGGAGGTCCTGGGGACCCTGAAAGGGACAGGGGTGGTCAGAGAGGCAGACAGAGGACTCGGGGGCTGGAACAGCAGCGATTGACCAATCAGGTGCCCGTGCCGGGCTGTACCAGCTGCCTGTCTGCCCTACCCCGGTCCACTCTCGACTCGAGGCTGGAATGTGCAGTTCCCAGCCGAGAAGGAGGCCTGTCTGGGGCCCTGATCCGCATGCTTCCATACCTCCTCCACTCCTGGGAAGACCAGGCCAGGACTCCCCCGACTCTCTGGACATAAGTGTGGCCCACACTCACCATAGCAGGGACCTCACAGGTTCCAGCCACTGATGAAAACATGGCAGACATGGCCAAGCCCACCCTTGGCCTGGAATCCCAGCCCCAAGTGCTCAGATCACAGACAGTATAAGTAATCAAAGCACTTTCCTTTCACTTTCACTTTCCATGGGTATCTCCATCCCTCCTTTCCTCCTTCTCTCCCCGCCCCCTTCTCTGCCAGACCCCCCTGTCCCAGGAGAACAACTGGCCCGTCCTAGTGGGTCCTATTGGCTGAGTGCTTCTCTGTGCCCGTCAGAAGCTTCAGCTTCTCAGAGTCCCCTGGGAGGTGACTGCTCCCCATTCTCCACTCACTGTTGGGAGCCAGGCTGGGTAGTGGGGGACAAGCTAGGGGGAGAGATGGTCTTCTCATCTCCCCAACTCCCATCAGCCTTCCAGAGACTAAGGGAGAAGCTGCAGGAGGGAAATTTCTGAGGAGACGGGACACATTCCTGCCCATCGGGTACTAGGGGAGCTGGGGTGGCAACTCTAGAGAGTACAGTGAGGGGCATCACCCCCGCCCCTGACAGGCTCTAAAGGACAGAGGCGGGCACAGTGAGTCTGCCTTCACCAGACGCACCGTCGCCCTCCCCACGGTGTGACCCTCTCTCCACCGCTCATCCACCAATCTCCTCTTCCCCCAGGTCTGCAGGCTGAAGGCCACAGGAACTAATACACACACACACACACGCACACACACACACACACACACGCACGCACACCTCCGCCACCGCCGCCTACGATGGGGCCCCACCGAGAAGAGAAGCGTGCTCCCAGAAGTCCAGCTGTTCCAGGCAGGCCGATCAGGGCTGTGAGAGGCTGGACGTCTGTCCCATGAGCACTCTGCCCCCCAGTACTGCCAGGGGGGTTACCTTGAAAGCCCCTCACACAGTGTCTCTGAGCCTTGGCCCTGAGCACTGCTGCTTCCTGGGCAGCTCCTCAGGTGTCCCCATGGGGGGCCATGGCTGGGAGTCAGGACAACTAAGTTCAAAATCAGAAACTGTCGCTGCCTTGCTGTGTGGCCCGGAGCAGAGCCCTGCCTGTCTCTGGCCTCAATGTCCTCTCCCGAGAGTAAAGCATTGACCGGTTTCTAAAGCTCTGTTAGGGCTCCAGTCAATGGCCGTAGGGACTGGGGAGAAAGCTGCAAGGCCTGCGCTGTGGACACTCTGGCCTGTGGCCTGGCTGATGGAGATGGCAGGAGGACCAGGGAGCCCCGCCCAGGACCACCTCTCAGAGATGCTACCGAGATGCCTGCAGTGCACGTGGGTGGGGACGCAGAGGGCAGTGTGCGCTTCCGTCCATTGTCTGATAAACACCCTGGGTTTTCCTATGGCCACCACCCAGAACAGAGGGATTGGAGCAAGGGTTTAACTTAGATAAGCGAGGCCTACCCAACTCATCGGCTCTGGGGGATTTACGGGGCGATAGCAGCAGGATGTTTATTTAGAGACTTCTAAGCTGGCTCCCTACCTGGATGAAATGTCAGGGAGTGGGAGAGAAGGGGAGAGGAAGGCGGAGAGGTGAGAGAGGGTGTCAGCTCCTGCCCCCCCTTTGGGAGCAGAGGTGGGTGGGGTGCCTGTGTTCTGATCTGGGAGCTGAAGTGGGGGAAGGAATTCGTCAGGGGTGTGGTGGGGCCGAGAGCAGGGCAGCAGGGGAATGGAATGAGAAGGCTGTCAAGTGGCAAAGCAAGTGTTTGTGGGAAATGGAGGGAAAGACCATTCCCTGTTGGGAGGGGATGAGAGGGCCCTTGGCCCTGGGCTCTCTGCCCGGGCACCCGAGCTACACTCCAGGCACATCAGGACCTCCTTGGGGCAAAGCCTACGCCCCCCCTGTGGCGTCAGCTTGGGCAGGGGAGCCCAGAGCCACTGTTTGAGGAGTAGAAATGGCACCCCCAGGCACTGGGAAGGGGAGGGCTGGGGGTGTCCCCGGGGCAGACTGTGAGGACGAGGGGCTTCCTTCCCCCTAGACTGACAGGACACTGCAGCCAGTCCTGCTTTGTCTGGGGGGGGGGTGGCAGCCACATACCTCACCTGGTGGCAGCTGGTAAGGCTCCAGGAGAGAGTCTGACCTTGCTCTTCTCCTGGCCTGGCACGTGGGCAGATGGGACAGTTCTGTAACGCATTCCTAGGCCCTCCTCCTCCGCTGTCCAAACCAGGAATCTCTGATCTCCTGAGGGAACTGAGGCTGAAAACCCAGCCAGGGAGGAAGTGCCTTTGGCCCTCAATACACCTTCTTTTTTGCTGCAGTGAGGACCAAGTAAGGAGAAGAATGAGCAAGAGAGTGGAGCCAAGCCCCCCCAAATGCCACAGCCAAATGATGGGCAGAGGTTAGGGCAGGGTTCCGTGATGGGGGCCAGGTCCCACCCTCCCCTTATGACTTAAAGCCCCTCTGGTGACTCCTGGCTGTCAAAAGACAGAACTGCAGTTGCCCCCACACCCCCCAGGGCTGGCAGGGGCCGTCTCCAGGCCCCTGGACGCTGCCCTGCCCGAGGGGAAGATGAGAAGTGGAGATGGGCTGTCTGGTTGGGCTGGCAGGGCGCGGGCTAGAGAGCGCCTTCTGGGACCCACAGGCTGGAGAACCCTCCAGACAGAGGTGGGGGGCCTTGAATCCCCTCTGCCTGAGCCCACAGCACCATCTTGCTGACCCTTCCCATCAGCAGGCTTCAGATGAAGCTGTTGTCTGACTGTAGACACCTTCCAGACATTCTTGGAAGCCCAGGGCCCCCTCCTCAATCAGGACCCCTCCTGGGTGGCTTCCCCAGTGCCACCCCAAGCCTCTAGAGGGCGAGGGAGAGCAGTGCTGGACTTCAGCCCCTGGGGCATAACCAGGTAGCTCTCCGCACAGGCCCCTGGGACCAACCAGTTGCCCCCACCCTCTGCTCCTAGGGGAGGGGCACCCTGCTGGAGGCTACGCAGCCCGGCTCAGCCATCGAGACACAGAAGAGTCTGGGCCAGACCTGGAAGGGGCTATTTGGAAGGTGCAGGGACAAGAAGGGGGGAGTTGAATAGTAGAATGAGTATCTGAGACCGAACCCTGTCCCCCCTGTTCAATTGGGGACAGAAAGGAGAGCCGTGGCCTGGCCCTGGGAATTTCTGCCAGACTTTGGAATAAAAAGAGTTTTTGGCACACACAGCAAAGCTGCAAACCCCCTCCCCCTCCCTCTCACCCTCACCCTCCACCACACACACACACACACACACACACACACACACACACACACACACGCCCATTCAGGGTCATAACTAAAGTGAGGCAAATGAGGCGGCCAGGGCACAACATTTGAGGAGGTGCTTACTCTCAAGTGCAGGCTTGGCCCCGATAGTGAGGGGCTCCCTAACACCGCACCCTCATCTGAGTCCCAGTCCTGCCCTCTGGGCTGCCTGTCATGGGGACTAAAGCCACAGGAATATGTGAGGCAGAGACTATCAGCCGTGGGCAAACTACGGCCCGCGGGCCGGATCCGCCCGTTTGAAATGAATAAAACTAAAAAAAAAAAAAGACCGTACCCTTTTATGTAATGATGTTTACTTTGAATTCATATTAGTTCACACAAACACTCCATCCATGCTTTTGTTCCGGCCCTCCGGTCCAGTTTAAGAACCCATTGTGGCCCTCGAGTCAAAAAGTTTGCCCACCCCTGGGCTAGGTAGATGAGGAGAGGGGTCACTTTCCACACCACCCCTCAAAGGAAAGAAGTGGCCCCTAACTCAGCTAGAGGGGAAGGGAGCAAAGGATGAGAAGGGACACAACTGTCGGTCGCCTGAGCCTGGGCCCCGGGTGTGTGTCTGTCTGTGTCAGTGTCTGCATGTGTATTGTGCATCCAAATTGTGGGTCTGCCCGTTTCTAGCTCTGTGTCGTTGGGCAAGTTACCTAACCTCTCTGAGTCTTAGTTCCCTTAAAAACTTGTGATAATAATACCTACATCGTAAGGTTGGCGTGAGGATTAAATGAGATAATATATGGAAAGAGTGTAGTATAAGCCCCTGGTCTGCACACAGTAGAAGCTAAATAAATAGTGATGGCTATTCCCATTGTTAATCATACTATTGTGTGTGGCCCCAGCTTACTTTGAAGCCTTATTGTCCACTGCGTCCCTACACATGCATCCCGCTCCAGCCAGACAAGCCCTCTGTCAGCCCCAAACACACACAGTGCTCGTTCTGAATCCTGGTCTATGCCCCAACAGTCATGAAGTCGCAAACTCTTAAAATGAGAAGATTCTCTAGACCACTTCTGCTCAGGGGTCTCCCCAGAGCTCCTACAGCGTTTGTCTCTATCTCTCATGCCAGCCTCGAATTGCTATTCCATGCATTTAACTTTGTGTGTGTGTGTGTGTGTGTGTGAGAGAGAGAGAGAGAGAGAGAGAGAGAGAGAGAGAAATCTCCAAGCACACATAGTAGGAACTGTATTTTTCAGTGACCTGTATCACCCCCCACCCCAGCCTAAAGAGTAATGCGGGCCTGCTGGTGTCAATGCACACAGGAGCCTCTTTGTGAATAATGCTGATAATCACGGTAGATACCGCCCTGGATGGCACCCCTACAGTGTGCTTATGTTATCGCATTAATCCCCACAATAACCCTGTGACGTAGATTATAATTGTAAAACTACAGCTTGGAGTCTTTGAGTAACTTGCCTAAGGCAATTCAGCAAATGAAAAACAGAGCTGGGATTTCGGCTGGCTGGCTGGCTCTGAAGCCTGCACTCTGGTTTGAGTAAAAGAATGGACCTCAAACCAAAATTTCCTTTTTGTACTCAAAGAAGGCAATCACAGTAAAGCAAGGTGATACCAAAACTTCAAACGGTTTCGGGGTTTCAAAGCAGAGTTCGTGGGAGGTGGAGTCCCATCAGACTCTGTTCAGAGTGCAGCCGGGCCCCTCCGTCACTGCAGAAACAGGCGCCCGGGTGGTCTTCCCTTACTCGGGTTTTAGAATGATGTTTAGTAAGTGAGGTTGAAAAAATACTCATCCCAGAGTGAGTCAGAAAAATTACTTACCTGGATCGCTCAATCACCAGAATGTCCCAACCGATCCTAGCTCTATTTTAACTGTCTATGGGGGAATCTTATTTCCTGTCCCTTGGTTGATCAATAATTTAGCAACTTTTGATAATGAAATGGACAACTGCGGTCAGTCAGCAGACAGTACATGGAGTACCCACCAGAAAACCACTTGCTGACTGATTTTCACATATGCCGCCGCCAATCCTTAGCTGTTATCACAAAATTTGGCCATCGGGAATGTGTTCCCTTCTGGCCTCCTTTGCTATCTTCCTTTTGTCATTCTGTGGCTAAACTGACTTTGAATGTCTACTACATTCCTCTCCCTGTGACTCAGTTTCCTGACCTAGAAAATGGGGATGATAACAATACTGACTCCCACAGGGTCATAGCAAGAACCTCTGCACTCGCTTGCCCCTGTAGTCACCTCTCATGCTCAACAAAGACTTAGAATCGATCAAACTTCATGGGCAAAGAGGTAGCGGGAGCTTACCCAGTTCAACGTTATTTTTTCTGATAGGGAAGGCAAAACCTTCTGCAACCCGAATGGTTTGTCCCAAATCACATGCCATTTGCTTCCAAAGCACTTGTGAAATCTTATACATCCAAACCCTGGGCCCAGCATATTTGGACCAAGGAAATCAAGTTCATTCAAAACACTTTTGGACTTTACTTCTTTTTGTGAATTGACCTCAGACTTCGCTGTGTGCCAAACAAGGAAATCAATCTCATAATTTGATGCCACACCTTGTTTAGGACCAAAAAAAAAAAAAAAAAAAGGTGTTGTCATTACCTGTTCAATTCACACTCATTCTTCCAGGTCACATGTCTTGGCATTAAACAACTTTTGGCTCTTTCCACATACTATTCAGTTCCCAAGAATGAAATCTTGACATCGTTGAGGAAATTTTTTTTCTTCAAAAAAAAATTTTTTTTCAATTATGGTTGCCATTCAATATTATTATATTTCAGGTGTACAGTATAATGGTTAGACATTTATATAACTTATAAAGTCTAGTACCCACTTGGCACCATACATAGTCATTACAATATTATTGACTGTATCGCCTATGCTGTGCTGTACATCCCCATGACAATTTTGTAACTGCCAGTTTGTATTTCTTAATCTCCACCTTTTTCACCCATTCCTCCAACCCCATCCCATCTGGCAACCATCAGTTTGTTCTCTGTGTATATGAGTTTGTTTCTGTTTGTTTGTTTGTTTTATTTTTTAGATTCCACATATAAGTTAAATCATATAACATTTGTTTTTCTCTGTCTGACTTATTTCACTTAGCATAATACCATCTAGGTCCATCCATGTTGTCACAAATGGTAGGACTTCATTCCATTGTATATATGTACGACATTTTTTTTATCCAATCATTTATCGATGGAAACATAGGAATGCATATGTCTTTTAAAATTAGTGATTTGGACTTCTTCAAATAAATACTCAGAATTGGATTGCTGGATCATAAGATGGTTCTATTTTAAATTTTTCTCTCTCATTTTTGTATTGTTTTGTTGTTGTTTTGTTTTGTTAATCCACACCCAAGGGTATTTTTCCATTGATTTTTTTTTTTTTTTAGAGAGAGAGAGTGGAAGGGGGCAGAGAGACAGAGAGAGGGAAACATCGATGTGAGAGAGACAAATCGATTGGTTGCCTCCAGAATGCACCCCCACTGGCCCCTGCAACAAAAGTACATGCCCTTGACCATACTCAAACCTGCAACCCTTCAGTTCGCAGGCTGACACTCTAACCACTGAGCAAAACCAGCTAAGGCCTATTTTTAATTTTTTTAGGAACCTCCATACTACCTTCCATAGTGTCTGCACCAGTTTGCAATCCCACCAACAGTGCACGAAGGTTCCCTTTTCTTCATATCCTCGACAACACTTGTGTTTGTTGATTTATTGATGTTAGCCATTCTGCGGTGATATCTCATTGTGGTTTTGATTTGAATTTCTCCGATGATTCGTGATATTGAGCACCTTTCATGTCTATTGGTCATCTGTAATGAGGAAATTTTTAAAATTTAATAAAAGCTCTAAAGGCAACTCATTTGTTGATTCATAAATTTACTAAATATTTATTAAAGCTTTCTTATATACCAGTCCCTGTGCTGGGGGATAGAATACCACAGTAAACCAGACGGACACAATTCCTGCCTCATGGAATGTACAGGTTAGCTCCTGAGGAGAGCTTACATGATACATGGAATTGACAATAATAAAAGCCTCTAATAGCAGATTAAGGGACTTCCTGGAAATAATGGCAGCCTGAACTTGCATGCACTTTTGAGATAGAGTTAGATTTAACGTATGAAAACTTTGTCTAGAATTTTTGCATCAACACTCATGAGGAATATTAGTCTATAGTTTTCTTTTCTTGTAATATCTTGGTCTGGTAATGTTGGCCAAAGAATGAGTTGGAAGTATTCCCTCCCCTATTACTTTCTATAGATTTGGTCTTATTTCTTCCATAAATGTTTGGCAAATGTTATCAGTAAAGTTATCTGGGCCTCGAGTTTTCTTTGTGGAATGGCTTTGAACCACAAATCCAACTTTTTAAAAGCAGCTCTAGGTCTATTCGGGTTACCTCTTTCTTCTTGAGTAAACTTCTGTAGTTTGTGTCTTTCATGAAATTTGTTTACTCATCTAAATTATGGAAATTATTGCAGTAAAATTATTCATAATGTTCTCAAATTATTCATTTAACATGTGTATAATCTATAGTGAAGTCACCACTTTCATTCTTTATATTGGTAATTTGTGTCTTCTCTCTTTTTTTCCTGCTCAATCTGGCTCAGTGTTTATCAATTTTATTGTCTTTTATTTTATATTTTTATTGATTTTTGGAGAGAGAGGAAGGGAGAGGGAGAGAGAAAGAGAAACATCGGTTGGCTGCCTCCTGCACGCTCCCTAACCATGGATCAAGCCCAAAACCCGGGCATATGCCCTGACTGTGAATCGAACCAGCAACCTTTTGGTGCACGGGATGACAGCCAACCAACTGAGCCACACCAGACAGGGCTCAATTTTATTGCTCTTCTTGAAAAAACAGCTTTTGGTTTTATTGATCTTCTCTAATTTTTTTTCTGTTTTCTATTTTATTAACTTTCTCTGCTATTTACTAGTTCCTTTCTTCTGCTTACTTTGTGTTTATTTTTCTCTAAAGTCTTTTTTTAATTTATTAAAATTTAGACTAAAAATAATAATAATATAGGAACAATTTTTTCATTTATTTTGTGCTCTAGAATAACCTTTCTATTTCAAAAGCTCTTGGTAGTATGAAAACACACCCAATAATTCATTCATCAAATATTTATTGAGCACCGACTATGTGTTAGGTACTATTCTAGGCACTGGAAATAGAAGAGTGAATAAACAAAGTTAATACCCTCACTTATCTCACTTCTAGTTGGAGAACACAGGCAATAAATGAATAGTCCAATACATATATAATATGTCAGGTGGTAATAAACACTGTGCAGAAAAACAAATCCAGGTGAGGAGATAGAGGCTGAGCGGGGGGAGAAAGGGGGACTATACTATTTCTATTTAGGTGGGGTCAGCAAAGGGCTAGAAAGCCATGACTTGTCTGGGGAAGAGTTCTCCAGGCTGTGAGAGAAGCACGCGCAATGTCCCTGACATTGAAACGTGCTTGTCTTTTTGAGGAAAGGTAAGAATGTCTAACTGGCTGGGGAGAGGGGCAGCCAGGGGTCAGAACATGTGGATTCTGATAGGCTGTTGCAGAAATGTCACTTTTCATGGAGAATTCTAAGATGGCCTCCCAGGGTTCCTCCACCCTCCCCCATGTACAGTAGTCCCCCCTTATCCATGGTTTTGCTTTCCATGTTCTCAGTTACCCGCAATCAATTGTGGCCCAAAGATATTAAATGGAAAATTTCAGATAAAAACAATTCATACGTTTTAAATTGCATGCTGCTCTGAGTAGGGTGATGAAATCCTATGAAGTCCAGCTCCATCCTGCCCAGGGTGTGAATCATCCCTTTGTCCAGTATCTGCGCTGTGTACACTACCCTCCTGTTAGTCATTGAGTAGCTGCCTCAGTAATGGGAGAGGGAGAGGGAGAGGGAGAGACCACATTCATATAATTCACATAATTTATAGAACTCAGTACTACCCAGTTTCAGGCATCCTCTGGGGGTCTTAGAATGTATCCCCTCGGACAAGGTGTGGCTCTTGAAATCCAAGGACTGTGATGTGGGCGCCTTCACTGTGGTTAGGTTATGTTATATGGCACAGTTGGCTCTGGAAATAAGGGGTTATCCCAATGGGCTTGACCTAATCACAGGAGCCCTATAAAAGAAGAGTTTTCTCAGCAACAAAAATCAAACAACCTAATTCAAAAATGGGCAAAGACTTGAAGAGACATTTCTCCAAAGAAGATACACAAATGGCCAATAAGCACATGAAAAGGTGCTCAACATCACTAATCATTAGGGAAATGCAAATCAAAACTGTGATGAGATACCACTTCACACCCATTAGGATGGCTGCTATGAAAGGGAAAGAAAGGAAGGAAGGAAGGAAGGAAGGAAGGAAGGAAGGAAGGAAGGAAGGAAGGGAAAGAAAGAAAGAAAGAAAGAAAGAAAGAAAGAAAGAAAGAAAGAAAGAAAGAAAGAAAGAAAGAAAGAAAGAAAAAGA
>NW_005355115.1:3700008-3709908 GCF_000412655.1 Myotis brandtii
GTGTGTGTGGGAGGCAGCCAATCAATGTCTCTCACATTGATGTTTCTCTCTGTCTGTCTCTCCCCCTCCCTTCCATTCTCTCTAAAAATCAATTGAAAAATATCCTCAGGTGAGGATTAACAAAAAGAAAATGGCCAGTGTTAACAAGGATGTGGAGACACCGGAACCCTTGTGCAGTGTAGGTGGGAATGCACAATGGTACAGGCACTGTGGAAAGCAGTATGTAGGTTCCTCAAAAACTTAGAAAAGGAATTATCATATGATCCAGCAATCTGTTTTCTTAGCAGCATTCTTCACAGTAGCTAAAATGTGGAAGCAACCCAAGTATCCATGGACGAACGAATGAATAAGCACACTGTGGTATAGTCACACAACGGCGTATCATTCAGTCTTAACATGGAAGGAAATTCTGCTCTCTGCTACAATGTGGGTGAACCCTGAGGATGTCATACTAAGTGAAATAAGTCAGTACGGAAGGACAAACACGCGCAATTCCACTTATACAAAGTACTTAGAGTAATCAAAATCATAGACACAACGTTTCATGGCGGGTGCCGGCGGCTGGGAGGAGGAGAGAATGGGCGTTATTGTTTGATGGGTACTGGGTTTCAGTTTTGCAGGATAAAAAGCGTGCTGGAGGCGGAGGGGTGCACGATGTTATACAGGCATTGAATGCAGCTGAACTGTGCACTTAAAATGGTCACGACGGTAACTTTTATGTTACGTGTATTTTAATCCCCATAAAAAATATTGATAAAGAAAAAAAAAAGCAAAAAAGAGTTTTCTTTGGCCGGTCAGAGAAGAGGAAGTTGGAGATTTCCAGCATGAGAAGGAGTTGATGTGCCACTGCTGACTTCAACCTGGAGGGGGCCGTGTGGCAAGGAACACGGGCAGCCTCGGGAGGCGTGAGCGGCCGTGGCCGACAGCCAGCAAGGAAACGGGACCTCAGCACTCCAGTCACAAAGGGCTGCGTTCTGCCAACAATAAGAATGAACTTGGACGTGGATTTTTCCTTCAGAGCCTCCAGATAAAAACTCGGTCCAGCTAACACCTTGATTTCAGCCTTTTGATACCCTGACCGGGGAACCCGGCCACAGCACTCCAGGCTTCTGAGCCACACAACCGTGGGCTGATAAAGAAATGTTGGGGGACATTGTCTAGCCAGTGGTCAGCAAACTCATTAGTCAACAGAGCCAAATATCAACAGTACGACGATTGAAATTTCTTTTGAGAGCCAAATTTTTTAAACTTAAACTATATAGGTAGGTACATTGTTATTAACTTAATTAGGGTACTCCTAAGGCTTAGGAAGAGCCACACTCAAGGGGCCAAAGAGCCGCATGTGGCTCGCGAGCCGCAGTTTGCCGACCACTCTAGTCTCTTGTACTGACCACTTGGGAGGCCGGCTGAGGTTTATGTAAGTGTTTTCAGGAAAAGCTGCGCTCGGTAGATGCATGGCTTGCCTTCAGTCTTCCCCTCTTCTGGGAAGTGCAAGTTGCTGATAGAGCTCACCTTCCACTCAAAAGCAGCTCCCGGCTTTCCCTTCCGCTGCCAGGAACACCGCCTTGCCCACGTGCCCAAGCTCGGAACCTTTGACTCACACTCAGTTCCTCCCGCTCCCATCCTCCCCATAGCCAGGGTCCTAGAGGTTCATTTCCCAAAACGCCTCCCCATAAACCCCAGCCTTTGTGTTCCCACCACCATCAGCCCACCTGAGGCCTCGTTAGCTCTCACCTGCATGTCGGCAAGGGCTCACTAAGGGCTTCACCACCCCCCCTTCCCTGCCTCAGATCCTCCTTGGTCACCAGCACCTGGCGAATCCCCATAAGATAATACTTGGCACAGGTAAACTCTTCCTCTAACACCTCCAGAGGCTCCTCATGGGTCACTCGGGTGAACTGGGTGCCCCAAACCAGGCTGTAAGCATCTTGAGAGCAGGAGCCATGTGTGGAGCATCTTCGTGGCATCATCATTGGTGCTCCATGTCTGTGTGAGGCTATTCATGATAACGGTCATGAGCATGAGAATTTGGAGGCCTCCCTTTCTTCCAGGTCAGAGAAGACCAACCTGGGTTGTCACTCTCCCACGCTCGAAAGACTTAATCAGAAGCAGGGGAAAGCCGTGGAGCGTATCTACTCCTCTCTCTAAACCTACTGCCCCCAACCACTCCCCATACCAGGAATCCTGGCCAGCGTGCTCCCACCCCAGTACTTCCTTATCAGTATCAGCTGTCAGATCTTTTGTTCATGATAAAGGGCTCCCTTCCCAGCGGCATTTGCAATTTCATAAGCAGACAGCCTTAAAGAGGCAAAAGTTAATGGTGGGGTTTCAAGTATCAGTTGTTGGTGGAGTGAGATGTTTGGACAGGGATATAAAGCTTTGCTCTTGCATCCAAAAATGGGGGAATCCGTGTGGCAGGACTGATGCCGATAAAAGAATGGCATTGGACACGGGTACCTGCGCCCCACAACTGGGGACAGAACAAGAATCCAAAAAATGGGCAAGATCCAGATTCTGGAAGGAATCCCTGGTGAGATGATGAGAGGACGTTTGCTAGTTGTGGAATGTGGAGATCTTAACAGAATACAAGAAAAGCTCCTCTCTGTCCCCTGCTTCTCCTGCATCTTAAAAGTCAAGCCGGGTTGGGGGGCCACTCCGTTTGGAAGCACAGGGAAAGCTCCTACGGCCTTGCTCATTCTCGGGCCCTCATCCTCAACACCACGTCCAAAGGGAGTGGACCCCCCCCCCTAAGTCCAGCCCACCTCCAGGAGTGGGCGGTGAAGAAGGCATCTTCTAGGTTCATCAACCTCTCCCTGTTCTGTCTGTCCTGTTCCCCCTGCTGAAGCGTCTGTGCAACCCTCTCCTCCCATAATTGTAGCCCACAGCTTCCTGGACCCAGAGAGGAGAAGCCTCTGTGTGTGTGTGTGTGTGTGTGTGTGTCCCCGCACGTGTGTGCTTGCGGGTGGGGGGTGGTAATGGAATAGGAGGAAGGGAGGACGATTGCGCAGCTGGGTGGGGGGACTGGCCTCCTGGCATCCTGGGGGAGTCTTCCTCCTTAATTGCTTGCGTTCTACAGCTGTCATCGCTAACGAGAAATTAAAAAGCACCCTGACCCCTGCCCCCACCCCTGCCCCCGTGGCTCACAAGTGCTCCCTCAGCACGTTGCTCTTGGAGAAGCACCCAGCGGAAGACGCTGTGGACACACAGAGTGCCTGGGCTGGCGGCCCCCAGCCCCTTACAGGGGTAGGCAGGGGCCACAGCAGGGAGGGGAGGTGGGAGTGGGCCCCAGCGTCCCTGCTCCTGCTCTGGTTTTCTGGACGGCCCTAATTATTTTATATATCCTGCTTCATAATCCCCACAGCTCTTCTGGGACTTGTCAAACCTCAGGCCAAGATACGGAGTCTGGGAAATAGGTCCCTGGAACTGCAGATTGAAGATCTACACTCAACCGCCCTGCACAGTGAGCAGCTGTGTAAAATGCAGGACAAGGAAGGACGGGTCAACCCCGCAGCAAGAAGGGTCTCGGTGAACCCGAGGAAGAATTGCCCCGCTGTCTCTCACGCTGTACCCAGAGAGGCAGTCTCCTCTCTGAGGATAAGGAGCCTCGGCCTAGCAGCGCCCACCGGAGTCTGTGTGATCTGGCCCTGCCTGCCACCTCACCCAGGACTCAAGGCCTGACACGAACTTAACTGCTCTCAGAGTGGGCTTCCCGGCACCTACAGATATGAGACCATCCTCGCAGCTCCTCCTTCTCCCTCCTCTCCTCCCCCAAGGACCACTGGATTTTTATAAGCAAAATGCCGTGTTCTAAGGCCTTCCCTTCCCATTTGCCACCTGCACCTCCTCACACAGTTCTACACAGTACAGCCAAGTGGGGACGTTGTGTACCCAGGTTATGAATGGCCTCTCCCAAGAGAATCCAGCTCTTTCACTTCAAATAACACTGCCATGAACATCTTTGTTCACATAGTTGAGTGGATATTATTCTTTTTTTTTTTTGATTAATCAGGAAGATTTATTTGATAATAAGAGCTTTATTTTTTTTAATTAAATCTTTATTGTTCAGATTATTACAGTTGTTCCTCTTTTTTCCCCCCTTTCTATGTCCCTGATTCTATTACAATCACCAGTTCATACTGTTCATCAGATTATTTATTCACTTGATTTTTAGATTCACTTGTTGATAGATGTGTATTTGTTGTTCATAATTTGTATCTTTACCTTTTTCTTCTTCTTCCTCTTTTTAAAGGATACCTTTCAGCATTTCATATAATACTGGTTTGGTGGTGATGAACTCCTTTAGCTTTTTCTTATCTGTGAAGCTCTTTATCTGGATATTATTCTTGAATATATTTGCTATTGTTCTTGTTTAGATACTGTGGAGATTCATGATACGTGATCTCATTTCAAATTGTAGCCATCCCTCGGTACCATAGGGGGATTGGTTCCAGGACCCCCCACAGATACCAAAATCCACAGATGCTCAAGCCCCTTATATAAATGGTCCAGAAAACGACCCATGCACAGCCTCCCATATACTTTAAACCATCCCTCAATTACTTACAATGCCTAATGTGCAATGTAATGCTGTGTAAGTCCTCGTTTAGGGAATAAAAATAAGGGATAAAGGTCTGTACCTGTTCAGTGCGGATGCGACCATCACAGGCCTACGATGTAGCCCATCCCAGCAACACCTAACTGCTTGTTTAACATTCTCCATCTGCAGTCGGGGGAATGAGGGTGTGGCGCCCACCGGTCCAGAGGGCCCACTGTGTTCCTCACGTCAGCGTAGCTGTTGCCTTCACAGACTTTCTCACATGCCAGGCACCTATCAGACAACAACCAGCCTTGGGAGCTCTGTGTTGTTTTGAAGTTTTTAGTGTTACAATAAGGTTTTCCTGCTCAAAAAGGTTGAGTATCTGTACACGAAGACAACCAACCATTGCCACACACAAGTGGTTCCCAGATCAGGTTAGTTTTACGTTCTGGCAAATCGTCCATAAATCCATTTCTACGTAAGTCAGAATGCTTTCAAAGCTGGAGATACACAGAGCAGGTATCTGTGCGGCAGCAACGCAAACTCAGGGGAGAGGAGGGAGCCCTGACCGGAGAGGATGCCACCCGCTCTCCTCACCCCGAGCACCGTGTACACCCCGCAGGCAGCGCCCTCTCCCCACATCCCCACAGCTGCCGGGCAAGCCTGACTGGGGGGACTTTACATAAGCCGGCCTTCCGGAAGCGTGCACCTCTACAGAGGTGGAAGGTACAAGGAGAAATGTAAATAGCCGGGATTAGTGGGTGTGAGTTTAATTCGGGGTAACTGATAGTGCAAGACCACTTTAAAAATAATGTAAGCATACTCAGAATCAAGCTACGGCAGGACGCCGGCTGTGCGCCCAGCCCTGTGGAGGGGTTGTCAGATAATTAAGAGATGTTATGAGACACGGTCCCTACCTCCGTGACGCTTATAATCAAGTTGCGGACAGGAGCGCTAGACTCCGCTAAAGCGGGCTTCCGTGGGCCTCTCCCTCAGCTGGGCTGGGGCTCAGGCCGCTGTTCACTTAGTGCCCCTCCCTCTCCCCCACACTATGCTCTAGCCAAGCTCTGTCCGCATACAGTCCCCCAGCGTGTCCCCCACAGGACTCATCCACTTCGTGTTTGGAACATTCCTGTGCATGTCACTGATACTCTTGCTATGGCAATGTCAAAAGCACTCCCCACCCTGTCCCCCTCCCTCAGCTTCCTTCCTTACCTCCCCAGTATCTTTGGGGGGCTCCAGTGTTTCTGACTTATATCTATCCCCAGCCTCCTTCCCAAACACAGCGAAGGGGAACTCAGAATGGAGGGGGGAGGGAGGGGTGGACAGGCCTCCACCATCTGTATGTTCTCAGCAATCAGTCCTCCCCCAACGCCTCTCAAGTGGGGGTTGGGGGGTGACTGCTGAGTCAGGATATTCCTCACATTCCCTCCCTTCTCCCCTGCCAGCCCAAATGCCACAAGCCCTGCCTCTGAGTGACCGGCCTCAGCCAAGTGGCTGCTCTCCCCACCCTGACCCCAGCCTAAGACCAGCCCTCCTCCCTCACACCCAAAGGAAGGAGGTCACCCTGCCCGCTCTCCTTTGGGGCCCTGCTGGGAGGAGGGGTGGGGGGCTATACTGCCTCCTGCTGTCCCCATTCCCCTCCCTCACCACTGGCTCCATCTCCCCCAACCAGCTGCACTTACAGGATCTGCTGCCAGTGGTCAGGAAAGGAGAGCAAAGGTGGTGGGAAATCGGGAGCAGGCACCCCCCCAACACACAGCCAGCTGGGTACCACACAGAGGCATAGTCACCCCTTTGGTGCCACGTGGTCAGGGGAGACCCAGTGTGCAGAGGCCAGCCTGGAGGGAGGCCCCAGGGAAGATGTTCAATCCCCGGGAGCCCCAGACTGAAGGCCTTGCCCTGAGCTCAGGGAGCTCCCAGTCTAATGAGGGAGACCCCCAAAGACCAGTGGGCGAGGGAAGGAAGCTGCTCCCTCTCACCAACATATCCTGACGTATAAATAAACAAAGACTCCAAAGTTCAAGGGCAAAGCTGTCTGAGCACCGGGAAGGGGTGAGAAGCACAGGAGTAATCAGCCGGTTAGACTGGTCTGAGCAGGAAAGGAAGGCTTCCTGGAAGAGGAGAGCTTGGGGAACAGAGAACCTTTCTGGGGGCTCAGGGGTATGCAAGGAGGACAAGCCACTCTGGATGGGAAGGCCCAGGCCGAAAGAGAGTCTTCCCCGGCAACGGGGCTGGGAATGCGCACTTACAGGGAGCAGGAGTCCCCGGCTACCTGCCAGGGTTGGCAGTGGCCACAGACCCTCCTCAGTGCGTGTGGCATTTGGCCACAGGACTCCTAGGATGGCTCCATGACGGCCCCCATGTTCGGCTTCATGCTCTGCTGTCAAACAAAGGACCTGCATTTTCATTTGGCCCTGGGCCCACAGATGACACAGCAATCTTGCCCCCCAGCTCGGAAAGGGAAGGGAAACAAGCTGGGGGGGGGGGGGGGGGGGCTTGCAGAGGCTGCGTGAGGGAAGAGACTGGCCTTCCCTG
This sequence comes from Myotis brandtii, assembly GCF_000412655.1. NCBI lineage: Eukaryota > Metazoa > Chordata > Mammalia > Chiroptera > Vespertilionidae > Myotis > Myotis brandtii. The sequence goes on from NW_005355115.1 coordinate 3,707,084, forward strand.
AAGCTGTGGCCTGAGCCCCAGCTCCTGGCGCACGCAGGTCCCCAGCCTGACCCTTGGCAGTCAGCGGCAGCCCACTCAGTCCACAAATGGCCTCATCTCTTGGAGGCCCAGCAGGATCGTTTCACAACTGTGTGCACTCGACGGAGCCTGTTCTTGGAAAGCTGGGGACGGGACAGCTCAGTCCTGGGTGTGGGAAGGGCCTGGGCCCCTGAGGTCTGCACTTGAACAATAAACAACCGCGGGCCTGCTTGGGTAGGCGGGGGCGAGGGGACAGGGCGCAGCCAGTGCTCTGTGGCTAAGGGGAGACAGGGTCCATCCGCACCCCCGCACCCCCCACCCCCGCACCAGGGGCTGGGATTCAAGGACCTGAGGCGTGAGGAATGTGGTGTGGCAGGGGAGGATGCTATAGCCCAGTGGGCTGAGCGGGAGCTCTGAGGGCAGGCCACTCCCGTGTCTGTGACAGCGTCTGGTTCCCACGAGCACACCTCATGAGTTTAGGACGTAAACATGCAGAATCAAGAGTCAGGGGCGGCAGTATCCTAGAGGTACCCCTTCCAGATGACTTATTCTCGGGCAGCTGGCGTCTGACCTCAGCTGGGACCGAGCGACAAGAGAGAAGCCCAGACCACAGGAGGGTCCGGTTTGCAGGGCACAGACTGCGGCCAGTGCTCCGGAGCTGGTGGGAGAGCGGCAGACATCCTCAGAGAAGGCCTCCTGGACAAGGGGCTGGAAACCTCTTTGTAACAAAGGGGAAGGATCGAGGCTCTGCACAGAGCAGGGCCCAGGGTGTCCTGGCAGAGAAAACAGCCTCTACCAAGGCCTGGGAGCATCTGGGAAATGAGGACCTCTTCCCCTGTGTGTGTGAGATGGGGGGAGGGGGGGGTAATAGGGGGAGGAGCTGACACGGCTCCAGCTGATCATGGAAATAAGCCCCTGAAGCGGGGTCAGGCCAATCCGCCTTTGATGTGCCAATTCAAGTAGCTGAAGCCTGGATGCTCCTAATAGGTGGGCGGGGCCTCGGGGGAATGCTGGGGAGGGGACTTGGCGCAGAGCCTGTCCAGGCACAGGTGCTGGGTCCAGGTCTTAATGAACGAGTCAATCGAATAGTGGCCGATTGATCGATCGACGGGGCTTATGAGTCAGGGGCAGCGCTTTTGTGAGCGGCTGGTAAAAGCAGTCGTTGGGCTCAGCCCCCTTCTGAGGGCCCTCCGGGGACCATAGACACACTGCAGATTTCACCCTCCCCAGCTCTCCTGGCCCCTCTGCCTCTAGCCACCGTGTTCTCAGAGGCCTTAACCTCTAGAGCAGTGGTTCTCAACCTTCCTCATGCCTCGACCCTTTAATACAGTTCCTCATGTTGTGGTGACCCCCAATTTCCTTGTTACAAATTGAACATAATTAAAGCATAGTGATTCATCACAAAAACAATATGTAATTATCTATGTGTTTTCCGATGGTCGTAGGCGACCCCCATGAAAGGGTCATTCAACCCCCAAAGGGGTCGCGACCCACAGGTTGAGAACCGCTGCTCTAGAACAATACAAAATTAGCAAAAAGCATGTTTAGGTGCATATTACATTCACCTACATATAATTGCAGCAGCAATACTAGCTAACCCTTCGTGACTGTTCCCTCTGCGCCAGTCACCACGCCGATGACGTGACGTGTCTAACCCTGTAAGCCTCAGAACACCCCTTCTAAGTAAACACTATTAGATGCAGAAAGTAATGTGTCCAAGAGAAATGTTTTTAACTTTATTTTGGTTCCCTGACACACACTTTTCACATCTGAACCTCCCTGAAATCAGAAGGCGCCTTGTCACCGCCGAGAAGGCACTGTGTCAGAGTTTAATTAGCAGTGTTCTCCTTGCTGGTACGTAATTGAATTGTGTGTCTTGCTTTTGATGAAACGCAGTTGATCGTGTCCGTGGTCTGTGCGACCGACCGCCTGCCCCTTTCAATCAGCAGTGGATGTTACCCAGCACCTGTTCCTGTTTCCAGGCCGGTTTTCAGGGGTAGGAGGCTGTGTCTCGGCCATCCGCCTGGGAGCTGCCTGTGTCCCCAGGACTCCCAGCAACCCCTAGCCCAGCACTTGCAGCGAGGGAGCCAGTAGACATACAGGATGGGTGGGCACAGAAAACCTCAGGCCTCAGAGAAAGAAGAGCCTGGGAAGCCGCTGTCAGCAGCCCCGGGCGGAATGGAGGTAAAAGGGAAGGAGTGGGTTGCTCCACACTCCACCAGGAAGCTCCGGGCCAGTGGAAACAACAGGCCGGCACTAGGCCATCCGGACCAGGAGCCAGCGGCCAACGCCGGCGCCAGCCTCCCCCAGCACTGGCTGTGCTCACCTGCCAAAGTGTGCTCCCCCTGGCCTTTCCCTCTGACCTCCCGCTGGCCAGCGAGGGAGTGCTCCGCCTCATTGGAGAGCAGAAGAAACTGAGGCCAGAGGGCCCTGGCCCGGCTCCTGGGCCCTCACTGCTGGGCTCCGGCAGAGGTGCTGAGCTGGTGCCCGTGCCTGCCCTCTAGGCCCCTTCAGCGGGGGATCTCCGGGGTGGCAAGGGGCAAGGGGAAGGGAGAAGTGTCTCTTGCCAGGGACTCTCCCACTTGGTCAAGAACATCGCCACCCCCTCCTCCTCTTTTCCCTCTTTTCCCAGGACTTCTCCCCTCAGAGGCGTCTTCTCCGTCTTCCACTTCCCAGAAGCTCCGTCCTGGGGTCCTAGTGGCCCCCAGATGCCCAATGACTGCTCGGTCAGGTGCCCAGGCTCAGCCTGTTGTATGGGGGAAGGGACAGAGAAACTGTCACTTGTCCCCTCCCACCAGACCCAGGTT
>NW_005355115.1:3709942-3731130 GCF_000412655.1 Myotis brandtii
GCCTCTGAATCTGCAGCAGGGGCTGGAGGATTAGGGTCTTTAATGAGGACCAGGGACTGAGGTTGGGGAAGGAGCTCTCACCCCACCTGGCTGGGGGAGGGGAGCCCAGGGTCTCGTGCTGGGTTTCCCAAGCCCACTCGCTCAGCAACCACCCCCGCTCCCTGCCTTTGGAGGCCGGCTGATCGATCCTGCTGGGGTGCAGGTGGGAGACCAGAATAATGGCTGCCCCTCCTGTCCATCGCCCCTCAGGACGCTCAGCCAGGGCCGGCCGGTGCCGCACATGCTCAGAATCCCCACTCACAGCTGTGGGCCTCAAAGACAAAGCCCATCCCTATTGCTCATCCTATATCCCCCTGTGGTGCCCTGCAGACAGGTCTCAGAGGGGCCTTCCCTGCTCTCGATGCCTCCTGCTGTGGGCACAGTCTATGGCCTCTTGCAAAAAGGGGTGGGAGGGGGAGGTGTGCAGGCACAGGGACCCAACTGCTGCCGGGCCTCACAGTGAGCTTGGCCCCACGTGCAAACGGAGGTGGTGATAGAGGAGCATGCCCAGGTTTAGGACAGGGACTGAAGACTCAAGTCCCAAGACTGAAGCTGGAACTGGGGGATTGGGCTGGGATCCCTGGGACCTGAACGGATAACAACCCCTCAAAAGTAGAGAGAGAAGCCAAGGCTGGATTCAAGGACAGAATCTTAAGCTCAAAGGTTGTCAGAGGTGGGAGGAGCCTTGGAGATGGGTACGTACCAGACTTCAGACCCAGAGCGGGATCCAACTAACCCATAGTCATGCGAAGGAAGCACTATATGGTGTTAACTCACATAATTCCTCTTAGGGGGAAACTGAGGCTCAGAAAGGCCAAGTAACTTGCTGGAAGTCAGACCCAGGCGTCTGGCTCTATGGGAATGTCTGGTTCGCAGTCTCTCTCAGGTTGCATCTTGGGTGTAAGGACTGAATTCTCTGGGGATGCAGGGATGCAGGGGTGCAGGAACTGGGTGCTGGCCCAGGAGTTGTGGGGGTCTCCCCCTGGCTTGGGGGAAGAGCTGGTCCCTAACCTGCCAGGACCATCCCAATCCCCACCTGGAGGACCCAAGACAGGCGGGTGACCTGGCGCCACTGCGTCCAGCCTGCGCACTGCCAGTCCAACCCTGCCCTCCCAGCAGAGTGGGCCACAGTGTGGACAGCGCTGCCTTCACTGGCCAGCTGAGCTCGGGCACTGCTGGGCCCTGACTCCTCCACCCCATCCCAGCCCACTTCCAGGGAGGCCAGGGGACATCAAGTAGCAGGAAAGGGGTGACTCCGCGAACCTAGACATAGCTTCTCACCAGTGTGTCTGCAGCCGCCAGGCACAGTGCCTCATGGTCAAAGACACTTAGTAACTGCTTCGTGAATGACTGAGAAACACAGAGTTCCGTGGGGCATGGACCTGCCCTCCAAGAGGAGGAAATCTGATGGGAGAGTAGTTATGTACTAAGTATAACACAAGGTAGGCCACCTGTAGTAGAAACTCAGTGGGGGGGGGGGGGGTTAATTTCAACTGTGGGACTGCAAAAGGCTTTATGAAGGAGACAGCATTTGAGCTTTGTAATAACAATAATAGTGATAATGATGATGACGATGGCTTGTATTTATTGGATGTGTTTGGCACATTTCTCAGTGATTTTTATGCATTAACACATTTATTCTTCATAGGTCACCAGATAGAGATACTATTAATATACCCATTTTACAGATGAAGAAACTGAGGCTCGCACAAAGCAACCTGCCCTAAGTCACACAGCCATAATAAATGACAGAGCCACGATCTAAGCCCAATTATGAACCAGAGATGGGTGGGATTTTTACATTCACTCATTTGACATTTATTCAATAATTATTTACTGAGCTGCTAGTTTGTTAGCAGGCAGGCAGATTAATCTACCAAAGAATTGAGCCCTGCATGTAATTAGCAGGACTGTAAGTAACCTTAACATAAGGCAGAAAGTGATTTGGGTCATAAACGATGTATAGACCGAGGACGGAGGGAGTGCAAGGCAAGGGTGATGGAGGCTTCATGGGGGAGGTGGCCTGTCAGCTGAACTTGGAAGGGTGGGTGGGACTTGGACCCCCAAAGATGGCAGAGGGCATTCCAGGCAGAGGGAGCAGCTTAAGCAAAGTCATAGAGGCAGGAATGGGAGGGGCCTATACAAGACACAGTGAAAGGTACAGTCTGACGAGATGGGAAGGTTGCAGACTGGCACCCTGTGGACCACATCCGGTCCTCAGACGTGTTCTGTCTGGCCCACCCGCACTAGCCTGCACAGAGTCCTTGAAAAAGGTGCAATCCACCTCCAGAGCCAGAAAGTAAACAATGAGGCTGGGGGTGGAGGAGAATGGGCTTTGGAGTCTAAAATTCCAGAAATGCACCGACCATTGAGAAGCCGCGTACCACACCTCCCCCCGCAGTCCAGTCCGCTTCCCTTGTCCCCAGTTACCTGTCTGGCCCCTGTAGGCATTTGAGTTTGAGGACCTGGAAGAGAGCCCAGAGCACCCAAAAGAACAGCTGGAGTGCAGTCCATGGGAAGGTGCCTTGAGGTCTGATTGCAAAGGGCCTTGAACATCAAGCTAAAGGACACGGGCTTTATGTTGGCAATTGCTCTGTAACAACAGGCCCTTCGTCGCGAGCAGTTGGATGGGAAGGCCATGCCCGCATGCACACGCCTGTGTATACACACACACACACACACACACATGCACACACATACACATACACACACGGGGGCTGGGCACAGTCCACACTGGGGTCAATTGAATGGGAGTTCAATTTTTTACACACGTCCTGGCCTCAGCTTCAGATTTCACACTCCTGTTGCCCCCGTATCCAGCCCCACAATTGTCCCAGCTGTACCCACACCAGCCTGCCCTCAGCAAGCCTCTTTCTTCTTTATGCAGAAGGGAGTCCCAAAGGTGTCCCCTGGCCCCAGAAGTTCCCCAACTCACAGGGCAGAGCTGGCTGGCCAGAGAATTCTGGATGGATTTAGGACTGGAATTTCCCTCTAGGTGGGCGGGGCCGATCAGGTGAGCCATGTTACAGGGCTGGAGGATGAGTGGAAAAATTTGGTCTGTCCCGTCCCCTTCCCCCAGTGACTCAGGCTCCCGGTGGCAGTGAGTCTGGGGAGGGGACGAGACAGGAACCCACAGAAAAATGTTCCCTTGTCTCTCTGGCTTTGCCACTGCCCAGTTCTCCTCCCCCATTCCACACACACCCCGCCTCGCTGCTCACCACAGCCACTCTTTGTCTGTACCTGCACTGACGGCCATGGAGCCAGCATTTCCCAGGGTGGCCAGCCCCCTCCAGGCAGCCGGGGGACGCAGGTGTTCCTGATGAGGGCCATGGTGGATATGGGGGTAGGGTGGTCAAATAAAATGCAAATAAAAACGCAGGACACACACAGTCCCATGCAATATTTGAGATAGACTAAAAAACTATTTGTTATTTAGTCTCTCCTTCTTTGTGCAGAAGGGAGTCCCAGGACCGAGGACTCTGACGTTCAAATTCAATGGGAATCCTGAATTTTATCAGGCAACCAAGGCCCCCACCACCACCACTCAGACTCACCCCTGGTCCAAGACTTTCCCTGTCCCTGCCCCTCAGCATGTGGCCCTGCTAGATGTTACTGTGCTCCCTTTGCCCTCAAGGTCGCCCTCAGACCTTCTGAGTCTCCAAAAGGATGGTGGGGCAAAGAGGGCCCAGCTCAAGGGGACCTCCTAGATCAGGGGTCCTCAAACTACGGCCCGTGGGCCTCATGCAAATACAAATATTGTATTTGTTCCCGTTTCGTTTTTTTACTTCAAAATAAGATATGTGCAGTATGCATAGGAATTTGTTCATAGTTTTTTTTTAAACTGTAGTCCGGCCTTCCAACGGTCTGAGGGACAGTGAACTGACCCCCTGTTTAAAAAGTTTGAGGACCCCTGTCCTAGATGCCCGCCTGGCACCCTCTTCTGAGTTTCTACCAGAATGTCCCCCTCCACCAGGGTGCTTCCCTCTCTTCTTCTGGACCCCACATCCCTGGTGACCTTATATTATCCTCCCCACTGGAGTGGCCAGGGCTGTGTCCAGGGAAGGGGAAGCAGGCAGGGACTGGATTCCACCAGCCATGGCAGACACTGCCCTAGGCCCCAGGACCACGGCGATGTCCCCAGCCTGCTGGGAGCCGGAGGACACTCACCTGAGGGAGGGGCAGCGACAGATGAGGGAGGACAAAGGACCTGGCTGCCTCCAGGGCTAGTCAGGGAAGGCCTCTGTGTTCTAGAGGCAGACACACCAGCCGGTCATGTGTCTAGGCTGTGGGCAGTGGGGGCTCCTCCTCCAGGGGTTTAGTGGGGCCTCCGCTGCCCCAGCCTGTCCAGGTGGGCGGCTCTGACAGGAAGCTCCCTGCAGGCAGGGCCACAGCCTGCCGCTGCTGCGTCAGATGCTCTCTGCAGATGGAGGTGTTTGACTCGGGATTGATTGACAATTGCCTGTTGGCAGCGGGTGTCTCAAGCCTTGGGGTGAGGGGTGGGCCATGCTAAAGGACCATATGGTCCAAAAGACCCACCCTCTCCTTCCTGGAGATTTCCACGCCCACCTGCAGTGCAGGGAGGACCTGGGGGGACCCATTGCCCAGATGCAAACGCCAATCCCGGTGACTCAGCTAAAGTCAGCAGCCCATGGTGGGAGGGTGGAGCTGTGAGAACAGATGTGGGGGGTCCCAGAGCACAGGGGTCCCAGAGCCTGCCTTCCCCTACCCTCCCACCCGCCACACTTTGTCCGGCGATGCTGGCCAAAAGCGAAGACAAGGCCTCTTACTCCTTCAGGAAGAGCAGTCGGAAGCCAGAGGGGAAAAGGAGCATTTCTCTGGCCTGAGGGACCCTTCCTCACTCCAGCCTGGGTCCTGACCCTCAAAGGGGGCTGGGTTTGGCTCAGGTGGCCTTCCCGCACCCACCCCATTTGGGGTCCTGACTAAAAGTCACCCCCCGACATCCTATCCAAGTCATTGGCTTCATAGCCATCCATCGGCACCCTCCCCACACCTTGGCCTTGTCTTGAGCAGTCGGATGCTGGCCGGAGTCAAACACCTCAGGCACCGGTCACTCCCAGGCTGGACTTCCAGTGGACAAAGCACTGAGCTGTGGGCCAGCAGAACACACCTGGCCACTGCCCCAGCTGGGCACTCCCCACGCCACAGCCTCTGCTCTCCTTGTCGACAGGGTGATGTTGCTGAAAACAGAGGGTGAACCTGCTGGCAGGGCCCCCTGCCCTCACCCCAGCCACCTCCAGCAGCAGTGCTGGCATCCCAGCAGGAGAAACTGGTGGGAACAAGGAAAGGCTGGGAGCAGGCCCACAGTGTCAGAGCTGGGAGGGAGACGGGAGACCCCTGGGCAACCCCTCAATACACAGATAGGGAAACTGAGGCTGCAGAATAAAGGAAAGAGAAACAGGCATCCAAAACTTTGGCTTCTAGTACTGGCTCAGCCACGTGGGAGCCTGGGCGAGTCTCCCTACTCTGTGCTCTCGTAGTGGCCAAGTTCCGGTTACAGCATCTGGCCTGAGGCGCCCAGGCCCACAGCAGCCAGCCTCCTGGGGACTCCTCTCCTGACTCCTCCCCCAGCCCCTACCCGCCAGGTCCTGGGGACTTGGGTAGATGGGGTGAAGAAAGGGGAGGAGGTGGGTGTCACCCAGGGAGGGGCAGCAGGGAAGGGAAACTGAGTGTGTCCCTGGCGTGCCCCAGCCTGTCCCCTGCATCCGGGGAAGGGTGAGAGTGACTGTCGGCTGGGGAAGCGGGGCCAGAGGGGCAGGCTGGGGAGGGGCAGGGAACCCCCGTCCGGACTTGTTGGGGCAGCCGGGTGCAGCTGTTTCCGGCTGATGAAAGGGCCCTGATGGATATGGCAGCGGTGACTGACGCTAACCCCCAAACTGAGCCCTCCCCACCCGCCCCAGCCGGGCACGCCCAGGGGCCTGCTTTAAGGACAGACAGAGAGTGCTGCCACTGGGGACAGTACCCCAAAGGAAGGGGGGGATCTTGCCCGCCCCGGGCCAGCAGGAGGGAAGGCAGGGCTGGGGCTCATGGAGTTGGGGGAAGTAGACTAAGTCAGGGCCCAGGAGGACAGGGCTTGGGAAGAGGGGCAAGGGGCTTGTACACAGGCTTTTGAATATCCGTGTACATATGCACAGAGATAGATTCTATCTATCCCCCCGGGGTGGCAGGGAGGCAAGCAGGGATTGCTGTGGAACCTTCATTTTACAAACTGTCTAGCCGTCTGCCTTTTGCCAGGCCCACAAAATAATAGCTAACATCTACCGAGCATGCCCGGTGTGCCAAGCACCCTTCTAAGACCTTTATGCTCATGACCACATTGACTCCTCACCACAGCCCTACGAGGTAGGCGCTGTCATCACCCCCCTTTTATTTATTTATGTATTTATTTTTAAATATATTTTTATTGATTTCAGAGAGGAAGGGAGAGGGAGAGAGAGAGAGAGAGATAGAAACATCAATAAGAGAATCACTGATTGGCTGCCTCCTGCACACCCCCTCCTGGGGATGGAGCCAGCAACCCGTGCATGTGCTCTTGACCGGAATCGAACCCAGGACCTTTCAGTCTACAGGCCGACGCTCTATCCGATGTAGAGACCCAGAGTAAGGAATGTGCCGGTGGTCACAGTGGTCAGCGGCAGAATGAAGCTGTGGACTCAGTCTCCAGGGCTTGAGGTCCTAACCATTATGAAACACTGCCCGCAGGGAACTCATGGTGGGTGGGGGAGACAGGCCCAACTTGTAAACAAATAAAGACCTCAGAAGTGAGAGAGGTTTTAAATAGAGATGTACAAGGTGTGCTGAGTCCTCAGAGGAGGGGCACTGTGGGGAGGTCAGGGTAAGGGAGAACCAGGAGAGGCTTCAGTAAGCATTTGAATTGGAATTAAAGGCTTTTTCTAATTTAATTATTTCTCAACTTTTTGTTATTATGGTAAAAATATACATAACATTAAATTTTCCATTTTAGCCCTGGCCGGGTAACTCATTTGGTTAGATAGTCATCCCAATACACCAAGGTTTCAAGTTCGATCCCCAGTCAGGGCACATACAAGAAGCAGCCAATGAATAATTAAATAAGTGGAACAACACATCGATGTCTCTCTCTCTCTCCCTCCCTTTCTTTCTCTCTAAAAATAAATAAAATTTACCATTTAAGTTATTTTAAGTGTACAGTTCATTGGCAGTTTTTAACTTTTATGAAGTTCAATTAATCTCTTGTTTCTTTTTCTTTTTTTTTTTTTTAAATTTCAGATCTCTTTATTTTTTTTTTTTAAATATTTTTTATTGATTTTTTACAGAGAGGAAGGGAGAGAGATAGAGAGTTAGAAACATCGATGAGAGAGAAACATCGATCAGCTGCCTCCTGCACACCTCCCACTGGGGATGTGCCCGCAACCCAGGTACATGCCCTTGACCGGAATCGAACCTGGGACCTTTCAGTCCGCAGGCCGAAGCTCTATCCACTGAGCCAAACCGGTTTCGGCTCTTTTTCTTTTTAATCTTTACTGTTGAAAGTAGTGCATATGTTCCCTTTTTCCCCATTGACCCCATCTAGCCCACCTGCCTCCTGCCCCAGGCCTTCAACACACTATTGTCTGTGTCCATGGGTTATGCATATACATGCATACAAGGTCTTTGGTTGATCTCTTCCCACCCACCTACCCCTGCCTTCCTCTGAGATTCGTCAGTTGTTCCATGCTTCTATGTCTGGATCTATTTTTTCATCAGTTTATTTTGTTCATTAGATTCCACATATGAGTGAGGTCATGTGATCCTTGTCTTTCTATGACTGGCTTATTTCACTTAGCATAATACTCTCCAGGTCCTTCCATGGTGTCTCAAAGGGTAAGAGATCCTTCTTTTTTACTGCTGCATAGCATTCCATGGTGTGTAGATGCATCACAGCTTTTTTATCCACTCATCTACTGATGGGCACTTGGGCTGTTTCCAGATCTTAGCTAGTGTATATGTTCTTTCTGATTGCTGTCTCAGGCTTCTTAGGATATATTCCTAGAAGTGAGAACACTGGGTCAAATGGCAGTTCCATTTTTTAACTTTGTGAGAAGACTCCACACTGATCTCCATAGCTATTGCCCATGTTTTTGGTGACATCTATAATAATAAAAGAGTAATATGCTAATTAGACCGGACAGCCAAATGACCTTCTGGATGACCTTCCAGACAAAGCCAGAGCTGCGAGGGCCTCTAGTACTCAATAAATCATTGCTTAATCCAAGGTCTTGAAGATTTCCTCCTAGGTTTTCTTCTAAGAGTTTTAAAGTTTTATTCTTAAATTTAGGTCTTTAATCCATTTTGAGGTAATTTTTATATGTAGTGTAAGGCAAGCATGTCAAATTCAAAGGCTAACACAGGCCAAATAAACAAGGTTTAAGTTTATGTGGGCCACAAAAAAACAAAAGCTTCAATTTTCATAGACACGTAGGTTTATTTCGATAGAGACATGCTGAATACAAAGGGCTGAAATAAATGAGTAATCCTTAACATAAAATAATAGAACATTTTAATAAAAGTTAATATTTTTTCTTGAACATTAACATACCAAACACTGGATAACTGCATAAATTAATAAGCGTAACACAAATAAACATATTTTTCTTGTTCTCCGAAAGCGAAATATTTCCTGTTGCGCACACCAAACAAGTCAGTCCAAGACTAATTGACGTGGCAATCGGCTGCTAAAATATTCGCTGCTAGTATTAGTGGAGAGAAATGGTGCACCTGCACATAAGGCGCATAAGGGAAATGAATGCAACATGATTATAGCAATCAGTCATTAGCGAACATTGTTGTTCGTTATTAATAATTATGTATAACAGGATATTGTAAAAATTAAGTTATGAAATTTTTATTAAAATGTTTCTTACATACCGTTATATTGGCTGGGCCACAAAAATATTCATTGTGGTCCACATGCAGCCCGTGGGCCTAGAGTTTGACATGCTTGGTGTAAGGTAAGATGAGATACATCATCTGTAAACAGAGATCACTTTACTTGTTCCATTCCAACTAGATGTCTTTTATTTCTTTTTCTTGCCTAATTGCTCTAGCTAGAACTTCCATTACTGTGTTGAATAAAAATAAAAAATAAAAAAAGCAGGCATCCTGTCTTGTTTCTGAATGTAGGGGAAAAGCTTTCTGTCTTTCACCATTGATATGATGTTAGCTGTGGGTTTTTCATATATGAACTTTGTCATATTGAGAAAGTGTCCTTCTATTCCTAGTTTGTTGAGCATTTTTATCATGAAATTTTTGTATCTTATCAAATTATTTTTGCACATCAATTGAGATCATCGTGTCTTTCTTTCCTCCATTCTATTAATGTAGTATATTACATTGACTGATTGTCATATATTGAACCATCCTTTCATCCCAAGGATAAGTCCCAATTGTTTGTGGTGTAGAATCCCTTTAATATGCTGCTGAATTCGTTTTGCTAGCATTTTTGTTGAGGATTTTTGCATCTGTATGCATAAGAAATATTGGCCTGTAATTTTCTTGTAGTTGTGTGTGTGTGTGTGTGTGTGTGTGTGTGTTTGATTTGGATATCTAAGTAATGCTGGCCTCATAGAATAATTGGAAATGTTCCCTCCTTCTCAATGTTTGGAGAAGTTTGAGAAAGATAAGTGTTCATTCTTTTTTTAGATGTTTGGTAGAATTTACCAGTGAAGCCACCAGGACCTGGCCCTGGATTTTTCTTTGTTGGAGAGGGTTTGGTTATTAACTCAACCTTTTTAGTTTTCATATAGCTATTCAGATTTTCTTTTTCTCTTTAATTCATTTTTGAAAGTTTGCACGTTTCTAGGAATTTGTCCATTTCAACTAGGTTATCCGATTTGTGGTATATAATTGTTCATAACATTGTTACAATCCTTTGTATTTCTGTAAGATCCTGCTTTCATTTCTGATTTTAGTCATTTGAGTCTCCTCTCTTTTTTTCTTAGTCAATCTAGTTAAAGTTTTGTCAGTTTTGTTGATCTTTACAAAGAATTGTTTGTTTTGTTTGTTTCCTGCATTGCTTTTCTATTCTCCTCCTTTATCTCTACCCTAATACTTATTAGTTCCTTTTTCTGTTAGTTTTGAAGTTCCTTTGCTTTGCTTTTTCTAGTTTCTTGAGGTGTACGCTTAGGTTATAGATTTGAAATATTTCTTTGTTTTAATGTAAGCATTTACAGATATCAATTTCTCCCTGAGCATTGCTTTTTCTGCATCCCATCGTTTTGGTATGTTATGTTTTCAATTTCATTCATGTTTTTCTAATTTCCCTTGTGGTTTATTCTTTGACCCAATGGTTAAGAGGATGTTGTTTGATTTCCACATATTTGTGAATATTTTCGTTTTCCTTCTGTTAATGATTTCTAGTTTCATTGCATTGTGATCAGAAGAGATACCTAGCCCTAGCCGGTTCGGCTCAGTGGATAGAGCATCGGCCGGCAGACTGAAGGGTCCCGGGCTCAATTGCAGTCAAGGACACGGACCTCAGTAGCAGGCTCCTCTCCGACCGGGGCCCTGGTCGGGCCACGTGCAAAAGCCAACCAATCGATGTGTTTCTCTCACATCAATATTTCTCTCTGTCTTTCCCTCTCTCTTCCACTCTCTCTAAAAACCAATGGGAAAATATCCTCGGGTGAGGATTTAAAAAAAAAAAGATACTTCATATGATTTTAATATATAAATTTCATTAAGACTTGTTTTGAGGCTAACACATTTATCCTGGAGAATGTTGCATGTGCACTTCAGAAGAATGTGTATTCTGTTATTGTTGGATGGAGTTTTCTGTATGTTAGGTCAAATTGATTCATAGTGTTGTCCAAGTCCCCTATTTCCTTTTTCTTTTTAATCTTCACCCAAGCACATTTTTTTATTGATTTTAGAGAGAGGAAGGGGGGGGGGGGGGGAGAAACATCAATGGGAGAGAGAAACATCGACTGGTATGTGCCCTGACCAGGAATCAAATGCGCAACTGAGGTATGTGTCCTGACGGGAATCACTTTTGGTGTATGGGACAAAGCTCCAACCACTGACTCACCCAGCCAGGCAATCATGTCAGTGTTTGCTTTATATATTTAAGGACTCTGTTTCTAGGTGTCTATAGTTTTGTAATTGTTACATCTTCTTACTGAATTGAACCTTTCACTAATACATAATGTCCTGCCCTAGCCAGTTTTTCTCAGTGGTTAGAGCATCAGACCTTGAACTGAAGGGTCTTGGGTTCGATTCTGGTCAAGGACACATACCTCGGTTGCAGGCTTGATCCAGTTGATGTGTCTCTCTCACATCAATGTCTCTGTCTCTCCCACTCCCACTCTCTCTCTAAAAAAAAATAATCAATGGGAAAAATAGCCTCCTTCTTTGTCTCTTGTAATATTTGACTTACAGTATATTTTGTATGACAATAATATAGCCTCCCCAGCTCTCTTTTGGCTGCTATTTGTATGGGATATCTTATTCCATCCTCTTATTTTCAATCCCTTTGTGCTCTTATATCTAAGGTGAGCCTTTTGTAGACAGCATATCATGTTTTTTAATCCAGTCTCTGTCTTTTAATGGAAGAGTTTAATCCATTTACATTTACTGTGATTGCTGATAAAGAATGATTTACTTGATTTTTGTTTCTCAATTTCTTCATTGCTGCCCTTTTTTTAGTTGATTTTTTGTAGAATACCATTTTGATACCCTTTTTTTTTCTTTTTTGTATATTTCTTCTTATTTTCTTAGTGGTTACCTTAAGGTTACAATTAACATCTTAAACTTACAACAACCTAGTTTTTGTTCCAAATTAGTTTAATATACAAGCACGCTCTGCTTTATGTTATTGTCACAGATGATATCTTTATACATTGTGTCCATTGTCTATAATTATTGTTTATGCGTTTGTCTTTTTTTAAAAATATATTTTATTGATTTCAGAGAGGAAGGGAGAGTGAGAGAGAGAGACATCAATCATGAGAGGGAATCATTGATCAACTGCTTCCTGCACGCCCCCCACTGGGGATTGAGCCCCAAACCTAGGCATGTGCCCTGACCGGGAATCGAACTGTGACCTCCTGGTTCATGGGTCAATGCTCAACCACTGAGCCACAGTGACTGGGCTGCATTTGTCCTTTAAATCAAATAGTGACCCTAGAAGTAGGAAAGGTTTCAAGGAAAGATGATGAGTCCTCAGAGGATGGACTCATGAGTGGGGACTAGAGGAGAAGAGGAGAACCAGAAGAGCCTTCCAGGACAATAAAGGTTTGAACTGGAACTGAGTTTTGAAGAACAAAAGAATTACTGTGTAAAACTGCTTATTCACAGAAAAAGATGTCCAACGTATTTTATTTAAGGCAAGAAATAGGTAATCAAATTCCATACACGATCTCATTCTTGTAAATATGTATATACTTATAGATACATATACAAAGATACATGTTTATACTAGTGGCCCGGTGCATGGATTCATGCACATTGAAAGGAAAACAATTAGAAGAAACATTTTAATATTGCTATTTGCCCTTTCTCTGTAATGGACGCTGGTCACCGTCTATGTCAAACTCCCGGTCAAGGGGATAATTTGCATATTAGACTTTTGTTATATAGGATATGCATAGAAACATATTCATGATTTACTCATAGTGGTTCAGCAGTGGTTATCTCCAATTGGTAGCCCTATGAGAAGAACAGTCATTTCCTTCTTTTCTAGTGCATCTATATTGTTTGAGTTATTTACAACTAGGGGCCCAGTGCATGAATCTGTGCACCTTGAAAGGAACTGTTGGCTGCGAGGCTGCAGTGGGCACAGGGGCGGGTCTCGGCCCATGCTCTGCACCCCCGCCCGGCCCCTCCTGCCGCAGCTCCCTGTCTGCCTGCAGCCCCGTTCCCACCACCACTCCCATGCGCTGACAGCGCCGGCCCCACTCGCACCTGCTGACAGCGCGGAGCGATTGAGGCCGACAACAGCAGCAGGTACAAGCCGCGGCTACTGCCCTGATCACCCTTGAGGGCTTCTCCACCTCCCCCTGCTTCTGAGGGGCAATTGGGGCAGCAGCCACTGCTTGCACCTGCTAATGGCGCCAAGCGATCAGGACTGGTGCCAGGCACTGGCAGCAGTTGCAAATGGCAGCTCCAGTGCCATCTGTGGGTGCAAGTGGGGCCGGTGCCAGCCGTGGCTGTGAGTGGTGGCTCTGGGGCCGGCAGCAGGTGCAAGCACCAGGTGGGACCACGGCGCACAGGAGCAAAGAATTTTCAGTAACCACCAGAGGCTCGTCCCGATGACAGCGACCAGCGCCCCACCTTGGTCTGGCGTCCCCGCTCACCTGCTCCACCATCCCGCCTCGGGCCGATGCCAGCCATGTTCCATGCATGCACCCCCTGGTGGTCAGCGCACATCATAGCGACCGGTTGTTCAGTTGTTCCACCTTTCGGTCTATTTGCATATTAGCCTTTTATTATGTAGGATGAGCGTATGTCACTTTTATAACCAGAAAAAGCAACAATGTCTTTTTTTGCTTCTGAAGGGTAAAATGAAAGAGTGGGCATTTACCGTGGAGCAAAGTTAAGAAGGATGTGCTAGGCAGAGGGAAGAACACAGGCAAAGGAAAGAAGCATGAAAACCATGCTCTATTACAGGAACTTCGGGGGTGGAGAAGAGCCCAGAGGCTGGGAGGAGGGTGTTGCAATCACTGAGGGAAGACGAGATAGCGCTGGAGCTGAGTAAAGGCTTAGAGGGTAGAGAATAAAAATGGAAATATGAGATAAGTGGACGCCAAATCAGACAACAATTATCCATGAATAGGAAGTGGATGTGTCTGTCTCACTAGCGTCTCCAGTGCTGCAGCCTAGCCTGGCATATTAATGACAGGAAGCCAGGTCTAGAGATGATTATGAACATGATCATAATGAAGATGATGGTTATTCATGAGAAGGAGGAGTAAAATCCCATTAAAAGAGCCCATTAACCCTTTGCAGCTTTCAAAGTCCTCAGATTTCCATCTCCTAACGCATCACAATGTATGTCCCAGTCTACCAATGAATAAACTGAGGCTGAGAGAGGATGCAACCAAAGACCATCATTTAGCAGGCATGGGAATGGGCAGCCACTGCTACCCCAGCAGAGCCTGAGCAATGCCTGTGTGTTCACTTCCTAGGTGTGTGATCTTCAACAATTTATATAACCTCTCTGTGCCCCGGTTTCCTCCTCTATAAAATGGGGGAATGGTATACTTATCTGATATAGTTGCTGAAAGGATTAATACATGCAAAGACCTCAGAGCCTGACAGAGTAAAGACCTCAGAGTAAATATATGGTCTTGTTATTTTTTGTAATTATTATTCGTGCCCACACAGTATCCCAGACAGATCACCAGGAAAGAATGAATCGGGGGAAGCCAGTCCCCTTCCTCGCGCCTCAGATCCTGACTCCTGTGGGAAAAGACCCAGCAGCTGGAATCGGCCTCTTTGGTTAGATTCACTAGGGCTCTGGGGCCTTTTGCAGCACCCATCCTATTCATGCCCGTGTTCCTAGGTACTAACTTACTCACTCATTTATTCACTCAACAAACATGTACCAAATCCTGATCTGGGCCTGTGCTGGTGGCCTGGGCCTGCCTTCAAGGAGCTCACCGTGTGGTTGACTCAGCGCCCTCTTACTTACTCACCCGCTCGCTCACTTATT
The DNA here is from genome assembly GCF_000412655.1 of Myotis brandtii. Lineage (NCBI taxonomy): Eukaryota > Metazoa > Chordata > Mammalia > Chiroptera > Vespertilionidae > Myotis > Myotis brandtii. The sequence continues at coordinate 3,724,668 of NW_005355115.1, forward strand.
CATCACTTACTAGGAACCTCCTCTGAGCTGCGCACACGTACGCTCTGTTTATATACCTCCTCCTGCCTGTGGACGCCAAGCAATTATTCAAGGAGTCATTTCCCAGAGTTGCTATGTTTCCAATCTCCTTCTCATACTTTCCCCCTTGTGCACCCACTCTGTGCCCACACACGAAATCACACCGGAAAACCAAAACAGAGATCCAGAAAGAATAAATGCTTCCCCCATATTTCCTGTGACTAAAGGTCTTCCACTAGTTCCTGGAATCTGGAGGGGAAAGCAGCAACAATTGAGTCCTCTGGACTCTCTCCCATTCGTTCATTCATTTATTCATTCATTCAGCATACTGCTTGCCGAGCACAGTGTCTGGGCCGGGCCCTGTGCTAGGCAGTGTGGGGCTAACAGACATGCACCGCCACACAACACACCCTCAAAGAGTCTCCATTGCATCAGTCAGTGACTCACTCTCTCCACGAATCTTTACTGAGCATCTACCGTGCACCAGGCACCAGTCGGGGCTTTGGGACTGTGAATAAGGAAGACAAAGTCCTTGCCCACATGGCGCTTGCCGTGTAGACAGAGAGACAGACGGTGGGCGAGTGACACATAAATAGACAGGCAACTATCTAGGGCCCAGGCCCTGAAGAAAATAAAACAGGGTGACGTGATAGTGACTGAGGTTAGACACCACAAGCTATTCGAGCAGGCACTTCCATTCTCTAAGCTTCAGCTCCTCACAGAGAACAATTATACCTCCCTCGGCTGCGAGGAGGAAATGAGTTAAAATACAGTAAGCACCATATGTTATTTTTTTAAGTAGGTACATAAACAGGTCATCAAAATACTAGGCAAATAGCGCAGGACAAAACAATATAGACGCAAGGAAGTCTGGGAGCACTGGGGAGGAGCCTCAGAGGGCCGGGTGCAGCCCAGCCAGGGAACCAGGTGAGGACCCTGGACACAGGTGCCCTTCCTCCCCTCCCCTAGCCCTGCAGCCCACTGGCCGCCCCCAAGGATGCCGCCTCTAGAGGGACGGCAGCAGGTGAGGTGTGCAGAAGGAGCACCCGTGCTTCACCTCTCTCCAGGACAAGGGAGGAGGGAGGCTCACAGGTGAGCACTGAGACCCCTTCCAGGTGCAAGGCTGCCTGCTTTCACTGTTCATCTCCTTCCAGGGCCCTTGGCTCTCCAAAGTGCCCATCGCCCCATCTGGTGATGGAGATGCTGGGGGTGAGGATACCCGGACTCTCAATCCGTGTGAGAGTAAATGAAAGGGCAACTCCTACTGAAGAGGTGCTTCCCAGGGCCTAGGACCCCTGCCAACGGCTCTGTGGTGGACGTACCCTTGCACCCATCTCTCAGAGGAGCACACGGAGGCTCAGGGAGCACACGGGTCATTCTCAGTCACTCGGTTCAGAAATGGCCGTGGGCGGTTAGAATGTGGCCTGCGGCTGCTCTTTCATCCTCGCCCATTCTGCTTCTTGACGGTGGAGCAGGGATTGTGCAGGAGCTACCATGGGGGGAGGAGTGGGGAGCAGGGCTGGGGGACTCAGGAGGGCGGAGGGAGCAAGAGACAGATGTTGCTGTGCAGAATGACCTGGGACTGGGGTGAGGACTCCAGGATTGTTGGGGAGCGGGGAGTTGAACAGGCGGAGGTTTTACAACCAGGAAGAGATGAAACCACAGGGAGGAAGCCCCGCTTGCCCCCACCCCCATCACAATAGGCATCCTGGCAAACAGGATGAGGATGGAGCAAGGTCTCCCTCTCTGCTCCAACCCCCGCTCCAGCATCAGCAGGCCAGGCAGCCCCGTTTCAAACCCTGTGCCCACAGGGATCAGGATGTGGGCACCAGGGGTGGACAAGCCCTGACGTGGACATCTCTGCGACCCCCGTGCCTGGCCTCCACGGCCACAAGCCAAATACTCCTTGTGGTTTGGGCCCCAGCCAAGCGCCCACACCCCAGCTCACGGGACCGCAACTTCCCTGTTGCATCAGGTTACTGAGCTCGTGAGCTCGTGCACACACCCCCAAGCTTGTTACACAACTGCAGTGCGCGCGCAGGACACCCACACCCCGGGTGGCCCGACAGTCCCAGGAGAAACCACAGCCCTGCGGGGAGGGCACCGGACCCTCTACAGCCTCCTGGCATCTAGAGCTGGGGAGAGGGGGGGAGGGCACCTGGCCAGGAGCCAGGGTTATGCAGGCTCTACCACTGGCTCCTTGTGAAATCCCAACAAGTCGCGTCCCTACTCAGAGCCTGTTTCCCCACCTTTAAAGGAAGATCTCCTTCTACCCTGGTGATCCAGATTCCCACTCACCACCCTCCGAACACCACCAACATCCTCCTTTCCCCTAGGAATGGCCACGGGAAAGGAGACCGGAATTGCAAAGGGTGGAGAGAGGGGGCTGGATGAGATGATCTCTGAAAGGGCTCTTTTCTGATGGGCTCCCCCCCCCCCAATAGAAATGTATGTGCCTTGAGGGGAGCCCCATGGTCACCTCCTCCTCTAGAGGAAGGGGGGGTGGGGGACAGTGCCAGAGTTTTTCAAGGTGAGTCTAAGGAGCAGGAGATGGGGGACGTAGTTTTCTTCTTTGGACTTTTTTGTTGTTGTTAATCCTCACCCGAGGATATTTTTCCAGTGATTTTGAGAGAGAGTGGAAGGGAGAGGGAGAGACACAGAGAGAGAAACATCGATGTGAGAGAGGCACATCGATTGGTTGCCTCCCTCATGTGCCCCAACTGGGGCTGGGGATCAAGCCTCCAACCAAGGTATGTGCCCTTGACCGGAATCGAACCCACAGCCCTTCAGTTTGTGGGCCAACACTCTCATCAGAGAGCCAGACCGGCCAGGGCTCTTCTCTGCACTTTTGATTTTACCCCATTTCTCTACAACAAACATGTGTTCTGCTTTACTTTGCAATAGAAGGTGGAGGCAGGGACCAGGATGTGGGTTTGATGTATTAACTCCCCCTGGAGCATTTGTCCTCTGCCCAGGGCACGCCTGCCTTGACCCAGTGGTCCCCTAAGTGAGCTATGGTGAAAGGACCCAAATAAGCATAGGACACCTGGGCTAGACAGAGTCTGACGGCTTTCTTGATCGCAGGACCTCTCTGAGCCCCCAGCATGCTAACCTGGGCCAGGACCCCTCGAGAGGAGGAATGAGACTAGGAAACGCGTTTGGTCGCAGAGCTCTCTATGGGAAAGCATCTGCATAGACACTTTCTAGGTACTGCGGGAGCTCAGCGTCCAGCGAGGAGGAATGCCAGGCACACACCCAACCGTGAAGGGCCGCCGTCAGAGGAAGAACTGCCCAGGCCGGGAGGGCATGGAGGGCAGCTGCCTGAGGAGGCCGCCTCCAACTGCAAAAGTCAAACTGCAACCCATCAGCCCAGAACTGGCCTGAGCCCTGCATCCCAGAGGTGACAGCTAGGAAGGCAGGTAGTAACGTGCGAGGGCCCTTGGGTGGCCAGGATCCTCCCTGAGGTTACTAAGATCTGCAGTGACCCCTGCTGGTTCTGCCCAAGATCACCCCTCCCCTTAGTCCTCAGCTTCCTGGTCTACCTCATCCTCCCCACCCTCCTTCTCCTCCCCAACCCCCAGCCTTCCAGCATCTTCCTCACTCGCCTTGACCAAGCCCTATCAGAATGCACCCCAACCATCCCCGATTACCAGGTGCCCCAACCCTTTCCCCATCCCTGGGGGTAGACTCTGGCTGGCCTTTAATAGAACTCGTTAGTGAATTCAGGGGCCTGAACGAGCAGGACTTTGATGGCATGAGTGAGGGGGCTCCAAAGACTACCTGCTCTCCCATCAAGGGCATGGAACACTCTGAGTTCACTATAATAATAGTCAGCATTCACTGAGCACTGACTCTCCTAAAGGAAACACAGCTAAACCCTTTAATTCCCATAAGGATTCTAAGAGATTGGCCCTATTCCTATATTAATCCGGTTTTCAGATAAGAAACTGAGACTCAGAGCTAAAGAAGTTAATAAATGGCAAACCCAGGTCTCTGGCTGTAGAGCCCATCCACTTGTCCACTCTGCTGTTTTACTGTTCTTGCATCGACCCGAACCAGGCCACAGGAGCCAATCCCAGGCTATTACTGGATTTGAGTGGCTTTTATTGGAGCCGCTGGGAAAAGACTAGTTTCCCACTCTGGAGGTGCTAACCGGGTGTGCGTCTGTCCGGAGCTGCCCGAGGAAAGCATGGCTGAGAAGACAGCCGACGCAGAAGGGAAGAGACCAGTCCTGAGGACATTATTCAGATCATTCCAAAGACGATGAGAAGTGGGGCTGGGATCTGCGTGCAGTCCGTCTGGCTCCAGAGCTCATGGATAGAGCAGAAGCAAAGAGCCTGCTGTCCAATACCTTCTTGATAGAGCAGAAGCAAAGGTATTGAAGGTATTGGACTGAGCCTGCTGCTCCTTGAAGACCCTGCCAGGTCCCCTCTGGAGTTGAGCTACCCCAGCTCAGAACTACGATACAATAGTGACACAACAAATGACGCTGAGCTTCTGCCCTATCCATGAGCTCTGGAGCCAGACGGACTGCATCAGCTCAGTCCAATACCTTCTTGATAGAGCAGAAGCAAAGAGGTGGCTGCCACGGGGCCACACAAGAGCTGTCCACCCTGGATTTCTCAGGGACCAGAGCCAATAAATTACTTTGCTGTGTTCTTGTCTTAAGCAAGTAGAGTTGAGTTCCTTTTCACTGATGTGTGTGAAACCTCACTCTCCTAGTTTTCCTCTGGCCCCTCTGAAGTCCTGTCAGGCTCAGTTTCCTTTGCTGCCTCCTCTTTGTTTGCAAGTAACAGAAACCAACTCTGGCATTTGTAAAAAAAAAAAAAAAAAAAAAAAATTATGGGGAAATATGGAGGAAACAGATCAGGGAATCAACTGGGAGGCTGGAGCACATCACTGGGGATGGGAACAGAAATTACTTGGTTAAATGTCTAAGGACTCTCCCATGCCAGTGTCAAGAGGCTCAAGCAGCCCGGTCCCTGAGCTCAGGCCACCTGGTCGCCCCTGTCGCTGTCCCGTGGAAGTGAGAGGGAGAGTCTGCTGCAACCGGTCTCAGGGATCCTTCCAAACGCTGAAGTGGGAGAGCGGGTCATCTGATTATCACCCCACAAGATGGCAGAGACGATGCCCCCACGGGAACCAGGGACCAGGAGGTCATGAAATCAGGGTGAACGTGTTCACGGGGTTCTCAGGGTGTGCCCAGGTGTTTCCTCTTCTCACGCTGCACTGCTCCCTGGACCTTCTCACTCCCTCTCATGGTGATGGCTGCAATTGCACTAAAATATCTATAACTCCCAACATAGACCTGTCTCCTGAGTCCAGGCCCATATATCCATGAGCCTCTCCACATGGACAGCTCACAGGCCCTTCAATTCAATGGGTCCAACGCCGAACTTGTTCTGATCACCAAACCTGCTCCTTCCTCAGGGTCTCTTAGCTCAGCAAGAGCCAAGGTTCTACCCCTGTCCCTACCATTGCCTTTGGGGCCTGGGCCACAGGCAGGGGTAGCCAGGGGGAGTCCAGGGTTGGTGAGAACCGGATCTCAGCCGACCCTCTTCCTACTCTCAGCCCCACACCTGGACAGGGGTCTGTGGGTGAGTGAGCACATCTGGCTGTTGTCTCTGACCTGTGACGCTGCTGCTCCTCTTGATAGAGCAGAAGCAAAGAGGCGGCTGCCACAGGGCCACACAAGAGCTGTCCAGACATACAGGAGTCCTCCAGGCCATTGTCTTCCCCACCCCAGCCATTCCCAGGTCCAGGTTGATCCCAGGGAGGCCCAACAAACATGAGTACTTCCGAGCTGGGGTAGCTCAACTCCAGAGGGGACCTTGCAGGGTCTTCAAGGAGCAGCAGGCTCAGTCCAATGCCTTCACAGGGCAGATGAGGAAACTGAGGCCAGAGAGCTAGGATCTGCCCACAACCACGAGTATGCTCCAGACCCCAAGGCTCCTGGCTCCCATTTCTGTGCTGTTTGCCACACCAGGCGGGGACCCTGGGGAAGAAGAAGTTCTGGAGTGGACTCCTGACTTCGGGAGAGGAAATCCTCCCCCACCCCGCCCTGGAGTGAAGAGCATGAGCTCTGGAGCCAGACAGACTGCACGCAGATCCCAGCCCCACCTCTCATCGCCAGGGTAGCCTCCAGCAAACGCAGATAACAGTCATCGTGTTCTTCGTGGTATTGGTGAGTTAAACGAGTTGATACCTATAAAGTGCTTAGGAAGGGCCTGATATGTAGCAAGCGCTCAGTAAAAATGGCTATCACTGTTGTGTCAGCTATTGTGTCTATTGTGTCATTTATTGTGTCACTATTGTATCATATTATTCATCAAAAGGTCTCCGTGTCCTGCCAAAGTCTTTCCTCACCCAGCAAAAGGCCTTCCCCTGAGGAGCAATTTGCAGTGGCAAGTGGGAGGCGGCTCAGTCACACCCTCTTCCAAGGATT
>NW_005355115.1:3731155-3735116 GCF_000412655.1 Myotis brandtii
GGGGGGCGGGGAGCCTGGGTCCCTCCCCAGTGCTCTCACTGATCCCACCCTCCAATCCCCTGTGTGGGACTCAGTGGCCCCTCAGCTTCTCCAGTCGCCAGCCTGTCTGTCCAGCTATCACGCCTGATGCGGAGATAAACACATCCCACAACAGTATTGTTTCCTGCTTCCCAAAGCTCTTCAGTGCGATCTCAGAGAGTGGGATTAGGCTGGCACTTGGGCAGCTTAGGGGTTTGGGAGGATTGAGAGGGGCTGTTCCCAGAGCCGGCCAGTCCTGTCCTTTAAGGCAGTGGAGGTGGCTGAGCTTGCAGGGAAAGGGGGAGGGGAGCACCTGTGGCCTTAGTGTCTGGAATAGTCTGCCATCCTCCCCTCCACCACACACACACACACACACACACTTGGCCTAACGTGGAAGGAGGGGCTGCCCAACTGAGTGGAGAAATGGGACCTGCATCTCCAATAGTTAATCCTCTCCCTTCCCCCGATCAGAGCCTGCTGGTCCCTGTATTCCTCCCCTCGGATGGCTGGACTGTAGCCAAGTGTCTCTGAGAAAGAGAAAGTCAGCCCACGGCACAGAGAGCCCACAGCACCCGCAGCGCCCCGGGAGCCCAGCAGGCAGAGGGGAAGGGAGTCCGGGGGAACGGAGTGCCATGACGTGCTGGCTTCATCATTTCTGGTAGGGTCAGCTGCGCAGAGGCAGCCTTCCTCTCCCAGCCAGCGTGGGCCCCCTCCTCCTCTCCCCACTCCCAGGACAGCCACTCTCATGACCTCACTGTCATGGTCAGGCCAAACAGGTGGCCAGGAGCCAGGGACCCGCCAAAATCCACATTCCCCAGAAACTAGCACGGGCCAGGCAACCCCCACCCGCCCGAACCTATGCCTTCAGAGACAGACTGTCCTGCTAAGAGTTTACTCCAGCCAGGCATGCTCACCTCCCCTCTCCACAGGGGCGGACTTAGCGTGATCCTCTACTACTGATCACATCGTCGGCCAGACATACCCCAACTCCACTCCTCCCCTGCTAAACGCTGCTCCGCTGTCCTGTCCCAGGAAACCCCCCGGGTCACCGTGCCCGCCTCTAGCCTCTCCATTATTTCACAGTGAGGGCCATTGTGGTTAGAGGGGCAGTGACCCGGAAGTACTGGCTGTGATGGTTGTTCTAGCACAGGGGTCCTCAAACTACGGCCCGCGGGCCACATGCAAATACAAATATTGTATTTGTTCCCGTTTTGTTTTTTTTACTTCAAAATAAGATATGTGCAGTGTGCATAGGAATTTGTTCATAGTTTTTTTTTTTAACTATAGTCTGGCCCTCCAACGGTCTGAGGGACAGTGAACTGGCCCCCTGTTTAAAAAGTTTGAGGACCCCTGTTCTAGCAGTTTGGGTGGTGATGATGGTGACGGGAGTGGTGTTGATGATGGAGACAGTGATGACAGGGTGGAGGGGGTGGTGGTGGTGATGGCATAGCTGGAGATGGTGACGGCAATGGAGGTAGTGACGGTGGTTGTAGCAGCAGGAATGAGATGAGCAGGGGCGTTTCCCCTCCCTCGCTAAGGCTCAGGGACCTGGATGGACCATCAGCAGTGTGTCCCTGAGGACTACCAGAACCGGGGTAAGTAGATACTCTCCAGGGCATCCAGTCACAGAGGCCCCCAGAGCAATGGGGCAATGACTCCTTGCCCAGCTCCCCAGAGACGTGGAAATATGTTCCCCTCCCGGACCTCCGGAGACGTTCCCTCCAACGGGAAGAACGAACCATCTGGCCCAGAAACTGCTGAGGCTTCCCTTGAGCAAATGTGGGAAGAGGCCAGGCTTCGGAGACAGAGGATCCAATATTGGAATCGCAATCCTTTGGGGAAACTTTTGGTCTGAAGCTCACTGTAGAATGGGAATCATAACTCTTACCGGCAGGGTCATTGGAAGGACTGAGATAAGCATCTTCCAAAGTGCCTGGCACAGAAGAGCAGCACAATAAATAAGATCTCTTTCCAAGGCTTTCTTATCAAGCCCTGGCGTACCCACCCATCCCTCTGGCCATAAGCCTCCCTGTATTAGTTTTCTAGCGCTGCCGTACAAATGACCACAAACTTACTGGCTTAAAACAAACAAAACAGAAATGTATTCTCTTGTAGTTCTGGAGGCCAGAAGTCTGAAACCAAGGTGTCAGCAGGGTCACGCTCGCTCCCCAGGCTCTGAGAGAGAATCCTCCCTACGCTCTTCCAGCTTCCAGTGGCTGGAGACGTTCCCTGGCCTAGCGCTCCAATATCTGCCTCCACTTCACTGCATCGTCGCACGGCCTTCTCCCCTGGGTTTCTGCATGTTCTTTTCGGTTGCTTATAAGGACATTCTCATTGAATTTAGGGCCCACCCTAATCCAGCACGATCTCATCTCAATCCTTACCTGCATTGCACCTGCAAAGACTCTTTTTAAAAAAATATATGTTTTTATTGATTTCAGAGAGGAAGAGAAAGGGAGAGAGAGAGAAAAACATCAATGATAAGAGAGAATCATTGACCAGCTGCCTCCTGTATGCCCCCTACAGGGGATCAAGCCCACAACCCAGTTATGTGCCCTGACGGGGAATCCAACCGTGACCTCCTGGTTCTTAGGTCGATGCTCAACCACTGAGCCACTCCGGCCAGACAAGACCCTTTCCCCCCCCCCCAAATACTTTCAGGTTTCAGGTGGATATAAACTTCGGGGGGGGAGGGGGGGTTTGTACCATTTAACTCACTACATAATCCTCAACCTCTGAGTAAGCCAAACCTAATTCTCCAACCCCCTGACGACCTGGCACAGTCATGCAGGGCCCGTCTCTCTATCCCTTCTGGAGCCTGCTGCTGCACCCCCCCCTCCCCCCCCTGTAGCATCCCCGGCCCTCTGGCCCTGTGCCCCCAGGCCCTGGTGCCATGCATGCATGCCTGTGTGCGTGTCCACAGACTCTCCTTTTTCACTTGGCGGTAAGAAAGGGGGATTCTAGGCTTGAATCAGAGCCCACAGGGGCCTCTCTGCTCGGAAATGCTTCTTCCTCTCCCCCTGGCAGCTGTTTGGCTTGGCGGGGGCCCAGCTGGCAGGCTCGACAGCCAAGGAGCCTGGGGGGCAGGGGGAGGGAATGGTGAGGGGCAGGCAGCTCCCTCCTCAGGCGCAGGCCCTGGGAGCTGAGCCAATGGCAGGCCTCCCTGCTGGTCAGCTGCAGCCCCCTCACTCTTGGTTCTCCTCCTCCCTGCTTTCCTATCCTCTCCATTCCACAAAGGGGAATTCTGAGACCCTCCACGCCCCGCCCCAGCCAAGGAGGAGACGTGCAGAGAGGAGCAGCAATTGGCAAAGCGAATAACACATACTGAGGGAGCCCTCGGCAGACCCTGAGGCTTTGCTCTGGGGGGCCCTGGGTAATTGAGGGCACCCTAGGACAACCGGGACTCCTTCCAGCCGCTGGATACCTTGTCCCCTGCCCCTTCCACATTCCCAAGATCCCCGGTCCTTAGTCGCCCCTCTAGGGCCCTTGCCCTGTCCTTCCAGGGCCTCTGAACCTCAAACTGTTGCTCGTGTTTCTGTTCCGTCATCTCTTCATATAAGTAGGATTGAAAATGATGCTCCCAGCCCCAGCCCCAGCCGCCAGCACGTCCTAGACCAGTGGTTCTCAACCTTCTGGCCCTTTATTTTTTTATTTTTTTTTAATATATTTTATTGATTTTTTACAGAGAGGACGGGAGAGGGATAGAGAGTTAGAAACATCGATGAGAGAGAAACATCGACCAGCTGCCTCCTGCACATCTCCCACTGGGGGTGTGCCCGCAACCAACGTACATGCCCTTGACCGGAATCGAACCCGGGACCCTTCAGTCCGCAGGCCGACGCTCTAAAACTCATGCTGTCCAACCATAAAATTATTTTCGTTGCTACTTCATAACTGTAATGTTGCTACTGTTATGAATCGTCATGTAAATATCTGATAATAT
>NW_005355115.1:3736760-3755255 GCF_000412655.1 Myotis brandtii
CAACCTTCTGGCCCTTTAAATACAGTTCCTCATGCTGTGACCCAACCATAAAATTATTTTCGTTGCTACTTCATAACTGTAATGTTGCTACTGTTATGAATCGTCATGTAAATATCTGATATGCAGGAGGGTCTTAGGCGACCCCTGTGAAAGGGTCGTTCGACCGCCAAAGGGGTCGCGACCCACAGGTTGAGAACCGCTGTCCTAGACTTTTTACCACGGATGGGAAAAGAGTTGAGAAACACCCAGGGAGGGGCGCTGTACACTGACCTGGGTTTTCGGGTCTAAGAGACCTGGGTTTATCTCACAGCCCTGCCACTTAACACTTGGGTAACCCGGACAATCATTTCGCCTCCCCGAGCCTTGATCTCCTCTCATAAAAACGGGCTTACTCCTAGCCAACTTCCAGGTGGCACAGATAAAATGGCATGGCTTCCGAAACAAGGTAAGGTGTCCTCGAAATGGTAGCAACTTCCGACATGCCCTGCGAGAAGTGTTTTGCATAGATTATCTCATTTAACCCTAATAATAACTACATGGAATAGAAACTCTTTGCTGCCTACGGGAGCTGAGCAGCTGGCCGGGGAGCCCAGAGCTGGCAAGAGCCTGAGCTGGGATCTGGCTCCGGGCACTGTGACTCCAGACCCTGCGCCCTAACCCACTGCCCTCCGCGCCTCCCCCACTGGCAGTGTGGCCAAGGTAGACAGTAGTAGTGGTATTATTCGGGGGAAGGTGTGTTTTATGTTAATTTTGGAAGGAAAATATGTCCGGAGCATGTGTGTGTGTGTGTGTTTGTCCCCCCACTTATTTGGGCTTCATTTTAAAACTTTTTTTTTTGTCCTAACCCAGTTACTTCACTTGATTTGCTAGCTTCAGAGAAGAGATCTGAGTCTGTGACCAGCGCTGAAAGTTCAGAGTTAGGACAGTTTGTGCCCACCGTTGTGTCATCGTCTTTTGGGATATGAACCACGGCAAGCAGAGCTTGTCCTTCCTGTCAGTCCTGACCCAAAGATGCCACCATTTCTCGTCATCTGTCACACATCATTGGTGTTGATTGAAAACTCTTCCTGAAACGGGGTAGAACTGCTTGGTGGTCTCTTCACATCCTATCTAATAAAAGGCTGGTATGCAAATTAACCATCACTACATCACAAAGATGGAGGCACCATAGCTACAAGATGGTGGCACCCAGTCCCCTCAGCGCCGCCGGAGTCCCCCAGTCCTGGGGGGGGACGGGGGGTGGCCACTGAGAGCAGGCAGTGTGAGCGTCCCGCCCTGGCCGCAGAGAGCCTCTGGGCAGCGGGCGAGCAGCGGCCAGGCCCCTCTAAAGAAAGAGTTGGATGTTTTTTTTAAAAAAGGCCACAGAGCAGCTGGGCGGCTGGGGTTTCCCCGGAGTCCCCACAGGTGCAGCACCGGGGTCTCCCTCACCCTGCACACACCGATTTGCATGCAGTTTTTGAGCAAGGATCTGCCCAGCTGCCTTGGCAATTCTGAAGTCCCGGACAAGGGGCCAGCCCATTGCAGCCTCCCAACCACGGCAGGAGTTTGCTGGAGCACAGGCCCTCTAGGCCCGGCTCTCTCGTGCCCTGGCACATCTGGAAGCTGTTAGCCTCCATCCCTCTCCCACCTCCCCCTCTCTGCTCCAGCTGTTCTCTGGTGCCTAATTCTGGGAAGTATCCCTCAGCTGTGCTTGCCCAGGATGGGGTGGGGAGGCGGTCCTCAGCACTCCATTGGTGGGGCAGGAGGGGAATGGGCAAGCTGCAGAGTTAATGTGAGTCACCCACAAGAGCTGGTCTCCAACTCCTAGTGGGGTTACTAGGGGTCAGTCATGAAGAGGGAAGAGAGAGGGAGGAGGCAGGAGTGGGGAAGGAGAACAAGTAGCACTGAGAAAGAGAATTTTGCCGCTAAAAAGAGATCATCAAAAGGTCAGCTGACACTGTCCATCTCCCTGTCGCCTGGGGTCAGGCCGACCAGCGTGCCGTGGAGAGAGGGCCGCCTTTGTCGTTGAGCAGGGCTGGGTCACAGTCCTAGCTTCACCACTGTTAGACTATGTGACCTTGAGCAAGGGCTTCCCTCTCTGGGGCTGAGCAGCCCCCTCTGTGCAATGGGGGGATGGTACCTCCTGGGCAAGAGGACCACATGGTCTGATCCAGGCCCCCAAACATTGACGCCCTCCTCTCTAAGAGCTGCAGGGAGCTGCACAGGGCACCTTCCCCTCACTCCACTCCCTGCCCCACTTTCTGGGGTCTCACACCCACCCCACACCTGGACCTGCTCTGAAAGCCAGGCCCTACCCAGATGGAACCTGACTCTCCCTTCTCTCTGCCCAGCTCTGCCCTCCTCACTTTCTAAACTTGCTGAAGACCTCCTGCTGAGGGAGACTGCCCCCATCCCCCTCCACCCCTAATACCTGTGGCTTTGGGGAGGTCACTGAACATCTCTGAGACTCAATTATCCTGAGGGTTGAATGCTATCTGCTGTGAAAATGGTTTCTTATAGACTATCGAGGAAGACCTTCATGGAGTTTCCAAGGCTTTTGTCAGAGAGGAGCCCCACTCGGCAGGCAGTCTTAAAGGAACCCAGCAAAGAAGGCCTCCAAAGGGGACAGGATTCATTTCATTTTCAATTTCTAAAATATTTTAATTGATTTTTTTTTTTTTGGGGGGGGGGGGGGGGGAGGGGGGGGGGGGAGGAGACATATGTACTACTCTTTGTAATATTTTAAGCAATAAAACAAAATTTCTTTTTAAAAAGGCCAAGGAAATCCTGGATTCTCCTTAGAAGACGTGTACTTTAAAATGCCAAAGACTTGTTACTATCTCCTACGGGTACGACTGCAAAGGGACAGTGTCCCCAGGCAACTGGACAGCCTGCCCCCATCATCCTGGCTGAGACAGAGAACAGCTGCTCCGCCCCAAGCCCGGTAGCTGCCGCCTGACGGCCCCTACACCCTTCCACACATCTCTCCCCTTCCTGTTGCCCAACCAGCTCCAGTCCCCCGGGAACAGTAAAACCCCATCCCCCAGCTCCAGTCCCTCGGGAACAGTAAAACCCCACCCCCCCAGCTCCAGTCCCTCGGGAACAGTAAAACCGCATCTCCCAGCTCCAGCCTCCCTCTTAGCCTTTCCCTCTCCCCACTCCCTCGTCCCCACCCCCATCACCCATTGATGACTGGGCCACGGGAGGCAGTTCAAGATTTTTCCTTGTAATTTTTCACTCTTTCAAGTGCTTCCTTTGTGACAAGTGCTTTATGTCTACTATCTCATTCGATCTCCCACAGCAAGCCCTAAAATGAGTATTATTATACCGATCTTGAAAATGAGTAAGCCAAGCCTCAGACGCAGCACCGCCCCATACACTGCACAGTCCCAGCCTCAGGGATCAGCACCCCGTGTGTCTGGCAGCGGCCCAGCTCAGGTGTCAAAGAACAGACTCAAGTCAAAGGATCAACGACCTATGGGGCTGTACCCCCCAGGGGGCCACTAGTCCAAACGCCACATGTCCAAAACCAAACCTCTTCATGTACTTCACTCATAGCTTCCTCATCACAGCGAAGAGCACCATCATCCTTCCAGACTTAGAGTTGACCCTCTTTAAGTCAACCTCATCCGTCCTCTGCTCAGCACCCTCCAGTGTTACTTCCCACTCGGAGTAAAAGCCGGCCCTCGCAGTGGCCTCCAGGACCCACACCATCTGACCTCAGCCCTCTCTCTCGCCTCCCACTCTCTCCCTGTTCCCTTTGCTCCAGCCACACTGGCCTCAAACACTCGAGACACATTCCTGCCCCAGGGCCTTTGCTCCAGCTGTTTTCTTTGCCTCCAATGCTCTTCCCTCAAATAGCCTCTTGACTCACTCTCTCACCTCCTTCGGGTTATGATCCTAAATCTCACCTCTCAGTTAGGCCTACTCTGACCAAACTATATTTTTCTGTAACCACCTTTCCCTTGACACTCCCAGTCTTCTCCCGTTTTCCTACTCAACTCTTAATTTCCAAAGCCATTATCAGTTTCTAATATGCCCTATAATTTACTTATTGTTTATGTTTTCTTCTTAATTTTCTCTCTCACCCACTAGAATGTCAGCTCCATGTAGGCAGACAAATCTATCTGTTCTGTTCACTGCTATATCCCAAGTACCCAGAACTATGCTTAGCACACAGTAGGTGTTTAATAAATATTTCTTATTTTTCTTTTTTTTTCTTTATTTATTAAGGTATTACATATGTATGCTTATCCCCCAACCCCCCACTCATGCCCTCACCCCCCTGTTGTCTGTGTCCATTGGTTAGGCTTATATGCATGCATACAAGTCCTTTAGTTGATCTCTCCCCTTTCCCCCCACCCTCTGAGGTTTGACAGTCTGATCGATGCTTCTCTGTCTCTGGATCTGTTTTTGTTCATCAGTTTATGTTGTTCATTATATTCCATAAATGAGTGAGATCATGTGATATTTATCTTTCTCTGACTGGATAATGCTCTCTAGTTCCATCCATGTTGTTGCAAATGGTAAGAATTCCTTCTTTTTTACCACAGCGTAGTATTCCATTGTGTAGATGTACCACAGTTTTTTAATCCACTCACCTGCTGATGGGCACTTAGGCTGTTTCCAAGTCTTAGCTATGGTGAATTGTGCCGCTATGAACATAGGGGTGCATATATCCTTTCTGATTGGTGTTTCTAGTTTCTTGGGATATATTTCTAGAATATTGATCACTGGATCAAATGGGAGTTCCACTTTTAGTTTTTTGAGGACACTCCATACTGTTCTCCACAGTGGCTGCACCAGTCTGCATTCCCACCAGCAGTGCACGAGGGTTCCTTTTCCTCCGCATCCTCGCCAGCACTTGTTTGTTGATTTTTTTATGATAGCCATTCTGACAGGTGTGAGATGATACCGCATTGATATTTCTTAAATAAATAAGGTGACTGAGCTGGTATATATCCTTAAGACACTTTGGGGACAGCATATCTTGGGGGATTCAGGTGGACCACAGGCAAATGCCTTCTTTTGCTAAACATATTTAGAGAGCTGCCTGTGCTGAGTGCAGGAAAGCGATCACGGACAGACATGGTATCTGCTCTGGAGGTCTCTACCCAGAAGAGGACACAAGCACTGCCTCCACCATCTCCAGCAGGGGGTGGGGGTGGAGGGTCATTCAACTTTATGCAAACAGTAACCATTAAATAATAGAATATGGCAAGACACCAGCTTGACTTTGACCTTAAAATAGATTTCAGAATAAAAACACCTCCCTAACCACATCTCCTGGGACCTCCACGATCACTACCATCATTTCACCCCCCAAACTCTTCCCTTCTTCCTTCCTGCCTCCCTTCTCCCCGTCCTCCCTCCCTTCCTTCTCTCCCTCTTTCCTTTCTTTAGAACACTTACTGAGAATCTGCTCCAGTCAGAACACAGCAAGGCTGTAGGGTTCCAGTGTGGCTCCAGAGGCCCAGGCGATTTAGAACTGCACCCACACAATTTCAATAACAAGATCAAGCTGTTAGGTAAGGAACAATACAAGACATGGCCCTCAAAGGCAGCTAGGCTCAATCAAAGATACAGGGAGTTCTCAGGCACAGTGTAGATCTGAAATAATAATAATAATAATAATAATAATAATAATAAAATAATCATCATCATCATCATCATCATCAGTTCTTGGATATATTTTGGTACAAAGAAAATTAGGCCAGGTGGAAGGAACAGTTTGAGCAAAGGCTTAGAGAAGAGAACATGCCCGCATAGAGGGCATCAATCCGGTTGGAACAGAGAGGTCTTGAGGGATGGAGAGCTTCGAGGAGCACTCAGCCCAAGTGATGAGTGAGAAGGTCAACAATCAGATCGTGCAGCCAGGTTTACCGCAGGGACAGCAGGCAAGTGGAGCAAAGTATCAGCTCTGCATTTACACAGATCGGGGTTCAAATCCCAGCCAAGCCCCTTGGGCATGTCACTTTCCCTCTGCCTTGGATTTCTTGCCTCTAAAATAAAGATAATAATTCCCAGCTCCCACCGCACTTGTGCGGATTAAATAAGATGATATACATGAAAACCTCTGGCGTAGTACCTCGTTGATGCTTTAAAAAAAAAGTTTATTGAATCTGGAAAAATGAAGACAGTGGGTGTGAGCGGCTCATTCAAGAGGTTTAGTCACGGAAAGAGGGAAACATATTGCACAATGGCCAGAGAGTGCAGAGAAGGGTCAAGAGAGGCTTTTTTTTTTAAGCTGAGGAAGACCTGTGGGTGTTGAAAAGCTGAGGCGGTTAGGAGCTGCCAAAAGATGAGCAGGCTGGTGATGAAAATGCTCTCAAACTGAGTGTGGCGATGATAGTTGCACAACTCTGAGACTAGACCAAAACCATGGAATAGTTACTTTAGTAGGTGAATGGCATGGTGTGTGAACTAGATCTCAACAGAGCTGTTTTTTAGAAAGGCGGGCCGGACAGGACCGCAAGCTCCTTAGGGAGTGAGGATGAGGGACTTGGGTGAGGGCCAGACTCGGAGAACAGGGGAGGACACAGCCTTCCTCCAGGACAGCATGGCAGGCTGGTGCACTCGTTCATCAGTCCCATGGGCTGTGATGAGTGCCTACTAAGTGCCAGGCACTGTGTCATGGGCTGGAAGGCTGAGGTGCCCCGAGGGCCTGGATGAGTCCGACGTGAGCACGGCGTGGAGGGCACACACAGTGTGGAGCGGGCAGGAAGAACAAGCAGGGCCAGAGACGGGACAGATGCCTACCCGATCTCACCATCTTCACCAGCCGGGGTAAAAAAAGCAGCTGGGGTGCGGGGGGGGGGTGGGGGGCGGTGATCTGTCCAGACTCCCGGGGGGCTCAGTGCTACAGCAGACAGATGCTTGGATGTAACTGGAATAGTGGGGACCAGCAAGGTGGGGAGCTCAGAGCCTAACTGGGACAATTGTTGAAAGTGCCTGATCCGGGAGAAGTCAGAGAGAGTCCTGCAGCCATCACCCCAAACCCCAAATCACTGCCATGAGACCTCCACAGGGGACCCCTGAAAGCACTTATGGAGTCCTCACTGTGTACACAGTTCCTGCATGTGGTTTCCTTGTTTGAGTAAATGCCGCCTCCCCTAAAACCCGGTGGGTCCTGCTAATGAGGCAAAATGATGCTATGACGACAAGTGGGTAGAGAGAAACCTGGTAGGCCTGGGGACAGGGCAAGGAGCCCGTTTGGGCCACAGAAAAGCCACCAAGTGGACAAACCACAGTCGGAAGAGCACTGAGAGTCAGATACATCTCTTGAATCAACAGAAGTCTCCGGGACACACCCCAGACCAACCTGCAATGTGGAGGTCCGGCTGTCCCCAGGCACCAGGCTGTCCCCATGACTACCACCCTGAACTAACCACAGCCTTTCTCTTCATCCCCAAAAAACACACCCCTCCACCATCCGCCCTTCTCTGAGCTCATCAGGCAAACTGAGGCCGTGTGCTGGAAGGAGGGTCCTAAAAGGGAACCTGGGTTCGAGCCCCACTGGCTCTGCCACCAACTTGCTGTGTGACTTCATGTGAAGGTGCAGGGCATGGGCTCCGGGGCAGACCCCTGGGTTGTGAGCAGCTTTGTGAACTGGGGATTGTTAGATGTCCTCTCGGTGTCTCCATTTCTTTATCTAAAACCGGGGGAGTGATGGCATCCACCTCAAAAGCTGAGTGAGGATTAAGCAGGCTAATCCCTGTAGAGCACTTGGAATGCTGCCTGGCACAGGGTAGGCTTGGTCCGTGTTAACTACTCGCCTCATTGTGACGATGAGGGAGGAGTGCCCAGCGGTCGCCGAGGTCCCCTCCAGCCCGGGCATTTATGACCTTGGGCTTCTACCTGTGCTATCATATGTGTCTGCCTTTCAAATATGTCCCCATTATCTGAGTCACCCAGGCCTTTCAAATCCACATGACTTCTTGACCTTGGACCTCCTTGACTTGCCCTTTCTGACCACATCCATTGGGGAGGCTTGAGCCCCCTCCCACGTGCGCCCGAGGTCCCCTCCAGCCCGGGCATTTATGACCTTGGGCTTCTACCTGTGCTATCATATGTGTCTGCCTTTCAAATATGTCCCCATTATCTGAGTCACCCAGGCCTTTCAAATCCACATGACTTCTTGACCTTGGACCTCCTTGACTTGCCCTTTCTGACCACATCCATTGGGGAGGCTTGAGCCCCCTCCCACGTGCTGTGGGAGGTTACAGAGCCCTTCCCGGGGGGTTCCCCCAATCTTTCCTCATGAAGCTGTCTGCCCTGCGGTGGTCTGCTCCCAGTCTTCACCAGGCCCACATCTGTGTGGCCAACTTTCCCGAAGATTCAAGGGCACAGCAGGAAACTGTGGCACAGAGCAGGAAGCAACTTCCACATCAAGGTGAGACGCTGGGAGTCTGGGTAAATAAACCTTGGTACACACACAGTGAACACACACTGTGCAGCTGTAAAAAAAAAAATCACGTGGAATGATTACTAAGTAAATACAAAGCTGGGTGCAGGATACTGTGAATGAAATACTTGCAGAGGAAAAGGGAGATGGGGGAAGGGAAATGATGTGTATCTGCATTGCTGTATAGACACAGAATGTCTCTGGGAAGCCACATAAGAAACTGGCAGTAACCTTAGCGGCTGGGGGCAGGGGTGGAGGGAGACTTTTCGATGCACACACCTTCATACGCTTAAAATTTTTAAATATGCAAATATTTTACCTACTACCAAAAAGTAACAATGTCTTCAAAATCAAGAGGAGATTTAATTCAGCCTAGACATTTCTTCGCTGGTCCTCACCCGCTGCACCCTCTCCGCCAGCTGACTCAGAGATGTCAGTTTCCTCAACAGCTTATATTTATGCAAAACTTTCTCTCTTGACCTCATCGTCACCCATTCAGGCCGTGCCTTTCTCACTCAAAGGGCCCACCGCCGTGTTTTCCCCACAAAAGAACCACTTCCCCAAGGTGAAACATACCGCATTTCTAGAAAGCAGCAAGGGTGGCGGCGGCTTCTGTATTCAGAGGCCCTCTCGTTTTTCTCCCACGTCTGTTTCCACACCAGCCTCCCGTCTGCACCTTGAGGACGGAATCCTGTCTTACTCAACCTTCATGGCCAGCATCGTAGGTGCGTGCGTGCACACCACGTCAAGTCTCCAACTTATCCACATCTGCTCTTCCCTCAATGCCTGGCACAGGATGGCTCACACGGAGGACCCTCCGTAAAGGCCTGTCAAATTGAATTGGTTTGGTGATTCAGAGAGAGAAGAAGGGACTGATCTGGAGCAGGAAGGCAGCGGCCATGTATTAACAACAGCTCACATTTGTTGAGCATTTTACTAAGTGCCATGTAAAGGCTTTTCGGACATTAACTCATTTAATCTTCACAACAACCCTACCAATCCTACCAACAACCCCATTATTATCTCATTACAGAGATAAGGAAACGGAGGCACAGAGAAGGCTGAGGAACTCTCCCATCATGGCCAACAAGTGGCCAATCTAGGATTTGAACCCAGTCTGGACCTAGAATACATGTTCCCAATTATTTAAATTGCCTCACGTGGCCACAGTATAAAGCATACGCTATCCAGGGAAAGGCTGGCCTGGCCACCACGCAAACGAGATGGTGGTGCCCAGCCCAGCCAGAGCCTGGAGCTGAGAAGTAAGACCTTATGGAGTCTCCCTCTCCAGAGATTTTGAAAGTAAGAGCAGACCCCCCTCAGTCTACGCCTGCTTGGAGGCCCGGGGCTGGACAAGATCACTTCCCAAGGTCTTCCCGGTCTTCTGATTCTTGCCCGAGCTGAGAGGCCTGAGGGCAGAAGTCTGTTTGGGGGACCCTCCACGGGTACAGCTTGAAGCAGCCACCAATGCCATAGGTTAAAGGTAGGGAACAATCCAGCCCCTAAAGAAAGACAGATGCTCATCTGTCCCCAAGTCCCTGCCTAGCAGTCAGAGGCCCCAACGAGGCTACCAGGAAGCAGGCAGGGGGCAGGAGAAGGTTGGCCTCTGACTCCCAAACCGTCAACCCTGGCCCAGAGAGGCTCCCCCTTCCCCCCGCCCGTCCTCCCAGGTGTGTGTTCACAGAAGGCCCAGCTCACGCAGAGTGCCCCGCACCCCGTCCCCTTGGGGTACAAAACCCTCAGCTTTGATGTGTCCCCGTGAGTGCACACCCAGGAAGTGCATCCGTACATTCATTTCACAGGTTTTCGCTGAGCTCACTGCGCTGCAAGCCCCGTGTGAGGCAGCAGGGACGCAGGCCCACCTAGGAATGACCCAGCTAGTGGGGACAGTGGCACCTGAACAAGGAAACACAATAAAGGGCCTCGTCAGTTAGAGAGAAAGGGAATCTGTGAGCCCAGTGGATGCAGGAGTCCGCAAAGGCTGATTAAAGGAGGTGATGCTTAAAATGAACCTTGAAAGAAAAGTGAATGAGGCAGGGGGAGCAGGGGTGGGGAAGCGCTTTCCAGGCAGCAGCTGAGCCATCTAATTTGTGCGGCGGCCAGGCCAGCCTCTCTCAGGATAGCATATGCTTCAGATTGTGGGAGACGGCGGGCCAGCTGGGAGGGTAGGTCATCTGGGGTGACCGGCTTGTGGAGCCCAAGAGTAACAGCCACAGACAAGACTGAGGGGAGAGAGGAGCATAAGGCTGGGAGCCACGCAGGCCCCTACAGCGTCCTGGGCTTTCATCACAAGAGACAGAGAACCATGGAGGGAGTAAGCAAGAGACGTGTCCTCCTTCCTGGCTTAGAAAGGCCATTCTTGGAGGGAAAAGAAGGATCAAAAGAGGGGAACCCTGGACATTGTCAGTCGACCTCACGGTCTGTGGGTTCCTCCTGCCCTTCGCACCAAGAAGGCCTCTGTCTACATGGATTCGAACCATGTTTCACCCACAGGCATGTTAAGGGAAAGGACGGGAAGAGGCCCCCACAGATGGCTGGTCTGGACACTGCCCTGGGCCCCAATGGTGTATAATGCCGGGTCCAGCTGGTCCCCACTGGTATCGGCTGTAACCCCAGCAGGGGCTCAGGGGACAGCAAGAGAGAGCTTTTCATGGGGGGGGTGGGGGCGGGGACTGGAAAATAAGGTTAGAGATTTAAGGTGACAGCAGGCACTTATTCAGTGGTTAGCATATGCTGGGCACTGTCTCCAGGCGTCATACCTATTAATCCCATGAAATAGGTTCTAATGCTGTCCCCATTTCACAGAACAAAGCAAGGAAAGCACAGAGAGAGCCCACAGTGTGTACCATGGGATTCAAATCCAGTTGGGCTCCTTTTGTTTATTCAATAAATACTTCCTGAGCACCTATGTGCCAGGCGCTGTCCAGGCAGTTAGGACACAATGGTGGATAAACAGTGGATTTCAGTAGTCCATGTTGTCAACGACTATGCTTTGCTACCTCCCGGCTTGGGATGAAGGGAGGCAAATGCAGCCAGTCCTATGCTTGGAGCTCATGCTCTGTGCCCCACGGCATTATTGGCCTAGTTGCCAAAGAGAAAGAACAGCCACTCTTGCTGAGAAGCTGGTGGGCTCTGGGGCTCGTGACCTCCTCTCTGACAGGCTACTGGACAGAGGACCCAACTGCTCCTGAGCCTGCAGCTCAGCGGCCTCCCTCAGGCCTGGGGACCAGAGCAGGGAGGCAGAGAAAATGGCAGGACACTGGGCTGCTCTCCTGCCTGGGTGGTCAGCAGCGATCTCTGCAATAACGACTCAGTCGCAGGCGGCTAAAGCCAGAGCACAGGACAGAGGGCTTTGGTGTTACAATCTTGCAGCAGCTGCTCCAGACAGGCTGGCTGAAGGCCAGGCCAGCCCCAAGGGTGTGGACAGGAAAGGCTTGTATGTGAAGGCATCTTTGGGGCCTTTCTTGAATTCAAAGAAAGACATTGAATGGCAAATGGCAAGAAAGACATTGAATGGCAAATGGCAAGAAAGACATTGTCTGACTTGTGTTACTGCTGCAGTTGCTACAGAGCCCCTGCCCATGACCTTTTCCCAACAAGTTCCTCTCTTCCCTCTCTCTCCCCAAAAACCTCCCTGAGATGCTGCCTCCTTCAGGAAGCCTTCCTGAACTGACAGAAGTGAATGCTTCTCCTTGTCTCTAATCCATGTGCTGATGCATAGACTAACTCAGGTCTTTCTCAAGCAATTTCCTCAAACTCTCATCGAAGTCAGGGAGGACGACCCTCTACCCATGTGCAGGCCTGGGCCTTCTGAGACACAGTGGTCAAATTTCTTTGACATCTGACCTTTTAGCTTCAATGAGCTTTGCATTCTACTCCAGGATACAGCCATATCTTATATTTTTTAACATGTCTTAAGTTACTTACAAGTTGAGTCATAGTTTTTCTTCTTCTTCTAAAATCTTCTAGGAAACTGATGCTCCGTGAAGATGTCCCATGTTTACATTAACCTGTAACTGTGTAAACCACCAGGACTTCAGCACGAACATCCTGTATATCCCAACTGGAGGACAGATAAGGCAATAAACTTCAGCTGGAAGGACACAAGAGCTTCTTGCTAGTGCAGAGACTCTGAGGCCTGTGGCCCTTAGGGGCAGCCAGGCAGGTGCGCAGTTGGAACCCCCTCTGTGGTTGCCTTGGTTCAGGGTACTGTTCAAATACGATCTCTCTCTATGGGCGCCGTGATGTGACTGTTAGGAAGCAATCCCTCTATCCCTCTCCCTTCCTCTCTGTGAAAAATCAAATACGATCTCTCTCTATGGGCGCCGTGATGTGACTGTTAGGAAGCAATTATCTACTGCAGTGGATCTCAAACTTGGCTGTAAATTAGAATCATCTGAGGGTTTTTAAAAATCCTGATGCTCAGCCACAACCTGTACCAATGAAACCAGCATCTCTAAGAATGAAGTTCAGTCGTTGGTCGTTTTTAAGGTTCCCCGAAGACTCAATGTGAGCCAAGTTTGAGAACCAGTGATTTAGGCCAAGCCCTTTATAACAGATGGAGATGCTGAAACCCAAGGAGGAAAAGCAATGGGCCAAGGCAGTAAGCATGGCAGTGGCAGAACCCAAGTTTTCCAGCGCTCGAGGCAGGCCTCCTGTACCCCTGCTCCCCCATCTTTCAGGTTGCTGTGGGAACCGCGCTAGCTGGCCAACTGCTTCTGCCACATGAACCTTGGAGTTCTGGACTCCAGGCTGGCTGAGAAGAAGAGCCCCGATGGGCCCTCATTCAAGCAGCCCCGGAAACTGGACACCTTAGAGTAGAGCCCCACCTAGAAATTCTCCAGGCCTGGTCCACACCCTGGAATAAACAGGAACTAAGGGAGACTGGGAACAGGTGGGGCTTGTGGCAGGGACGCCAAGGAGAGATGTACTATGGTCACAGGCAAAATAGCTCCCCTGACGGCACCCTGTGGAGTCCTAGCGCTCCCCATCCCTCCCCTCCTCATCCTCCTAATGACCACTGGCCCCTCCCCTCCACCTCACTGCCCTCAGCCTGAGGAGGAGCTGACAGAACTGCCTGAGGGCGGTCTTAACTGCTCCTGCCCTCTTTCTGGGGTCTGTCTGGTCTTGACAGGTTCATCCAGGGGGCTCCTCCGCAGGGCCCTGTGTCAGGCCGGACTGTCTATGGGACACACACTACACAGAACCTCTGGGGACAGAAAGGAGGCATCCCAAGGGTCTGAGCCATTGGATGCAGGCTGCAGGGTGAGGACATCACCAGTGAGGGCTGAGAGGAAGAGGGGAGCCGGGGTTCAGAGCCGTCTATGGCCCTTGTGGGGTGTCACAGGGGAAGGAAAAGAGGCTGGTGGGGAGTAGACTTTTCCGTCCCTTTCCTCTCCTATCTTCTAAGCCAGTGCTTCTCAAAGTTTTCAGCAAAAAGAAGCACCTGTGGAGGTTTATTAAATGCTGCTGTCTGGCCCTAGCCGGTTTGGCTCAGTGGATAGAGCATTGGCCTGTGGACTGAAGGGTCCCAGGTTCGATTCCAGTCAAAAGCACTTACCTGGATTACAGGCTCAATCCCCGGCCCTGTTCAAGGCACGTGCAGGAGGCAACCAATCAATGTGTCTCTCTCACACCGATTTTTCTCTCTCTCTGTCTCTCCCCCTCCCTTCCACTCTCTCTAAAAATCAATGGAAAAATATCTTCAGGTGAGGATTAACAAAACAAACACACACAAAAATGCTGATGTCTGGGCTCTGGCTCTCAGGGAGTTCAATGTAACTGTTAGATTAACTCTGAGGAGAAATGAGGACAGTGTCTGCTTTTAAAGCTCCTTGCTGGTGATTCTAACATGGAATCGTGCAAAGGGGAGGGTGGATTCTGTCACTGGGCAGAGAGTCAGGCAGAGAAAGGTAACATACCCTGAGGCCCCTTCTCCAAGCCCATCATCAACACGATGCAGTAAAGAGGTCGTGGTTAGATCGCGGGCAGATGCTGGTCCTCGCTCTCCCTGTTCCTCATCTTGGGCAAATTATTTGGCTCCTCAATTTCTTCATCCATAAAACGGACAGAATCGATGCCACCCGGGAGGTACCTCTGATCATTAAGTAATGAAGGCTACACAGTCCCGAGCATATAGTAAGCAATCAATAAAAGATAGCCTTTTCTTATAAAAAATAACAGGGGATTTATACACGCATGCTCCTAGCAGCATTATTCACAATAGCTAACATAGGGAAGCAATCAGTGTCCACCGACAGATGAATACATAAGCTAAACGTGGAAGAAACGTACAAGGGAATATCATTCAGCCTTAAAAAGGAAGGAAATTCTAACCGATGGTGCAACATGGATAAACCTTGAGGACATTATGCTAAGTGAAATAAACTGTATACCTCCACTTAGTGCGGTACGTGGCGTAGTCAATATTGTAGAGACAGAAAGTAGCATGGTGGTTGCCAGGGGCTGGGAGGAGAGGGGATGGAGAGTTCGTGCCTAATGGGCTCAGAGTTTCATTTCCTCGGGATGAAAACAGTTCCTCTGAAGGTGGGTGGTGGTGATGGTTGCACAACGGTATGACTGCATCTAATACAGATGATCCAAACATGGTTAGGAGGGTGAATGTTGTGCACATTTTACCACAATAAAGAAACGTGGGGAAAGGTAAAACCGGAGCCAGCGCTGGTGAGACTGCTGACCTCAGGCCTGAGCAAGGCCGGTTCCCGGGAGGGGTGGACACGCGGCCCGGCCTCCAGGCCTCCCCCTTCCGAGACAGATGCAGCAGGACACATGCACAATGAATGAACTCGGGACTTACACCGATAATAAACAGGAAATAATAGATGGGCTTAAATATTTAAACAGTGTGCAGGCTTCAGGGTGAGGCCGTTACCAGCGAGGGCTGAGAGGAAGAGGAGGGGAGGGTGGGAGACACGAGGAGAAGGTAAACCTTAGTAGACAGTGGGGGTGGAAGCGACCCGAACATGTGTTTCTAGCACACCCAGTAGAAGAGGGACAGCTCTGGGAGGGGGAAACCCCTGTCCAGGCCCCGGGGAGGGTGCCAGACGCCTGGGCCATGCGTTCCTTCCTTCCACGGGAGATCCTTGTTTACCCTGTAGGCTGGGAGAGAATGTTATCAAATTATGACTCGTTCTTCTAAATTACTGTCTCCAGTGGGGAAGACAGGCAGGCAGGGAGCCTGGAAAGGGGAAACAAGTTATTTTCCAGAACATTGTTTGTTTGTTCGTTCTCCAGCTCCCTCTGTCCCCAAGCCCTTTCCCTCCCTTTCTGCCTTCCCCTGTCCTGGCCTCTCCCTCCCTCCTTCCTGGGCTCTGCTCCCTCCTCCCCACCAGCTCCCACGGCAGATTCGGGGCGGGGGGGTGGGGGGGGCACGGGCAGAGTAGGCACTGATTAGTCCCAGCAGGTCACCATGGGTAGGACCTCGAGGAATATCCTGCCACCTGATCCCCCAACAAGAATTTCCCAGCTCTTCCCACCTCCACCAGAGAAAGCAAACCCTACAATCCCTCTGTTTCTAGATGGCAGGCCAGGTGATTGACTAGGCCTCTGTCTCTAACTTGCTGTATCGTTTCGGGCAAGTCACTTGTCCTCTCTGAAGCTTGAGAGCTCATTCCAGAAGGAAGAAGCCCTCTGCCTGCCCTCCTCTGCCTCCCAGGACCTGTGTGAGAACACGGGGTAATGCCACTGGTCAGAGACCTCAGATTTAGGAGCCTGGAGGCCTGAGGCAGGTGACATGCCCAGGACGTCAGCAGCAGGCGGGGCCACTGGGCTGTGGCGTGGACCCTGAAGTATCCTGGGCCCCCACGGACATCCCAAGACCTGCCTGGCCTGGACACCAGGAGCTAGACGCCCAGCTAAGAGCCACCCCGTCCTTTCCCTGCCTCCACTCGAGCCTGCATGCAGTTTCCCAGACAGGAGGGCCGCAGGCACCTGGTCCCTGTGAAAGGCCCGATGGGCTAGGAAGGGGAAGGACAGGAGCATCCTCCCTCGGCCTCTCCCTCTGCTCCAGTGACCCAAAGGAATGAGAGGAGAGGCCGGTTCCACTTCCTCCCCGGGTTCTCACTCTCCAAGGCCTGAGAGCTGGTGGTGATAAATACAACGGAAAACCTTCTCGGGGGTCAAACAGAAACTGTGAGCAAAGGGCGGGGAGGGGTTGCCATTTTTCCAAACATCAAGTTATAGCAGAATTTCTCTCTCTTCCACATACATACACACACACACACACACACACACACACACAGTTGTGCACAAAGCACATACCACATGGTCATGAGTATCCATGTCAGGTAAAATCTACTTTATATTCTTGCAGAATTTCTCTCTCTTCCACATACACACACACACACACACACACACACACACACACACACACACACACAGTTGTGCACAAAGCACATACCACATGGTCATGAGTATCCATGTCAGGTAAAATCTACTTTATATTCTTTTATTATTAATATCCTTAACTTTAATAAATCCGCCCTGAAACAGTCAGCAATAAACCTCGCAGAAATTGCCACCAGCCAGGAAGGACAGTATTGAGGGAGTGTCATGACTGCCCTTTCCCGGCCCCTGCCGTCTTCTCACCACCCGTACCTGCTCTCCAACCCCCGGCCCTACCCACCTCCACCTCAAGATAGTCTTCCTGAGGTGCCTGCAGCGGCTTCTGTAGGCCCAGTAGACAGAGCGAAGGAAAAGAGGAGGCAGCTTAGCCTCCCTGGCCCCCAGCCTCTCCCGTATGCCCATCCTAGCCCCGAGGATGGAGATGCAAAGAAAGTACTGTCGATCTAAAGTGATGGAAACATACAGTTAGAGATGACCTCGGAGACTCCCAGCCCAACCTTCCACTCTCAGGTGAGGTCACTGGAGTCCAGAGCAGTCCAGGCCGGGCCCCAGAGCGCACGGCTAGTCAGAGGTAGAGTCAGCACTGAGACTCCTGGACTCCTGACTCCACTCACCAGCAGTGGCTCCCCAGGCTTTCTTCAGCGGTCTCCTTCCTCCCTCTCCCACTACCACTGTCTTTGTCGTTTCAGGCTGCTGGAGTTCTCAGGTTCTGGAGGCTGGGCAGTCTAAGATCAAAGTGCCAACAGATTAGGTCAGGGGTCCTCAAACTTTTTAAACAGGGGGCCAGTTCACTGTCCCTCAGACCGTTGGAGGGCCGGACTATAGTTAAAAAAAAAACTATGAACAAATTCCTATGCACACTGCACATATCTTATTTTGAAGTAAAAAAACAAAACGGGAACAAATACAATATTTGTATTTGCATGTGGCCCGTGGGCCGTAGTTTGAGGACCCCTGGATTAGGTTCTTGCAGAGGGACCACTTCCTGACTTACAGACGGCCCCATTCTTACTGTATCCTCACCAGGCAGAGAGAGGAGTTCTGGTGGCTCTTCCTCTTCCTATTAGGGCACTAATCTCATTATTGGGGCTCCACCCTCATGACTCACCTAAACCTAATCACCTCCCAAAGGCCCCATCTCCTAATACCATCACCTTGGGGGTTAGAGCTCCAACATGTACATTTGGGAGGAGGGGTCACAAACATTCAGTCACCTACAAGTCTCTGTGGCTTTTGACCCCCACTGGCCTTCCTAGGACTCTCAGGAAAATCATCCAAATAACAGAGCTGCCAGGGTCCCTGCCGACAGGCCTCTAAGGTAGCCGCCCTCTCACCTAGATGCCATCCCTGACCTGGGACCCAAGTGATCTCCTGGCCCTCTGACAATGCCCACAGCAGCCCAGAGAGGCTGGGGGGTTATGGGAGGACCTGGGGATCAACTCTGGACTCATAGCAAGCCTTTTAGCAAAGCTCCTTCCACATCTGACTGCCAGATCATGGCCCATCCTCAGCCCATCTCACCCGGAGACTCCCCAGACATCATCTACACTAATAAAAGAGAAACATGGTAATTAGCGTACGACCGCTACCCTTTTCATTGGCTAATCAATGAGTATATGCAAATTAACTGTCAGCCAAGATGGCGGCCGGCAGCCAGGCACTGAAGCGAGCACGAGGCTTGCTTGCTGCAGACTCCAACGTTCCCCGCCTCACTTGCCGGCCTCTCAGCTGCAACTCTAAGCAACTAT
>NW_005355115.1:3756312-3764156 GCF_000412655.1 Myotis brandtii
AGAGGGCACAGGCCGGGCTGGGGGACCCCCCTCCCCCCGCCCCCCGAGTGCACAAATTTTTGTGCACCGGGCCTCTAGTATTTTATAAGAGAAACGGAGGCTCAGCCAGGTGACTGGACTGGCCCAGATGGAGAAGCTGGTCAGTGGCAACTCTAGAGCCCCCATGTCCTCCACTCTATGCTGGACGCCATGACACACTGTTCAGAGCCTGTTTCGGGCATAAAGGACTTCTTTTTCCAGTTACTGAGAGCGCTGTAGGCAGAAAGCTCTGAGCTGCCAACCCCTGCAGACACTGAAAACGGGGCGATCTGCCTGCGTCCATTGGCTGAATGTCACGGGGATAGAAAAAAGTGGCTCTCTTGCCCAGCCGGCGTGGCTCAGTGGTCGAGCGTCAATCTATGAACCAGGAGGTCACAGTCAGGGCACATGCCCAGGTTGTGGGCTCCCTCGCCATTAGGGAGCATGCAGGAGGCAGCTGGTCAATGATTCTCTCTCATCATTGATGTTTCTATCTCTCTCTCCCTCTCCCTTCCTCTTTGAAATCCCTCTCTTGCCCAGCCGGCGTGGCTCAGTGGTCGAGCATCAATCTATGAACCAGGAGGTCACAGTCAGGGCACATGCCCAGGTTGTGGGCTCCCTCGCCATTAGGGAGCATGCAGGAGGCAGCTGGTCAATGATTCTCTCTCATCATTGATGTTTCTATCTCTCTCTCCCTCTCCCTTCCTCTTTGAAATCAATGAAAATATTTTTTTAGGTGGCTCTTTTGTCCCCACTTGAGACAACCCCAAAGAATAATCCCAACTTCAGAACTCACTGCAGGAGGCAGGAAAATGCCACTGAGACCCCATTGCAGCTGGGCCCTTCCCTTCTCTCCCTTCCCTTGCCTTCCCTCTGGCAGACGTTGGTCCTAAGAGCGAGCACTCCCTGCAACACCCACCACATGCGCACCTCTGTCTCAGAGCCCACTTCTCAGCAACCCTAACTGCATCCTATTTCCAGGCCAGGGTGCTCCCCATTGCTCTGAGAGGCCTTGCTCCTCACTTAGGGAAATGAACTCACACAAAGGAGGGCAACAAATAAACAGGCCCCTGGGAACATGGAAGATGGAAAGGATGTGGCCCCTGACCATGGCAGAAGTTAGAAGAGAAAGCAAATCCACGAGAGCAAGATGGCAACCGTCATGGATGCTTTGGGGTGGGTCTGCCAGGGAGCAGGTCATGTGAGGGCTTTGGCACCATAATGTCTACCTGAGGATAAGCGGGAGGTTCGTTGACAACAGGACCATCAGACCTGAAATGGCACATTTTCTCCCTCTCACGGCCACATTAACAGATGTGCCCTGTTGGAATAGGGGTGCCGATGCCCAAATATATCCTATATTGGTCACAAGACTTCTGGGACACGGGGCCAGCTGCCCACCAGGGCAGGAACTTAGGAGACAAAAACAGAAGTTAAGGATGATTGGACCAAAACAGACGTGGGTGCCCATGTTGTCTTCCAATAACTTAAATGCCACAGTTCAGCAGAGGGTTAGAGGGTAGAGCAAGGACCAGCATATAGAAGTCACAGAGGGGCAGGTTTGGGCTACCCAAAAATGGGGCAGGTCACCTTGCATAGCAGTGTGTCCCCCATCTTCAGGGAAATGCACAAATGCCCCCTCAAAGCATCTCATGAATCATGGCACAAGCTGCTAATGGCCCTACATCCATTGTCCCCGTCACCTTAGTGTGTCATAAGTAGCACCTCTGATCTTTAGCTTTGCACGTGACTGTCCAGAATGAAGACATTTCCCAGGAGCCCTTACAGAGGCATAGCTATATAACTAAGTCCTGGCGATATAAGGGATGTACGTTAAAGTACGTACAACTTCCAGGAGGCGTCCTTAACAGATGACCGCTTAGGCCAGTGTTTCTCAACCTGTGGGTCGCGACCCCTTTGGCGGTCGAACGATCCTTTCACAGGGGTCGCCTAAGACCATCCTGCAGATCAGATATTTACATGACGATTCATAACAGTAGCAACATTACAGTTATGAAGTAGCAACGAAAATAATTTTATGGTTGGGGGTCACCACAACATGAGGAACTGTATTTAAAGGGCCAGAAGATTGAGAACCACTGGACTAGGAGGTGGCAGAGGTAAATGCTGGAAGGAGCCTGGGTCTCTGACTGCCTCCAGAGTCCCTTGCCATCTTATTTACATCACTGCTTCCGGGGGGTTCCTGTCATGCGCAGCTGACCCGACTCCTAGCTGACACCGGGTAGGACCATTTTTTTAAAAATATATTTTATTCATTTTTTCAGAGAGGAAGGGAGAGGGATAGAGAGTTAGAAACATCAATTAGCTGCCTCCTGCACACCTCCCACTGGGGATGTGCACGCAACCAAGGTACATGCCCTTGACTGGAATCGAACCTGGGACCCTTCAGTCCGCAGGCCAACGCTCTATCCACTGAGCCAAACCGGTCAGGGCGGTATGACCATTTTTGTTAATTTTTCTGCCCAGCACTTTCCTCTTTTCTTGAAACAGCACTTCCCTTCTTTGGGGAAACTCCTCTGCCTTTCCTGGAACTTCTCTCTATCACTCCCCGGGGGCCTGCTCATCTTAGTATCGCTATCCTTATCTCAAAGCTGGGACCGCTGGCAGCCTCATGGAGAGAGAAAGCACTGAGTGAATATAGCCAAAAGGCAGAGGGAAACAGAGAGGAGAGGAGAGGAAGAGCCTCCTGTTTCCTGAGTCTCTGTGAGGGAAACAGAGACGAGAGGAGAGGAGAGAGGAGAGGAAGAGCCTCCTGTTTCCTGAGTCTCTGGCTCCAGTTGCCCCGAGGCCCCCCGGAACCCTGGGCATCCTAGGTTAGATCTAAGAGATGACAAGTGTCCATCTGCAAGCTGGGTGGCTGTCACCACTCAGAGAGTCCTGGCAAATGTGACCAGCATGCAGTCCTATTCTACACAGCCAGGGGCAGGAGCAGAATAGCATCGAGTGGCAGGAAGGAGAGAGAGAATATGCAGAAACGTCAGATGGAGGAGGTTCAGACAAAGGAGAAGGGGGCCAGACCCTGAAAGGAGGGAGGGCTTTGGTTAGGGGAGGAGGGAGGACACCCCCGAAGAAGAACAAGGTGGGAGCAACGGAGGGGAGGAAAGTAATCATGGGGTAGGTTTTGAGAATGTGTGCGTGAAAAGGAGAGACAAGTGGGGAAGGTAAGGGATGCCACAGCGTGGAAGGCTGTGGAGTCAGGACTTCAGTCTTCTGGGTCAGCAGCCTCTGACTTTAGTCCATTAGGAGTTTCTTCAGAAGGCAGATTCAGAGGCCAGCTCTGGGGGATGAGATGCCATTGAGCAGGAAAGCGACCAGGGGTTTGGAAAAATTAGAGACAGCAGAGTAGCTTGGAGATGGAGAGACTGAAGGCAATGGGGAAGTTGGCATATTGGAAGATGGTGGTCACTGAAATGGGAAGAAGAGAAGGAAGTCATGAGGTTACTTTGAAATCTGTGACATTTATGAATGAATGTTAGGTCTGACCAAATAATTGATTTGACTCCCCCTCCCCTGGGAACTGACCTTTAGACCATTTCACAACCGACATTCCCTGTAGCTTAGACCACATTCCATTTGCAAAGACCATTCCCTCCGGACCTTCCCAGGATCTGGACCGCCCAGAGAATTCTCTGCCCAGGAAAAGCCCTTCTAAAGTCCTTTAAAACCTCTGACTCCCAGTCCCTGGGGGCTGGCACCATTTTGGGGCTCAGCCCATCTGGTATCCAGATGACCTAATAAATTTATACCCCCTTACCAGTGTTTACCTCGTGGGTACCTCCTTCGGTGACCCTAACAATGACACCTTGGAAATTAGATGGGGGAGGGGCAGCCAATGGCGACCCCGAGTAACAGAAAGAGAGGGGTATATTGATGACTTTTATCGGGAAGGTGGTGGCCTTACTTAGACACGGTGCATATTTAAGCTCCTTTGGGAGAACCTCATAGAAATTTCTGTAGACAGTCAGAGATTGGAGCTCAAACAAGTGTTGCTATGGATTTGGGGTTGATAGGCTAGAAGGGGAGAGCGGAAGTGGGGGAGGATGCTGAAGACCGACCTCCATCATTGGGGGAGTGTTTATGGAATCAGAATTCTAGAACCAGACAGGACCCCTCACAGGTGAAGACACGCAGACCCGGAAAGCCCTCTGCCTCCAGGGTGCCTGCTGGGTATCGCGGAGCTGGCCTTCAGCCTGCAGCTCTCTCCTTTTGCTCTGCCTGCGTCCCCCTGTGCGTGCTGCGGACAGCATCTGCCTAGGGGGCCATTTGGTACCCATTAGCAGAAATGGGCCGATAGTTCAAAAGTGCTCTAAACGGCTAAAATCTCCTCCTGATGCAAGAACTGAATTCAGGCACCCAGAGAAAGAAATGTGCCGAGTTCCTCAGCCTGACGGGGACATGGAGACCCTTTCAGAAAGGGCATCCAGCCCCGGCTGCAGGGCTCGCTTAGTTTGGGAGGAAACTGAGTTGAGTAGTTCTCACTGGCTCCAACCACAGGCTGCAGCTGGGGTGAGGCGAATGCCAGCCAAGCGCTGGGGGTCCCGACCAGGGTGCACTCACTTGGAGAGGGGTCAGGCGAAGCCCAGGGAATGCACACAACCAGCCCTACAGGCTTTCTCCGCTTCAGCAGTTTTGTTTGTGGCCTCTTTCCTCTGGCTGCCGTTTCCGGAAAGGTTTTAGGTTCTGAAGGTCCTTAAAACTGCCTCTCACCAATTTCACCCGTTTTTTGTATTCCCTACTCCCTTCCCAACAACATGGTCCCTCACGATCCAGTATAGAAATGAGTCCGTTTTGTTTTACAATTAATCTGTTATGTGGGTCATTTAGGCTTTAAGTACTTCTTCTGCATGTGTTTTCTTTTACTACTTAAAAATGTTTCTTTTTAAACAGGGCAGGGATGGGGAGTGTGCGGGAGAGAGCAAATACATCCCTGAGCCATCATCTAGTTTACAAAATGCTTCTTTGTCAGACAAGAGCTCTCGCCCCTGGAGAGTTCCCCACACACGCCCCTTACATGTAATCATTTGTTTACAAAAGGCACATAGTAGCTGCTCAATGGATACTGGCAGGTGAAATGAATCAATGAACAAAGGAGGGGATAAGATGAATAGCTTGGACAGAATTACAGCCCTTCGTGAGGAAAAGAAGCAACTCCGAAAAATCGATGAAAAGCACTGAATGAGCAAGGCCTGTAGACACACCGCGATTGTTCCCAGGCCTATTGCTCAAACAGGGCACACCTGCCGAGAGGCCACCACGGAGCAGGGGTTGGTCGTCCAAGGCCTCCTCACCCACCCCCATTCATACCTGCCTGGAAGCAGCAGCCCAAACAAGCAGAAACTGCCCTTTTTTAAAGGTCATGGGAAACCAAGGTGAGCAACCAGGAAGCCCAAAACAAGCAGTCCTGGTTGTCCCCACAACACCGCCTTCTCTCCCCATTGAGGTCCTGTCTCTTCCTCATCTGCACAAAGCCAGTTGGGGAGGAGGGGCAGAGGCTGAAAATGAAACCAGACTCTTGTTGGGAGGCTCACAGCCTCAGCTCCCGGCCCAGTCAAGGCCGGCACATGTTGTTATGGTTTCTCCCGCCAGCTGGGAATCAGCAGGGGGTTCGTAAGGAAACCACATTAATTAGGAGAAAGCAAACCTGACAGTCACTCACTCCACCAGTCCTTTCTCCTGGTTTCTCTTGCTGCTCCCTCCCATCACGGTCTCTACCACATCAGCTCTCTCCACCTTCCCGCGCCTTTCCATTGCTGCTGCTCATTCATGGTGAACATCTGTGTGGCTCTTGGCTCTGACCCGCTCTTCCTAGGCGAGGTGGGAGGAAGGCTGGAAGAGCACTCTCATCCACAGCTGGGACCAAAACTTCCTCAGCCCCGAAGCCATAGACAGGCTGACCCGCCCATGGCCTCCTAACTCTTGCCTTCGCTCTAGCCTGAGCAGGCTGTCCTGTTGGCCGGAAGTGGGTTGCGGGCTCAATCCCCAGTGTGGGGTGTGCAGGAGGCAGCCAATCAATGATTCTCTCTCATCATTGATGTATCTGTCTCTCTCTCCCTCTTCTTTCCTCTCTCTAAAAATCAATAAACACATAGAGAAGGAGAAGGAGAAGGAGAAGGAGAAGGAGAAGGAGAAGGAGAAGGAGAAGGAGAAGGAGAAGGAGAAGGAGAAGGAGAAGGAGAAGGAGAAGGAGAAGGAGAAGGAGAAGGAGAAGGAGAAGGAGAAGGAGAAGGAGAAGGAGAAGGAGAAGGAGAAGGAGAAGGAGAAGGAGAAGGAGAAGGAGAAGGAGAAGGAGAAGGAGAAGGAGAAGGAGAAGGAGAAGGAGAAGGAGAAGGAGAAGGAGAAGGAGAAGGAGAAGGAGAAGGAGAAGGAGAAGGAGAAGGAGAAGGAGAAGGAGAAGGAGAAGGAGAAGGAGAAGGAGAAGGAGAAGGAGAAGGAGAAGGAGAAGGAGAAGGAGAAGGAGAAGGAGAAGGAGAAGGAGAAGGAGAAGGAGAAGGAGAAGGAGAAGGAGAAGGAGAAGGAGAAGGAGAAGGAGAAGGAGAAGGAGAAGGAGAAGGAGAAGGAGAAGGAGAAGGAGAAGGAGAAGGAGAAGGAGAAGGAGAAGGAGAAGGAGAAGGAGAAGGAGAAGGAGAAGGAGAAGGAGAAGGAGAAGGAGAAGGCGAAGGAGAAGGAGAAGGAGAAGGAGAAGGAGAAGGAGAAGAAGGTGGTCCAGGGGTCGAGGAAAAAAGGAAATGTGTGGAAACAAGGGGACTGGGCTCCTCAGGAGACGGGGTAGAAAGAAGATTTTGTCAGGATAAGAAGTGCTCATCAGCCTCCCTTCTGTCATAGATGTTTCTACAGTGTCATTGCTGCTCTTCACGTTCCAGAATTGATACTGGAACTGGAAATAATTCTTCACATGCAGGAGAGTGACTCTGCCAACAGCCCCAGAAACTCTGGCTCTTGAAAGCCCTTCGCCCTGGCCAGGGAGCTCCGTTGATCAGAGCATCGTCCCCAAGGTTGTGGACTTGATCCCCAGTCAGGGCACATATAAGAATCAACCAAGGAATGCATATATAAGTGGAACAACAAATCATGTTCTCTCTCTCTCTCAAATAAATAAATAATTTTTTTTAAAGGAAAGGCCCTTCAATTGGGTGGCAGCTACCATTTGCAGCCCGCAGAAAAGAGCCCTCACTCCCTTTTATTCTACAGCAGTTATATTTTTCAAAAATGTACAACATACCCAACTGGAGAGAAGGGTATGAGACTCAATGATGAAATAGAAAATACTATTTTTGGAATAGGAAGATAGATCTTAGAAAATACATTCAAATTAAAGGAAATCTAAATGCCTAGCATTTGGGGATTGGTTGAGTAAGTTATGGCACTTCCAGACCATGAAATAGTATATAGCCATTAAACATGGTGCTAAAGGGCCAATGAAACCAAATAGAAATTCCAGAAACAGATCCACACCAGATAAAAAGCAATGGGGGGAAGTATATTTTTTAATATATTTTTATTGATTTCAGAGACAAAAGAAAAGGGAGAGAGAGATAGAAACATCAATAATGAGAGAGAATCATTGATTGGCTGCCTCCTGCATATCCCACACTGGGGATTGAGAGCACAACTGGGGCATGTGCCCTGACTGGGAATCAAACCACGACCTCCTGGTTCATAGGTTGATGCTTGGCCACTGAACCATACCAGCCAGGCAGAAAGTATAATCCTATGTAATAAAAGGCTAATATGCAAATTGTCCCCTCAACCGGGAGTTCAACCGGGAGTTGGGCCAGGGGGCGGGGCCAGCCGGCCAACCACCCACA
>NW_005355115.1:3764232-3766930 GCF_000412655.1 Myotis brandtii
GGCCGACTGGCCCCCCCACCCGTGCTCGAATTCGTGCACCGGGCTTCTAGTATTTTTAATAAATGATGCTGTGTCAGTCAGATATCTCTAAAGAAAATAAAAGAATCTTAATCCCAATCTCAGGCCACATAATAAAACAATTCTAGATGAGTTTAGATCTAATATGAGAGGTAAAACAATAAAGTCTTTGGAAGAAAACAGAAGAACATCTTCATGAGCTTGAAGGAGAAAAATATTTAAATAAAAAACCAAAAATGCTAACCATGAAGGAGAAAACCTTATAAATTGCACTATATCAAAATTTAAAATACTGCTTATCAAAAAAATATACTACAGATGAATGAAAAGGCTATCCCCAGAGAGGGAGACAACATTTGTATCACAGATATCCAACAAAGGACAAGTATCCAGAATATATAAAGAACTTCTACAAATCAATAAGAGAAAGACAGGCAACCCAATATAAAATGGGCCAAAGACTTGAACAAACATTTTAAAATGAGGATATCTAATGGCTCATAAACTGACTCACATCTATTAGCCATAAGAGAAACATAAATTAAATACACAATGAGAGCCTATACACATTCACCAGAATGATCAAGATAAAAAATACAAAAAATATCATAATACAAAAAATATTGATAAGGATGTAGAGCAACTGGAACTCTCATATACAGATGGTACCAGAATAAACTGGTGCAATTGCTGTGGGAAACAGTTTGGCAGGATCTACTAAAGCTGAGTATATACATACACTATAACCCAATAGTTCCACTCCTGGATATATTCCTGAGAGAAGTTTGTTAGGTCTGATCGAATAATTGAATCAATACCCCTCCCTTAGAAACTGACCTTTAGATCACTTCACAACCGACATTCCCTTTTGCTAAGACCATATTCCACTTGCTAAGTGTTATGCCCAGATTTCAGGATCCCCAAGAACCCAACATCAGGGAGCCAGTCCGATGCAATAGCATAAGAGTCTTTATTCGAGCTAGCTCGGCTCCCCCACCTTGCTGACACAGCAACAGGAAGCAGAGAGAGAGAGAACTCTGTGGAGAGAGGGGTTTTATAGGGGGTTGGAGTAAGGGGAGGAGAAAGGGCTGTGGCCTTGCCGATTGGCCAGGCGCAAGTCGGTGTCTTGTTCCTGGGTGTGGCTAGCAGAGGCTTAGACTTCCGGGAAGAAGCTCCTTGCCAAGCACATGGCCAAGGTAAGATGGAGCACTTACCCTGGGGCAAGATGGAGGGCCTAGCCCTTACCCTGGGGCAAGATGGAGGGCCTAGCCCTTACCCTGGGGCAAGATGGAGGGCCTAGCCCTTACCCTGGGGCAAGATGGAGGGCCTAGCCCTTACCCTGGGGCAAGACAAGGTAAGAAGCACTTACCCTGGGGCAAGATGGAGGGCGTAGCCCTTACCCTGGGGCAAGATGGAGGGTGTAGCCCTTACCCTGGGGCAAGATGGAGGGCGTAGCCCTCGCCCTTTCACTAAGACCATTTCCCCTCCGGACCTTCCCAGGATCCAGACCCACCCAGAGAATTCTCCACCCAGAAAAGGCCCGCCTAGAGTCCTTTAAAACCTCTGATTCCCTGTCCTGGGGTGCTGGTGTCATTCTGGGGCTCAGCCCATCTGGTATCCAGATGACCTAATAAATTTATACTCCCTTACCACTTTGGCCTCGTGTGTTCCTCCTTAGGTGACCCTAACATTTGGTGCTGAAACCCAGGAGGGTTCCACGGGGAAGAGGAGCCATTGCCTTGGCTTCGGTCACCCCAAGTTTGCTACTTGTAGAGCAGTAGGCAGTGGCAGCTCATCCTGGGCTTACCTCTGAATCCTACTTGGGTGACATGATTGCTGGCATCCAAAGGCCCATCCGAACCAGCCTTGCTAGTTCCTGATTGGTCTTTTCAAATAATTTTGTCTTAGCAACATCCTTGGGATTGGTTTTTATGCTTTACTACCTTGTGATTGGTTATCTGCAAGCTGCCTGTCTTGGCAATATCCATACATTTTAAAGTTCATGTCTCCCACACATGTCCTTCCTTCCCCTCCCAGTTGGGTTGTCCTAGTAATTTCACCCATTGGGTTCCCTGATTCTATTAGCTCCACCCCCATGGTCCCACCCCTATTACCTAGCTTCTGTCTCCTCAATACTATATACTTCCTTATTAAGCAAGTACATCAAACTTGTGAAATGTAGCACAAAGGCCATCTCCATTAGCTTATGTTTATTGGGCACTTATGTTTTATCTCATCTAATCTTCATAACCACCCTAGAAAATAGGTTCTACGTTCATTTAACAAATATATATTTGTTAATGTAAGAAACATTCAAACCAACCAACTGGTGTGGCTCAGTGGTTGAGCATTGACCTATGAACCAGGAGGTCATGGTTCAATTCCCAGTCAGGGCACATGTCCAGGTTGCAGGCTCGATCCCCAGTGGGGGAATGCAGGAGGTAGCCAGTCAATGATTCTCTTTCATCATTGACGTTTCTATCTCTCGCTCCCTCTCCCTTCTTCTCTGAAATCAATAAAAATATTAAAAATAAATAAAATAAACATTCAAACCTGTTGTCAACATAAAAAAACCATTGAAACCTGTAAAGAATTTTTGTGAGTTTATTTGAGCCAAACTGTTGACATATGCCGGGAAGCAGAACCTCAAGGAATTGAGATAGTGCTCCGGAGAATGGCA
>NW_005355115.1:3768693-3769348 GCF_000412655.1 Myotis brandtii
CGTGTTCTTTCTGAGGTCCACAGTCCTCTTTGATGTCCAAGGAAAAAGGCAGTTTGTCCGGTGGCTCCTAGAACTCGTGTCTTCATAGATGTTACTGGTCCCATTGGCTCTGTCAAGACTGAATAGGCTGCTCCAGAATA
Organism: Myotis brandtii; assembly: GCF_000412655.1. Taxonomy (NCBI): domain Eukaryota; kingdom Metazoa; phylum Chordata; class Mammalia; order Chiroptera; family Vespertilionidae; genus Myotis; species Myotis brandtii. Next base: position 3,768,834 of record NW_005355115.1, read on the forward strand.
CACCAGGAAACTAACTGGGGGTCCTATTTATTCACAAATACTTTTAAATCTACCCCAGAATTCCAAAATTTCAACCCAACATAGAAATATTACAGAGCAAATCAAAATCTCTAGTAAACAGACAGAAATTTTGTTGGGTGGGCCGATTCCACCTCTGACAGGGAGCAAGCACTCTTTGGGAAAAGAACCCAGCGGCCACTTGGGGCGTTTTGCTATCGGTCAGAGCATTCAGCCTTAAATCAAACATTTTTTTTTCTCGCAGACTTCCACACTTACATCCTTTCAGTGAACAAGTACTTTTACAGCCTTGGGACCTTGAGCAGATAACAGGAACACTGCCCAAGTCCCCTGATGGGGGCCTGACAAGAACAGATGTGGAGGCCTTTGGCTGGGGGGTATAAAGTCTCCATTCTTCCTCCCTCGGCACTGCTAAGGGCAGGATCATTGGAGAGGTCTCTTCATCTAGGCAAGGCTGTGCTGAGCCATCTGGGGCAAAAGTGGTTTCTGCTTCCATT
>NW_005355115.1:3772313-3807865 GCF_000412655.1 Myotis brandtii
TAGGACGTAACTGCCCACCATAACTGCTTTTAGTTAAGGTTTAATTTCAGACCATCCTTTGTGGTTACTTTAGGTCTCCGAGTCTGCAAAACTGCCATGCAGGCCTCTCCTGAGCTTGTCAGGTCAGCATGTGGCCCCTTTCGTCCACACTGTAAAGAATTTTTTGTGAGTTTATTTGAGCCAAACTGTTCACAATTGCCAGGAAGCAGAATCTCAACGAAATAAGATAATGCTCTGGAGAATGGCAGTTTTCCACCTTGTTATGTAAATTAAAATCAAAGGAGGAGACGTAAGTGGATTACATGAAATCCATGGATGATATATTAGGGAGACGGGAGAAAGCAAAGCTGGGGGGGGGGGCGCGTGATCCTCTGGGATTGGATAAAAAATGATAGGCACATGCTTCTTTTACATAGGCGGGTACAGGAGAGTTAACAGTCAACAATTAACAGATAACAATGAGGGAATTTGTGGTCCCTGCTCTGGTGCATTAGTTGTGCCCTGAGGGGTCCAGAAAAGAGGAAGTTACAAAGGTATGTTATCTTAGATGCAAAAAGGCAATAGGCTCAGTGAAGATCAAAGTTGATCTTTGTCAGAGAAGATACCAGCATAGGACATGACTACTATAAACTGCTTTTTAATTTAAAAAGTTTTCATTTTAGACCATCCTTTGTGGCTACTCTAAGTCTCTGCGTTTGCAAGGCCACCACACAGGCCTTCCCTGAGTTAGTCAGGTTAGAATGTGGCCCCTTTTTGTCCACATATTGCACTCATTATGTGTCAGGCACTGTGCTATGTGCTGGAGATCTGAGAGTCAACAATAAACCATGTCCTTGCCTTCATGGAACACAGTCTCATGAGGGAACATATATCACACAAGCAAATGTAAAACTGCAGTTATGCCGCGTAGTAAGATGGAGAGGTATCTGGTGCTGAGAAACAGTAACAGGGAGGTTTTCAAGGAAGACTCCACTGTGGAAGGGAAGTTTGAGCTGCGTTCTGAGAAATAAGTGAGTTTGCCAGGTAGGCAAAGAGCCGATCGAGGAAAACAGCTGTGCAAAGGCCTTGGCCAAAGATGCGAATGGAAGATGGGGTGGGGGAGGGGAACATTAATTCTATCCTAGGTTTGCCTGATACCTGCTGCTCCACAACCAGAGCTCCTAACCATCTCAACTCTCCTGCACAGGCCTGGCTCCAGCCACAAGAAGCTGAAAATCCACATCTGACTGCAGAGAAGGAAAAGCTTTCAGGATACAGGAGCAGTGCGTGTGACTGCAGCGAGGAAGCCTGCCAGGGAACGAAAGGCCTCGGGGACTGGCAGGCAGCAGCTAGCAGCCCTCCCCCATTCCTCGGACCGAAGCACAGCCTGGACACAGAGGCCTCTACCCTTGGCCAAAAGCTAGAAAGGTGAGCGGAAAGGAAGTGACAGGGGTAACAGAGCGAGAAGCCCGCCACCTGCACCGCTCCTGCCCACCACGGCGGCTGCGCGTGCGCCGTTCCGGAAGCGGAAGTGCCCAAGAGGTCATCGTGGGTCCTCAAGATGGCGGCCCTCAGTGCCCTGGTGTCCGGTTGTGGGAGGCTGTTCCGAGGGCTTCTGGCAGGCCCTGCCGCGACCAGCTGGGCTCGGCCTCCGGATCGCGGGTTCAGGGAAGGTGAGTCCCGGTTCCCGGCGACTTCCCGGAGCGGAAGAGGAGCGCGGCGGGGGCTGCTTCCTCCGGCCGCCGCCCCCTCCTCCCCTTCGCGCGGTTCCCAGACGGCGGAGATGCTGACGCTCCCAGGGCGCCAGAAAGCCCCTTCCTTCCAGCCCCGGGTGCTGTGATCTAAGACTTCCCACCCCTGGCGAGCGTCCTCACGGGCAGGGCGGGGGGCTGGGGAGGAGGGCGGAGAGCGAGACCTGCTTAGTTAGCGAGGACCGAAGGGAAACCAGTCCCGGGGTTGAGAGAAGTTTCCGGTAGGGTCTGCATGTAAGTCTCCCTTCCGAGTCTCCGGACGCCGCCGCTCTCATTAACGTGCCCGTGGATCGTGGGGGAGGGACATCTGGAGACCTTCCCGAGCGTCTCCCCTCCCAGTTTCTCACCTGAAAGTGCTTTGTCTGCCCCGGCAGCTAGTCTCCCGGAGAGGAAAGGCTATTGAACAGCTGAAACAGGCACATGCTGAATGCTATTCCGGCTTTTCACTAATCTTACGTCTGGAAGGGCCTAGGGCAGTGGTTCTCAACCTTGGCTGCACATTAAAATCACCTGGGAATCTTTTTAAAATCCTGATTTCTGGGCCTCGTCCTCCGGAAATTCTGTTTCTTTGTTACTAATGTTGTGGCCTCACCCCATAACAAAGAAACAGAATTTCCCGAGGATGGGGCCCAGAAATCAGGATTTTAAAAAGATTCCCAGGTGATTCTAATGTGCAGCCAAGGTTGAGAACCACTGGCTTATGGGGAAACATGTACGCATTCTAGCCAAGTGCTTTACTTCAGGCTGTCAAGGGATTCTGGAGGGGAGAAAAAAAAAATACAGCCCTTTTCCTGAGAAGTTAGGTTCTCAGGAGATGAGATGTGCACGCTGCGGTAAAGGGCAGGGAGATTCGGTTACTGGAAACAGCAACCCCAATGGGAAGTTTTCGTGAAGGATGTCTTGAATGGGCTTATAAAAGGATGGGGTCTGGTGGAGAGTGAACAAGGTCTTTCAAGACATAGCCTTCCTTTGTGCCCTGCTGGAAGCAGGAAAGGATGAGTGGTGCGGGCTTTAAGATGCTGGCACAGTACTGACCCGCACATCCTTTAACCAAAACCGAGACATACCCGGAGGAAAAGAGTGGTCATTGTTTGCAGAGGGGACAGGAAAGTTCAAAAAGAGCCTAAGAAAGAGGCTGTTGGATGTGTTTCGGGAGAGATCTCTTTTTTTAGCTTTCAAACAGCAATTTCAATAGAATGGGAAATCAAAGAGATGGTTCATGAAGAAAGGGAAATAGCAGGTATGTGTGAAAAACTTGGCTCTGAAGGGAAGATGGAACATCTGCTAGAAAGAACAGCAAAGTCCCGAGACTGCCCAGTTAACATTAGGCAAACTCATCCATTAATAAAGAGAGACACCACAGAGACCATGCTGCTAATAAAAGGACTTGGAAAAGGTGTAGCACCTTATTCCCATGCTGAAAACCCAGCATTTACCCATAACATTTTTGAGGGTGTCTACCAAGTGTCAAACATTAATGGCTGCAACTTACATATCCTTTTATGAAATTCAAAGTTGAAAACAGTGCTTTGCTATGTTCCCAGAGGATAACCAAGAGCAATCGTTTTGGTTTGTTCTTTTACAAAGGAATATTTTAGATTCAGTTTTTTCTGTTGGAAAGTTTGTGAAATGATGGACTGACTGTATAATCAGGTGGGTATTTGAAGTCCTCCTCTCCATAAATACTTGGGTTGGTTGCTCTTCTTAGTTACTCACTGTCAGACCTAAAAGCTAAATTGAATTGATGTCGTCTTAAAGAAGAACCAACCACCTGTTTCCAAAGCCTTTATTTTTTTTAATCTTTTATTTATTGATTTGAGAGAAAGAAACATCGATTTGTTGTTCCACTCATTTATGCATTCATTGGTTGATTCCTGTATGTGCCCTGACCGGAAATCGAATCCACAACCTTGGTGTATCGAAACAAATCCAATGGCCTCTAACCAGCCTAGCTACCCAGCCAGGGCTCCAAAGCATTTCAATGAAAAAAGCTTTTCTTGATATTCTATCCCCTATGTATAAAGTATAAAATATTACACATATACCTAATTTTGTCTGGTCCCAGCTGATATATATGACACCTAAATAATATTGTACACTTAGAATCTAAAGTTGTGGAGAGGAAGCTGGACGTCTTGCTGGAAATATTCAAGCATCCTCCTTTTCAAAGTATCAGATAATACTATTTTAGTCAGAGTTCATGAGTACTCAGTGCCAGGACTCCTGCCTGTAAAGACTCGCTAAGTCTAAAGCGGTGGTTCTCAATTGGGGGTAGTTATGTTCCCCAAGGAACTTTTGGCAATGTCTAGAGACATTTTTAGTTGTCACAACTGATATTTCTGGCATCTGGTGCGTAGAGTCCAGGAATGCTGCTGTAATCCTACAGTGCACATGACAGCTTCCCACAACAAAGAACTACCTGGCATAAGATGTGAGTCATGCTGCTGTTGAGAAAACCTGGTCTAAAGTTTGACCAGAGGGACACACAAAGCCAAAAAATAGGCCCTAACCAGTTTGGCTCAGTGGCTAGAGTGCTGGCCCTGGGACTGAAGGGTCCCAGGTTCAGTTCCAGGTTCAATTGCAGGATCCCTGGCCCTAGATCAGGAGGCAACCAATCCATGTGTCTCTCTCACATTGATGTTTCTCTGTCTCTCCCCCTCCCTTCCACTCTCTAAAAATCATTGGAAAAATATCCTCTAGTGAGAATTAACCAAAAATATATATTATTATGGAAGGAACACAGAAATGGAAATTGTGGTTTATTAAGTGCCTGATGCAAACACTGCCAGGTTTTTCACCTACGTTTGTTTAATCTTCTCAGCAATCCTTAGAGGTAGATATTACTGACATTTTTACAAATGAGGTCCAGAGGGGTTCAGTAACTGCTCAACATCACACAGCCAGTGAGTGGCGGAGTTGAAAGTAAAACCACTGCTCTTCCCTCTCCCCCGGTAGCATCGCCTCAGTACTCCATGGCAGGGCTCCTTGTGGGTCCCTCCCTTCCCTGAAAGCCCACATCTTAACTTGCTGAAGACCATTTAGTGTCTTTATGGTTGGCACTGCCCTCCTTTGCAAAGATTGTGTTAGACCTCATTCCTGCCTTATCACTCTTAAGAGCTTTTATGAAGGAAACATATTTTAAAAAAGAAAAATAAGCATGTGCTTATCTGAATTTACTAGAGGCCCGATACACAACATTCATGCACTGGGGGGTGTGGGAGTCCCTCAGCCCGACCTGCACCCTCTCCAATCTGGGAGCCCTCAGGGGAGCCCTCTCCAATCAGGGAGTTTCTGTCTGTCTTTGCAATCATATGAGCGAATTGTCTGAGACCCCAACTAAGTTTGGTTTTTTGCTCACAGAATAATAGAGGCATTTTTTTTCATTGCTTCATTGGTGGAGATTTACTGGGAGTTTTAGGATATCTTCCCTTTAATTTTTCCTAGACACTCTGATTTTACTTATGTCTCTCACCTTTGCTTTCCCTCCATCCCCAACTGCAACAGTAACTGGCTCCAGGCTCACTTTGCTCTAGTGTAGTGCTTCTCAACCTGTGGGTCACAACCCCTTTGGGGCTCAAACGCCCCTTTCACAGGGGTCACCTAAGACCATTGGAAAACACATATATAATTACATATTGTTTTTGTGATTAATCACTATGCTTTAATTATGTTCAATTTGTAACAATGCAATTGGGGGTCACCACAACATGAGGAACTGTATTAAAGGGTTGCAGCATTAGGAAGGTTGAGAACCACTGCTCTAGTGTCTAGGACAGTGATGGCGAACGTATGACACGCGTGTCAGAGGCGACACGCGAACTCATTGTTTTGGTTGATTTTTCTTTGTTAAGTGGCATTTAAATATATAAAATAAATATCAAAAATATAAGTCTGTTTTACTATGGTTGCAAATATCAAAAAATTTCTATATGTGACATGGCACCAGAGTTAAGTTAGGGTTTTTCAAAATGCTGACATAACGAGCTCAAAAGGTTCACCATCACTGATCTAGGAGCTCCGTCTGCCATCAGAACTACGATTCCCAGCATTCCTGGTGCTCCCCACGATCTTGGTTTTCCCTTCCTGCTCTGTCTCTGTCCCATGGCCTCCCACTCTGCCAAGTCCTCCAAGGCGCCAGCTCTCCCTCTCTGCTCTTCTTGGGGAACTTGGCTCCCCAAGCCACTCCACTCTCCACTGGCTCTCCTGCTCTGCTCTCCGCCTGGCGCCTGTGTATGCAAATTAACCTGCCATCTTTGTCAGGTTAATTTGCGTACTCACTCCTGATTGGCTGGTGGTCATAGCAGAGGGATGGTCTATTTACATGTTTCTCTTTTATTATATAGGCTAGTAATGATCTATCAAACACCTTGATCAGAAAGTGTTGAAATGAGTAAAGGCTGAAGGGAATTTTCTTCATCTTTTCCAGTTAGCTATAGCATTTCAGACAAGGCAGCCCTTTAGCCAAAAGCTTTGAGAGGAGTGAGCGAGGTGAGCTTTATAGAATTGCAGCAGTAAGACTCATCCTGAAGCATAGTGCAGAGGGACATTCCCTCAGGGGTCCAAGGGAAAAGTGGGAGATGATGAGAGAATCAGAACATTTCCATGGTGGAATGAAAGATGAACAGAAGAGAGTGGTGCTTGAGAGAGGCGGGAGTTTGAGAAAAGTAGTTAATGACCAGAAGTGCAGACACATCTCAAACGTGCACTGTACTCCTGACCCTCTAAGACTCTCATTGCCACCTCTTAGCCATCCTGCCATTCAGCTACTCCATTCCCTCACACTCTGTTTGGGACTTGGTTTCCATGGACCTTTCCAAGCAGGACCTTGGTCTCTGGCACTTTCTGTAGCAGCGCCTCCACCCCTCGTCATTCATCTGTCCTCACTTCCTCCTTTACTTAAACAGTTGGGCTGTTCACTGTCTGTGTTTATGTGGCCATCAAGGTCTTTCTGTGCTCACTGCAGTCTCACCGCAATGCTGTTTGCTCTGGACTGTTACAATTCAGTTATCTTGGACTCCGTCCTAGACGAGTATTTACTGAAGCACTCAAAGGACCTCTTTACGAGGCATGGACTTTATTATAGTGAAGTTCCCATACTTGGTTTAGTTCCCTTTTCTCCCCTAGGGCAAAGACTGTCTTCCTAGTCTGTTGTAACTCCACAATAGGTGGAGCTGGCTGTACCTCCACGGGTGCTCAGCAAATGTGTTGCCTCCTGTGGAACAGATTATTTGATTTGTATGAGAAGTGCCTGTCTTTGAAGATTTTGGCCCTTGATTCTAGTTTAGAAAACGGCTTCATTTCTTTCCTGAGTTTACTTGATATAACCATTTCTCAGAACACGATGGTGATTCCATCATTTTCTAAACAAGTTTTCTGTTAGTGCCTAAATCTCTTAGTCCAGCTTTTCTTAGCCACCCCCACTTCTCTTAAATGGAGAGGAGGCCAGGAACAAAATGGATCTCAGGTTTTGTTTGTTTTTGACATGTTTTTGTATGCACACTGAAAATCAATACTATTTTGATTCCTATCTCCTGTTTTGAGAGGCTTAAAATCTATCAGAGCCTCTTCAGGCTCCAGCCAGGCCTTCTGCCCTAGCACTGAGACATTGCACTGATTAATCTCAATCTCATGTGAATTCTCAGGTCATTCCTTCTGGTTTCACAAATTATCTCTATTAGATAAGCATCTGCCTAATGTTTTACCCACTGGCTTATAGTAAGATGATTCACTGGCTCAGAGTTGCTGTGTGGGGAGCTTGTGAACAGTGGAGCTTGCCATAGTCTTTGATCTCTTTTCCAGGGGCCAGTGGGATGACTTCAGGGTTTGGTTCTTTGCCGGGAGTGATGTGTGTTTTGTTAGACTTGTTTACCTCATGATTAGGACTCAAGTGCCTCCATGGAGAAGGGAACCACATGTTTATCTGTTTCAGGGCATTGTTCTAGTGCTGACTCAAGTGGTATCAGAATGGTTCTTCTTTTGTTTCTGATCTTAATTCTTAAAAACTTTCCTCCTACCTATTGTTGCTCTAAGTTGGTCACCCTCCATCCTACTTAGTTTTTTACAAATGTACAATGTTTCTGGGGTGCCTAGAAGCCCTACTGGGCTGGAGCTGTGCCCTTCTTCTGCGCCCCCATGTTTATAGGTTGACACATTACAGTGACAGTCCCTTTGCAACTGTGCTGGCCTCCAGACTGAGCACCAGGTTGAGTCTCACCCACATCCCGTTTAGGCTGGTCTCTGTTCTGAACAAGTAGATCCGTGTGTGGGGTGACGCATTTCCTTTTACAGGGAGAAACCTAGTTTGTCTTTGTGAATTGATTGGTAACTACAATGTTTGGGAGAAAGCCTCGGGGCCTTTCTTCCATTGTTACAACTTTGTGTGTCTGGAGTTGGAAATGGAAGGGCTCTCTCAGATTGGTTATTTAGAAGTAATGAGTCTTTATGAATAGCCGTGCCCAGAAACAAATGGGAAGCAATTCCAGGCAGTCTGTGTCCAATTAGGTGTCAGTCACAGAGCTCAGCGATCACAGATGCTGCTGTGGGACTCTGGTTGGGTTAGAATTGCCTCACTTTTTTTCCTTAGACATATTCTCTCTTTTATTGTTTATTTTTTATTGCAAAAGCGGTATACATTTATTTTAGAAACTTTAGAAAATACAGATAGGCATAAAGAAGAAACTAAAATCACCTACTACCAGCACTGAGAGAAAATCAATATTACTATTTGTATATTTAGTTTCAGGGATCTGCGAGCCTATTAAAATTCATGTTTAATTGTTTGTGTGCTAAGGAAAGATCCATAACTTTGACTAGATTGTCAAAGTTAAGAACCTTAGGCTCTTTTTAATCTGTAATCTTGCCTTGGCTAGAGCTGAGTAAAACTAATTGTGGTGGCCACGCTGCTGTAAAATGTGATTTTAGTATGTGTGGAGACAGTTTGCAGTTATGTGGGCCCAAGTTTCCTATTACAGTAATTAGCAGTCAGAAGGGACCGTGACGAATATTTTGCTCCCTGAGAGCTAGTACACATTAATTGAGCATCTGTGTGGAACTGTGTGCCAGTTCCTATGCTAACAGCTATGGCTCTCTCTTTCTAAAGAAATGGGAGAACAAGCAAAGATCTCCAAGAACTTCCTATTTGATTATATTTGCCAAATGTGGGCCTTTAGCTTGGTTCTTCCTTTGCATATTGTTGAAGTTGTCATTCAGCATCTTAGTCAGAAATATGTTCAGCCTGACAGGTGTGTGTGACTTACTGTCTTCCCCTCAGGTTCTCTGTTGACTGCCAGACCTAGAGGCAAAGAGCTGTGGGAGTCCCTTTCAGTTTGGAATTGCAGCAGTCTTCCTGAACCCAGTATCTGCAGGCCCCTAATGCCCACCTCTTTTTTTATTATTGACTAGGGGCCCAGTGCACGAATCCATGCACCTTGACAGGAACTGTGGGCCGTGAGGCTGCAGTGGGCACAGGGGCGGGCTGGGCCCATCCTCCGCACACACACACCCCCGGCCCCTCCCATCGCGGCCCTGGTCCCCTGTCTGCCGGCAGCCCTGCTCCCACTACCACTGCTCCCATATGCTGATGGAGCCAGCTCCGCATGCATCCGCTGATGGCGTGGAGCGATTGGGGCCGGCGCCAGCAGCAGGTGCAGATGGGGCTGGCGCCATCAGTAGGTGTGAGCAGTGGCTGCTGCCCTGATCACCCCTCAGGAGTAGGGGGAGGTGGAGAAGCCCTCAGGGGCGATCGGGGCCAGCAGCCACCACTCACACTCGCTGATGGCACCAAGCAATACGGACCAGCACCAGGCGCCAGCAGCAGGTGCAAGCGGCGGCTCTGGTGCTGGCTGCGGATGCGGATGCGAGCAGAGCCAGTGCCAGCAGCAGGTGTGAGCAGCAGGTATGAGCAGCGGTTGCCAGCCCCGATCGCCCCTCAGGAGCAGGGGAAGGTGGAGAAGCCCTGAGGGGCAATCGGGGCGGGCAGCCTTCGCTCACACCCGCTGACAGCACCAAGCATTCGGGGCCAGCGCCAGGCGCCAGCAGCAGGTGCGAGCATTGGGCGGGACTATGGCACGTGGGAGCAAAGAATTTTCATTATCCACCAGAGGCTCGCCCCAGAGACAGCGACCGGTGCCCCACCTTGGTCTGGCGCCCCCCCGCTCACCTGCTCCACCATCCTGCCACTGCCAATGCCATGTTCCTCGTTCTGCTGCTTGCTGCTGACACCTGCCATGTTCCACGCGCGCCCCCTCATGGTCAGCGCACGTCATAGTGACCAGTTGTTTGGTTGTCCCACCTTTCGGTCTATTTGCATATTGTCCTTTTATTATATAGGATTTTTAAAGAGAAAGAAAGGGAGGGAGGGAGAAACATCAACATGAGAGCAAAACATCTGTTGGCTGCCTCCTCCACACCCCCTATCAGGGATTGAGTCCACAACCCCAGGTGTGTGCCCTGACTGGGAATCAACTGGCAACCGAAATGCACCTGGCAACGCCCAGCCAACTAAGCCACACCAGCCAGGGCACTCCCACCTCTTTTATCACACCTCTCCAGCAGATAACAAAATGCAATCCTGCAGGAGGAGTGAGGAAAAGAAGAGGATTTAACTCACACAGTTGTCCTCATATAGTTTTAACACAAGGTTCTCAGAATGAATTTTAGGAGTGAACTTGTCTCATTGCTTATCTACCCAGGGCCATTGGAGCTGTGTTAGTTCAGTGCTGTATCTTAGATTGTAAACTAATCAAGGTCAGAAATTATGTTTGTCTGATTCTCTTAGTAAAAGGACACATGCAGTGGGTACTTTTGAAGGTCTTTTGCATGCTTCTGCTGCCACCACCACCACCACACACACACACACACACACACTCACACACTCTCTTAGGTCATTATTGCTAGCCATAGTAGGACAGGATGTTGCCAATTTCCTTAGATAGCACCAAGATGAATCTTGGCTTAGAAAGGCAAAAACAGTGTGGAGACTCTTAATCCCAGAGAGATGATATTACTTGGGCATCTGGGCTTGCCCCCACCCAGACTCAAGGGCATAGAGCCTTGGCACTTGGAGGTGAACCCTGCACACTTTCTCTTCGAGGTGGGGACTGTGGGAGAGTGCAGATTGAAGGCTCTATTTTTCTGCTGTAGAATTTGAGCTATTATTTGAAACTCCCTGTTCCTTATTAAATGGTTGACCTAATTTTTCCCCTTTATCTCTGTAGTGGTGGAGATCCAAAAAGGGAAGACAACTATAGTAAGTATCATCAAGTTGGCCATTTATAACCTCTTTAACACTTGGAGCTGCCTGGCTGCTCCTTTGAGGGAGGGGAGGAGGGAGGTCCAAACTGGACTCCTAGCTCCAGGACCAGCTCCCTCTGTGACCATAAATCACAGTCTACTATTTTTCAAGCTGTGTGCTCTAGTGTGGTTCATCAGGAACAGTCACTTGTACCTGGATTGAAGCATCTGTTACTTGATTAAAATAGCCATGTGGATGACAAGATCTCAGAGGTCTTTACTGATGTGTTCTTTGGAGGGTGATAAATTAATTTTCCAAAGGGGAAACTAAGGCAATGGCAGGACTAAAGAGCCAGAGTAAGTTGATCCAGGGCCAGGCTCCTGGATCTCCGCTCTTCTCCTTTCTGCCCAGAATGACTAAGCTGCTCCTTAGGTGATGCCGTTAAAGGTGACACTCTCTGGACCCTGGGCTACTAGCCAGCACCCTGACTTGTCTGTTGGTGAGAAAGCTGGAAGGACTTGATCCACCTGCTCCCCCTTTCCCTTGTTGGGCCCATCTCACCTCCCTTCCTCCAGGAGTCATGGGGCCTAGATTATCCTCTAATCCCTAAAAGACAGCGTTGTTTTCACATGGCTTTCCATGCCTCCCAGAAATCCGCAGCCGCTCCACAGAGCTCCTAGAAGCCTGTATAGCTTCCATGTCAACCAGGGGTTTAACCCTTCTGGCGGCCAGCCAAGCAGTCTTACCCCAGATCAAGGTTTTCGGGTTCCCTTTTTGGGTCTTCCCCAGAATGCTCCCTCAGCTTTTGCATTCCTTAACCTCAAAATAGTTCTTTGAGGGGGTCCCCACCCCCTTAGGGCACCTTGTTTATTTCCTTATTCAAAGCTGAAACAAGCATTTAGCCTGTGAACTCCTTGCTGTTGGAGAGAAAACACATCTGGCTTCTGAGTGTGAAGACTGTTTTTCATGTGGGGCATGAATTCGCTATTGGTAGAATGAACATGGAGACATGGTGGCATTAGGAGAAACTTGGGGGAGGGAGCCCATCCATGCCTGGAGAGGCGCTACCTTGGCTGATGGTATTTATCGCTCACTCTCTGGGGTCTCACTTTCTTCATCTATAAAGTAAGATCATGATGCCTCCCTCCCTAGGCTGTGGGGGTTAAATGAGATGATACATGTGAACCATGATTAGCACAAAACCAGGCATATAATGGGGAATCAATGAATGCTAGCTCTTCCCCCACAGATCACCTTAACCCCTCTCAAGCCTACTCACACCTACATATTTTTCTTAGCACACTTCTCTATTTCTGGCCTTGGCCGAAAGGTAGGTAGCAGTGCCCTGCACAACCAAGCATTGCTTCCAGCTCCTCTCCTGTTTGCCAGTTCTGCCTCAGGAGACAGTGTTGCTTCCCTTCCAAAGCCTCTGAGCCCTGTCCCAGCCTCGCTCTCCTAATCCATGGCTTCAGTCAGCAAGGCTTTCTAAACTCCCGTTGCCATTGGAGCTGACTCCCACATCAGTGGTCCGTTGCACTTAGTAATTCCAAGGCCTGTGTCACAGGATCCAACAGCCACAGCAGAGGTCATTTTGCACGTGGCCTCAGCACAGTTGAAAAGGTGGCATCCAAAATAATGAAAGCGAGGAGGAAGATGGGAATGTATTCTCCCAACTGTGTTTTTAAAAGAGAGAGAGAGGGAAGCAGCAGGAGTGCACACGGATATCTGCTCGTCTAGGCACTGTTGGCTGGCATCCTAGGCTGGCCAGTTCTTTGTTGGGAGGGGCTGTCCTGTGCACTGTAGGATGGTTAGCTTCCCTGCTAGCTGCCAATAGCACCCCATCCCCCAGCTGTGACGGTCCATTAAAAATGCCTCAGACATTATTCAGCGTCCCATGGGGAAGAGTGGACAAAATCATGGCAGGGTAAGCACCACTGGCACAGACTTCGCTCTGTAAGATAAAGCTGGAAGCTGCCGTTTCCTCAGAAGGATAGGTGGATGGGAGGGAGACTTCCTGTGGACTCTACATCCCTGCACAGTTTGAAACTTTTTACCATGTGCATTTCTTACTTCTGCCCAAAGGTGGTTTTTGTTTGTGTGAGGAAGGAAAGGTAGCGTTCAGCTGATACAGCAAACCTCTCCCTCTTGCCACCAGCATTAAGTGCAGTTTCCACTGCCCTTAAGGCTACCAAGTCACTTCTCTGTGGACACTGCAGGGCCCAATATGTAGCCATTGCAAAACCACCACCATAGGTCCAGCCAAGACCTATTACCTGTTCCCACAAAACTCCCAGAGATGAAGTTACACCAGCAGTCCCACCAGATTGGAGAGTTGCTCAAGGATTAGTGACCGCACAGCCCTCTCCCTCACTGGCTTTCTTTCTCTGCCTCCTAGATCGAAGGCCGTATCACAGAGTCTCCCCGGGAAAGTCCAAATCCCCCTAACCCCTCTGGCCAGTGCCCCATCTGCCGGTGGAACCTGAAGCACAAGTATGGCTATGAGGTGAGTGTGCAAAGACACGGGGCTCTGCATGTTATAGAGGTCATATTCCCTGGTTAACAAGCAGCATCCCCGCCCCCAGCCCTTCCCCCATGGCCACTGCTGCATCCCATGGAGCCACCAGAGACAAGCATTTTGTCCAGTGGCTCTCAGCCCTGCTGCACATTAGAATTACAGGAAAGCTTTAAAAAGCGTTCAGGCCCCACCCCCAGACATCGATTCAGTTGGTCTGGGGTAAAGCCTGGCCATCATTATTTTTTAAAACTCCCCAGGTGATGATTCTCATGTGCAGCCAGGGTTGAGAATCATTTAGTTCATTGTCTGGTTGCGTGTGAATCAGACCACCAGAGCCCTGTACCCCAGTCTTGCAGGGTTGTGTTCCCAAGAGGAATCAGGATCTGAGTTTGGCTTTCTTTCTTTTATAATGAGAGGCTATTTGGAAAGACCTCACTGTGATCTGGAGACACATTATTGTCTCTGTGTTGGAGCTACAGAGACCCCCTGTTTGCTCCAGCTCTTCTACCTCTTCATCTGTTTCCACAGGATGATGACAGTGAATAATAAGCACCTTGCATTGAGCACATGCTCTGCATCAGGCACTGTTGTAAGCATTTACACATCTTCATTCACTTAGTTTTCACAATATCCCTGTGAAGTAGGTACTTTTTTCATCCTGGTTTTACAGGTAAGGAAATTTGAAGCAGGGAAAAGTTAATGAACTTGCCTCAGGTCACCCAGCTAATTATCAGACTCTGGAGATACAAACCCCACTACGATCCCAACTATTACTCTGCATTCTCTAGCAATGGGGAGGGCCTGGGGAAGAGGACACAGCCCTGGAGAAATTCACACTTGTCCTTCAGAGTTCTGTTGGTGGCATTAAGCACCCTATTTTTAGGTTTCAGGTGGTTCAGGCTCTGGGCCAATTTGACCTGCCCGTTGTCCCTGTGCCCCTCTGTGGAATGGATGACTAAGGGCAGCGATCCCGGTCAGGTGGTAAGAGCAGGAGAGGCCACATGCCCATGGGATCTGAACAGAATGACCCAACTAATCTCCCAGGCTGGGAGCCTTGGCTTTAGGCCACCAGGGGTGGTGAGGGGGTGTTCTTTCACTCTGCCCTGGGCCTTACTGCTGATGGCCGCCTGGAGTAATAGGAAGCTTGCAGGCCACGGGGCAATATTCACAGCTTCTTGTTACATGGAAGCCAGTGGGGTTGTGGCCATACTTGGAATCCCAGCTGAAGATGGGGAGGTGAACCTGCCTGACCACCATGGGGCACTCTTCCTACCAGCCGTTTCCAGGAAATAGACTTGGCTCTGTTTACCCAGCAGAAGAAATCCAATCCCCTCCGAGGTAAAGGCTAAAGTTGTTTTCCTTTTACCCCTTTCCACTCAGGACACCGTTAGCCTGAGCTGCACAAAGCTGTTAACTTCCTTGGCAATGGGGGAGGCTAGGGCAGTGAGCCCAGTTTATTAGCCCTGGATAATCCAATCCAAGTTCTTTTCATCAGATTCGGAAGATTACAGGGGTGGGAATTGGGGGGTCTGGGTCCCTCAGGAGCTGTCCAGTGATTAAAACAAATCTGCGGTTATACAGCGAGGCGCCTGCCAGGGCAGCAAGTCCGTTTGTGGACATGATTGCTAAGACGGGTGTGCCAGGCTCCTGGAGAGGGGGGCTGGGGGGGGAGGTGGTGGCTTTTATTTAACCCCCTCGACTGTCCTGTGAGAGTTGGGGGTAAGAAATGGTCTCTGGTCCTGATTTTGGCTCTGTTTATCCTTGTTCCCTTGACTCTTCAAAGCAGTCTGATGGCCCAGAGGAAGCCTGAGCGTCCATCACATCCGGTCACTGGGGCTTAGAAGATGGGGGTTAACTTCACAGCCTTGGTTCCTTCTTCAGTGTGTATCCTGACTAGCCCTTCAGAGGGAAGGCACAAGGTGGAGGGACTGTCTGCATGTACTCTGGCCTGTGGCACAGAGGCTTTGTGGGCAGAAAGAGAAGATTTTCTCCTTGTATGGAAATACATGGCATACCCTCTGCCTGGGAGAATAACAGGCCTTTTGTCACCAGGAAAGATACTGCAGGTGAAGGAAAGATTGTTAACACTTCTTGAAGAGTTTCTATTCTCTATCAAAATATTATCTTGCCCTAACCAGTTTGGCTTGGTGGATAGAGCATCGACCTGCGGTCTGGGGGGTCCCGGGTTCGATTCCGGTCAAGGGCATGTGCCTTGGTTGCGGGCACAACCCCGGTGGGGAGTGTGCAGGAGGCAGCTGATCGGTGTATCTCTCTCATCGATGTTTCTAGCTCTCTATCCCTCTCCCTTCCTCTGTAAAAAAAACAATAAAATATATTTTTTAAAAAAAGATTATCTTATCGAGGAGCTAAAAGCTCTTGGGATTGCCAATGGGGTCAGAAAATCTTACTAAGTTGGGATTTAGCCCGGCTGGTGTGGCTCGGTGGTTGAGCGTCGACCTATGAACCAGGAGGTCACGGTTCAATTCCCGGTCAGAGCATATGCCCGGGTTGCGGGCTTTATTCCCCAGTGTGGGGCGTACAGGAAGTAGCCAATCAATTATTCTCTCTCATCACTGATGTTTCTATCTCTTTCCCTCTCCCTTCTTTGAAATCAATTTTAAAATATTTTTAAAAAATAAATTTGGAAAAAAAAACAAAAACAGTTGGATTTAACTTTTGTAAGGAAGAAGGTAGTAGACCAGTGTGCAAAGCTCTGTGTGGAGGGAGTAGTCTCAGGTCAGTGCCCAATAGAGACCTCAACCTCTTGGAGTGCCAGAGTCAATAGCCTCCCTTATAAGTCACGTGGCCTGGCTTCCCAGCATCAAAAGTCCACCCCGGTGACCCTCACCTCCTATTTTCTGTTTCTTCTAGGATGTTCTGCTGCTCAGTCAGTTCATCCGGCCTCACGGAGGCATGCTGCCTCGAAAGATCACAGGCCTGTGCCAGGAAGAGCACCGCAAGATTGAGGAGTGTGTGAAGATGGCCCACCGAGCAGGTAGAATTCCCCTTGGGGCTGTAGGCGCCACACCCCCTTCCCCCCCACCAGCTGCCCCATGTTGTAGCCCCTCCTGGAAGAGTCTTCATTATAATCCCCTCAGTGCCAACCTTCCACCCCCTTGGCTTTCCCTGTGGCCCCCGGGAGCTGCAGAGACCATCTCCTTATATGCTCTTCCCTCCACTCAGGTCTGTTGCCAAATCACAGGCCTCTGCTTCCTGAAGGATTTGTTCCAAAAAAGAAACCTCAGCTCAACCGGTAAGCACACTAGGGTGTCAACACCCTGAGCATTCTGCAGGCCCCCAGTTCTCACTGTATTCTGCCGAGAAAGCCATTTTTTAGAGCTCATCCCACAGCCCAGGAAAGCTAGAGTGTTCTTTGGCTGTCCCTCCAGCTTGAGCACCCACCCCCATTGGTCCCACCGAGGCTGCAGTTGACGATGCACATGCTTCTATCACCCTCCCCTGCTGCCCTCAGCCCTCTTTCCTCTTCCCTCCCTAATAGGGCACTTAGCACAGAGGCAAGGAGCGTAAGGAGGTTTGCTGGTTGGGCATTAGAATGTGCTAATCCCCTGTTGATGACATCATACTAGGTTGCTATGGGAATGTCAGAGCACTTCAAACTTGTAGTATCCCAGCATTGGGTTTATTAAAGGGCAAAATGAGGCTTTAAAAATGGGAGGGCTCTCTGGGTGGGGCCACTTTATAACTGTGCAAGTTGTACACTGCAAAACTTGAAGGCAGTATCCACATAGACTAGATTGTGAATGGCGCTTCCTAGAATTGTATACTTAACCTGCCCAGCTGCACGTGCTGACTCAGCAGGTCCTGAGGTTTTAGAGAAGAGGAAGCCCCTAGATCCTTAAATCAGTCAGTCTGCCTTTCATCCTAAGCAGGGTGGCACCCTCTGGTGTAGGAGCAGACCTAACGCTGTCATCCTGTTGTATGTTCCTTCCCTTCCCCCATATCTGTTATAGCCACACTCTCATACTCCTAGATCTGTAATACCCCCTATTGAGAGTAGAGCCAGGACTGTAAAACTGATTTTGGTATTTATTCTTGTTCTCCTCTATCAATGGTTCCTCCCTCTTTCAACCTGTCCAGCTGCCACTGGACTTGACCAAAGATGGTTGAAGCAAAGCAAGACTTAACCCACCCCCTAGCAAACCTCCTAGTCTGATCCCTAACAGAACCCAGGCACGAGGGTAGGAGTTTAGGCAAATACCAGCCACAAATTGCTGGGGTGGCAGTGCAGGGCCAGAGCTGGGTCTTCATTGATGCCTCACCACCACCCTGGCCCCATGCGTATCTCCACCTGCCTTTCCCACATGGTTAGCTGGGCTATCTGCCCGCAGTCCTGGGGATCAGGACCTAGTAACCGCTTTCTGTCTTTCCCAAATATGCTATGGACCATTTGGGGGTTGAGCCTACCCCCACCCCCCGACTTAGCAGCAGGCCTAAGGACACAATCCATCCTGCCCTCAGGCCTTTGAAGTGAGGCCAGGCTCCCTCCCATATATCCGGTGTCCTTTAACGTGACACAGGATTGATGATGTGTGGGGGCCCTTGGGTTGCAAAAGGCCACAGTGGGGGAGCGAGAGGGGGAGTCAGAGTCCTGGCTGCGATAGAGGTTGATTCCCTTGCGAGGGACTTTATGATTCTGTCCAGAGGCCCTTGGGCTTTGGGCTCAGGGGAGCCACACTTCCTTCCTTCCTCTGCCCCTTCAGGAGTGGTAGGAAGGAGCCTTAGTTCTTCCTAGAGCTGGAATCTTCCCAAAAAGCTGCTGGAGGCCACCCAGGCACCCCTCCCCCACCAGCTGGCTGCTTCATGTGGCACAGGCATCAGGCCCAGGGCTAGCTGAAGCCCAGCTTCCTCAGGTCTCTCCAGGGCAGGGGGGGACACTTCTAGGGCAGCAGTTCTGGAGAACCCGGTCAGCCTGGAGGATCTTCTGGGGTCCTGACATTCCAATGAGCACTCTTTTTGGGAAACCAGCTCCCATATCCTACCTCTTTACCCATCCCCTCTGGAAACTGGGAGATGCTAGCCCAGGGGCCTGCCAAGTATTCCTTTCCTTACCCTTTATTCTCCTGCTGCCCCAGAACCAGCAGCCATAGGAAAAGCAGTCCCTCGCCTGTCCACTCCTCAGAAGCCTCCCTCCCTGTTGGGGCATTGACAGTGACAGTGGCAGGAGACTCAGAGAAGTCCTTCCTGCCCGCCTGCCTCACACTTAGGCCAGCACCTCCCCCAGCTCTTACTCCACTCAGAGCTGTTTCTTTGCACAGGGCTGAGAGCAGAAGACTCAGTTGAAATGTATAAATCAGCAATCATTTTTTTACTTTTATCTAAAAATGTTCGTCCAAGTGTATTTTTTTTTTTAATTAAAAAAATCTATCATTTGAGAGTTTTTTGGAGCTGGCTGTGTTGAGTCGCAGCCTAGAGTGGAGGCAGGGAGGATCCTGGCCTTTGCCATAGCTGAGCTTTTAGGATAAAGGGTGGGCCTCTCTGGACAGGCTCCAAGTTTCACTCTGAATGGAGTAAACCCCAGCCCCAGCCGACATGAGCCACTGTTCCGGGAACATCAGCGCCCTGGCCACCCCCAAAGGAGGCCAAAGGACTGGGCGGCAGCCATCTTTCCCCACCTCTCCTACTTACCCCCCTGGGCCCTCACCCTTGGCTCCCATCATGGGTTGAGTGAGGGGCAGGGGCCTACACCAGTTATGGCTGCCCAGGGGAGCTCCCTGAAGGCTGGGGGGGCAGAAGGAGCCAAGTGGGGAAGAGGGAAGGATTCCTCCAGGCCCTTACATCAGCCTCTCCTCTCCCCATGGCTGAGGCCACAGAGGAATGATCTGCTCTCTGAGTAGCCTCTTTCTCCACCTCCTCCCCCAGCAAATACACATAAACATTGACAACTCATAAAGATCAAGGGAGCGCGTGGCCCTGGGCTGCCTGACCCTGGCCACACACGCTTACGGCAACAAGAACCCAGCCCATCTGTTTACAGCACACTCAGCGGTTGCTCCCAGGAAAAGCCCCTGCTCCTCAAGGAAGGAAAACTAGAGAAAGGGTTTGGTTGGACAGCCACAGCTTTGGCCTGAGGAGGCAGTGCCCACTCTCCCAGTTCCAGCCCGGGCCCCCAGCCTTCAGCCACTTCTTGGTCCTCCCTCCACAGGTACCTGACCCGCTGGTCCCGCCGCTCCGTCAAGCCCATCTACAATAAAGGCCACCGCTGGAATAAGGTGCGCATGGCTGTGGGATCACCTCTCCTGAAAGACAACGTCTGCTACTCAAGAAAGCCTTTGGTGCTGTATCATGGTTAGAACCTGGCCAGAGCTCCTGCACTCCTGCCCTTCGCACGGCTGGCCTGGCCCCTCCAACATGAAGGACACAAGTGGCAGTGGGCCACCTTCAATGCCCTCCGCCTTCCAGCAGCAGTGCTGGGAGGTGGGGGCAGGCAGGGCAGTTGGGTTCTTTGGCAACTACGATGGTCTCATGGCTAGTTGCGGCCATACTCTGTGCTAGGGGACAGGAGTTTTGCTCAACGAATGTCATAAACCAGGCTCATGTTTCACCCACTGGATGTGTGCTCACTGCGTGGGGGCTTGGGCCTGTTTCCGGCCAGTTACTGAGCAGAGTCACTGATCTCGTGCTGGGCTGCATAATGCAACTGAAGGGAGTTCATGGGCTGAACAGGTTCCCACCCTCTGTTTTGACAGCTGTTAGTCTGGGGCCTGGGGGCTGCAAGGAGGCGAGTTGGTCTGCCTGGCCTGTGTACAACTCTAATGTGAGTCCAGGAGCTGCCTTCCTCAAAGGGCTTCTGGCCGTCACCTCCCACAGCCATTTCCACCCGCCATTCTCTCTCATGTTAGCACATTCCGATCCTCTGCCACTTGCTTTAGAGCTGGGTCTCCCGGCTCCTTGGGCCTCTCCTCAGAGCCTGGACACCAGATGGAGGTGGAGTGTGGGGAAACGGCAAGACAGAACAAACAGACCAAACTCACTGAAATGTATGAAAATAATGCTGATGCTCTACATACGAAGTCCCTGGGCGGGCCCCTCCTACAGCATGAAGGGCAAGTCCATGTTCTTCTCACCAGTGCCCACATAGATGTAGCCACAGTTCTTGGTGCCCGGAGCGTGGAAGAAGGTGAGGCCTGGCCAGAGCAGGCTGCGCAGCACCACCAGGGCGTTGCCTCGCTCCATCTGGATGCTCCAGGACCCTGGGGAGGAAGTGAGGTCTGAGTGCTGTGGAGCCAGAGCTCTGCCCGGTGTGCAAGGCCCCAGCTCCCTGGGCAGCCAGGCCCAGGTGCTAAGGTTCCACTCAGAAAAGGGAAGACAGTTTAATTATCCCGGCGCTTCACTCCTCCTGATTGCCTTTTAGCCATTTCACTGTTCATTAAAACGACTTCCAGGGGGAGGGCAAAGGAAATGAAAGGAGGTGAAACTCAAAAGGAGTGCGTTTTGTTCCTGTCAGCAAGTCTAGTTAAAGGTTGAGTGGGGGAGGAAGCGGAATCCAAAGGGGGAGGGGATTGGAGCCGGTTTGGGGAGACTCTCCCGGCTCTGCTAGGGGTAATCACCAGTGACCTTCATTCCCGGTGCAGTTTCCCCCACTTGCTATTTTGCTCTCTCGTACCCTGTCCCAGAAGCCTCTGCTCTGAGATAGATTAGACCTGACCAGGGGCTCACATAGAAGTTTGACCATTTCAGGCCTGAAGCTCAATAGCCCTCTCTGGCTGCTGGTAGACTGGGAGCTGGTGGCGGGAGGGGACTTGGGCTACAGCTAATGAGCCTTTGTCTACCCTGGGTCCTGCCCTGGTTTTTGCTCCCCAGACAGGAGCGGCCCAGCCCAGGGCCGAGTTGTGCGGCCATGAGGACTTGGCGGGAAGGACCTGATCCATCTCCAGAACCGAGGGAGGGAGCCGCTGTGTGGGAGGAAGGAGCCTGGGAAAATCGCCTCTGGATGCAGATCTAGAGCTTCTATTCCCCTGCGCACCGAGGCCCCTCCCGGGCCCGGCCGCAGCTCTGCTCCAGACCCTGCCAGAAAGCCAAATGCTTTGAAGGTTTTGGTGTTGGACCAGCCAGTGATGCACTGAGAGCTGTGCTGAGGCCTTCATCGGCTGCCAGCTCAGCCTGGCTGCTTGGCTCCTGCTGCCCCAGCTTCCCACAGGCCTCCTCCAACCATGGCCCACCCTGGTCACTCCACACCCAGCAGCCTCGCAGTTCAGTCCCCACCCACCAGGGGCCACCCTGTATCCAAGAGACCTGACCACCAGGAACCCCTGGCCCTGACAGCAGCTCAGCCCTGCTGAGGGTGCCGTCACCTGCCCAAATCCAAGCCAGAGCTTTCTGGTGCATGTAGGTCAGCTGGCCCTGGCCCGCCTAGGGAGAGGCTGGCGGGGAGCCCACCACAGCTCTGTGCAGTGGCCTGCACCAAGGGCTGCCACCCATGCAAGAGATGATGAAGTAGAAGCTACAGGGATTCCACTCCCCTAGGCCCACACAGTGCTGGCCAGACAACATCAAGAAGAGTGTCCCCCTGGGTTACCAGAGCTCTGGCTGGGGCACTGCCTAGGAAGGGGGGCGGGTGCTTTCCTGGTCAGGGAAAGGGAGTATTTCCCGTGGCTCCTACAATTTTCCTCTCTGGGCACCTGAAGTCCTCCACCTCCCAGACCTGCCCTAAGAGGCCTAAGGCCCTGCCTGTTGCTTTCCTAGTCAGTCATTCAGAAAACATGTCTAGGGGGTAATGGGAGTGGGACAGGCCAGAGCAAAAGATTCCAGGGCACTGCATTCAGCGTTTGGCCAGAAGCACAGACCCCAGGAAGGTACCTCCCTTAGTCACCCCCATCCAGTGCCCAGAGCATCATCTGGGGACAGTCCCTCCCTGTCGTTGCTCACAGCCATACAGTCCCCTTGAACTAAGAAAGAGCAGGCTCTGCCCACTAGGGAGGGCAGCTTGCAGCTGCCTGAGCCAAATGCTGCCCTGGATAAATGGGTCCTGGTGTCCTCCAGCCTAGACCACTCATCACTTCACTATTGCCGGCATCTTTTTTTTTTCCTTTTTTTGCCAGCGTCTTGGCACACCCTGAGCCAGGGCTGGGTCCCAACCTTACACCCACCTGCCCACCTAGGGTTTGGTCACCTCTTTCCTTTAGCAGTTGAGGGGGCCCAGGCTTATTAGCAGGGCTCCCCGCACTCCCACTTCCTGAGAGCAAGGAGAAACGGACAGGGATGCTAGAGAAGTGCAGTGACCCTACGGGGGCAGGGGACAGCAGCGCCAGCAGGCGGAAGGGTGCTGGCCAAGTGTGGAAGCGGCATGTGAGGGGCCAGCCAACAACACTGCCTCCCTCCCTCCCTTGCATTCCTGTCACACTCCTGTCCTCCTCTCCTTGTTCCTGGCTCAGCTGGTTGCCCAGGAAACACACAGACTCTCAACGTGCCAGGAGTCACGTAGTGTCTACCTGGGAAGCCAGGCACTTGCTTGTCACCTTCACCCACTTTTCTTCTTGCTGGAAAGGCTGGGCCCAGCCAGCTGCTGTTGCCTCTGCCCCTCGGGGGTTCCAGGAGAGGTGGCCTGCTGTGGCCCTGGTGTCTCAGTTCACAGCCCAGTCTCCCCAAAGCTCCCCTCCTGCCCCCTGGCGCTCACTCCATTCTGCAAGCTGCTTTTAGAGGCTATGGTGGGGAACAAGCCGGTAACCAGGAGCAGGGCCTATTGCAATCTGCAGGAAGTCCTGGGTGCCCAGAGCCCCAGGCTCTCACCCACCTTGCTAGTGCGGAAACCTCAGGCGAGGGTATGCTTCTCTCGGTTAAATTCTCCTGCCCTCCAGGAAGAAAGGCGGCAAAGCACTGAGGTTCCGTTGATGGGGACAGTGGACCAGGCTGGGGATCAGGGCTGTCTGGGGCAGCAGGTAGCTTAAACCCCTCAAACCAGCACCATACAACTTGTCTCAGACACAAAAATAGGCATGGGGTTCCGTCTCAGAGCAGCCACCACCAAGGGCCACAAGGTATGGTCAAACCCCCTAGAGCAGCGGTTCTCAACCTGTGGGTCGCGACCCCTTTGGCCGTCGAACGACCCTTTCACAGGGGTCACCTAAGACCATCCTGCATATCAGATATTTACATTACAATTCATAACAGTAGCAACATTACAGTTAAGAAGTAGCAACAAAAATAATTTTATGGTTGGGTCACAACATGAGGAACTGTATTTAAAGGGCCAGAAGGTTGAGAACCACTGCCCTAGAGGTTGGGGGTGGGTAGGGTCCTATAGAGGCGGAGGAGTGCCCTGTCTGATTGGTAAGGTCAGGACCTGGGTCCAGAAGGCCGAGCACCTGTTAGCCAGGCTTCCAAGGGACTGGGTAGGAGGAGCCACCTGTATACACCCCCAAGAGAAGGCTGATTGAGGGTCCCATGTTCCCCACAACTCTCCAATGTTCCTGTCCCCCGTTCTCCCCTGTCCCCGCCAACGCCTCCCCAAGCACCACCACCACCACATTTTTAAAGGCTGCTTTCCCGGCAGGCAGGCCCCTTGCTGCCCTCTGCTGCCTGAACTGGGCATTGCTGCTGAGGGCTCTCTTGTGCTGGAGCCTCGGCTCCCCCAGTTGAGAGAGGCGTCAGCTCCAGTGCAGAGTGGAGCAAGGAGAGAAGCCCTGCCCTCCACCCGCTCCTGCTCTGCTTCCCTTGCTGCTCTGCTTCCCTTGCTGCTCTGCCTGCCCCTCTCTGCACAGGACACAGTGACTTCATTGGTGAGGCACCTTCTACTTTACATTTCCACTTCTCATCTGTTTCATTTATCTTTCCAAACCTCCGTGAGGCAAGGATGGTGCCTGTCTTGTTCACAATGATGTCCCCAGTGCTTGGCGCATAATAGCTGCTCAGTGGCTATTGCTGATGAAGTGAAAGGTTAAGGAGCATGGACTGGCAGGGAACTATCTAGAAATCTGGCCTCCTGACCTGGCACTCCATCTGTTTCCCGTGGCTGCAGCCCAAACTCACAACTATTAGCTGTTTGCCTGCATCCACCAGGAGGATGGTTCTGCCCCCAAAGCTACTCACTCCCACAAAACTGCAGACCCAGGGCACGACAGGACAGCTCAGCAGGGCATCCTGGCCCCGGGCTGATCTCCAAACCGACCTCCATGGGCACAGAGCAGGAGTCCCAGGGACAGGGCCAGCCTGTGCCAGACCTGCTCACAAGTGACACGAAGTCCCCTGAATGACTGCCTCAGACCCAGGAAGGAATTAATGAGCTTTCCTGGGCAGGAAGTTCCACCCCGCCGGCCAGTGCTGGTGTCCCAGGGAACTCTTCCTGGGGCCGCCTTAGCAGCCCAGCCCATTCCCTGCTGTCTGCCTGGCAGAGAAGCCTCCCAGCAGCTCCTCCTGCTCTTTAACTGGCAGATAAGGGAGGGAGTCTGGGAGCTAAATCAGTGTCCGCTCTCCCTGACGACACCTCCATCCTACACCATGGCCCCCACCAAGCCGTCGTGAGAAAGGCCGGGCCTGGCTTCCTGGAGGCTTTCAGGTGGTGGCTTTGGGAGGAAGGGAGCTGGAGGCCCAGAGCTGTGAGGTTTCCCAAGGTCAGTCCAAGAGCATCCCTCCCCTCAGGCCCACACACACAGGAGATGCCAGGGGCCCTCAACTCCCAAGGCCCCAGCACTGAGGAAAGAGCGACAGGCTGGAGTGGACTGGGATGTGAAACCATCAGTTGATCCTTCAGCCCTGAGGTCCACCTTTAGAGCAGAAGGTCTAGGGCCTCAGGCCACTGCTACCCACTCACCTCCCAGGCCCAGATCCTGTACCTCCCAGGGGCCTGATAAAGTCACTTGCTGACTGGACATATCAGGGTGGCCCCAACATCCTTTAGGGAGACCCCCAGTGCTCCCTATCTTATACCCCCTGCTGCAGGGAGACAGCTGCCTTCTGTGTCCCCTTTGCCCCAAGTGGCAGGGCAGACAGGGCTGGTGGGATTCCCATAGGAAGACTGTTGGACCCCCACAGCCCATCTAGCCAGCTTTGGTCTTGACTGCAAAGGCCCTAGCACCCTCCTGGCCCTCCCATCGCAGAGGAAGAGGCTCTAAGGGTGGGAGGCACTCTCGTGCCAGCCCCTCTGATCACCCAGCACGATGGGGACAGGGCCTCGCCCACTGGCCCTGGGCATCCGGCTGCAGGTGAGAGGGCTGAGAAGTCAGCACCAAGCAGGGCTTTCCAGACTCACCTTGAATTGGAAGGTGGGGCTGCTGCACCCAGATTAGGGGTTTTAACAGCACTTTTCTCCCCCACCCTTCAGCCCCTGGTGCTGGGTCCCACCATCACCACATTCCTGGCTCCCTTTATCAACCATCCCCCCCGCCACCCCGGGATGTGCGGCTGAGAGCATAGAGTTGGAGGAGATAACTGGAGTCTGGAAAGGGTGTCTCATGGGTGAGAAATGTCCCAGCCCCTATAAACCTTTATCTCCCCCACAGGTCCAGGAATCCCTTTCCATGCCCAGGGAGGCTTGCCTCGAGCACCCCCATGTGGCCAAGGCCAGCGTAGCCATTCTCTGCTGGCAGCCCTTACCCACTTGGGGCCCACTGCCTGGCCCCTTGGGCATTGCAGTAGCTCTGAAATGCCTCCAGATCTCTGGCTTGCCACTTCTCCATCCATCCGGGCACCACTCCCTTATTATCACAGACCTGTTCACAAGACACCAGAAGCCCCTACTGCCTTGATCTAGGCCTCCTACCCTTGGCCCTCTAGGCCCTCCTAGGCCTGCCCACCTCTAAGGCCTTTTTGCCACTAAAAATATATCAATAAGTCCTGGCCAGTGTGGCTCGGTTGGGAGTCGTCTCCTGTACCAAAAGGTTGTGGGCTCTGCCTCTGGTAGGGAGCATGCAGGAGGCAGCCACATCGATGTTTCTCTTTCTCTTTCCCTCTTCCTTCTTCTCTCTCTGAAAATTTTTTTTTTTAAAAAAAAAGAATACACACCAAGTATATATATAATTTTTATGTGAATTCTTATGTGTTCAGCACTGTTATAATTATTTTGTGTTATATGTGTTAACTCTTAATTCTCATAACAACCCAATGAGGTAGAAAATATCATTATTCCCCTTTTTAAAATGAGGAAATTGAGGCACAAGGCAACTGAGGGGCTTACCCAATGTCACACAACTAGCAAGTGACAGATTCAGGATTCCAACCCAGGCTGTCTAATTCCAGAGCCCTCACTACTGCCATCCCACCTCCATCCTGAGTTCCAGCCCAACTGGGTGCCTCATTGCTCCTCAAATATAGTGTCGGTCACCGGTGACTGGTTGGGCGCCTAACGTGTTAAAAGGAAACACCATCACCCTGACTGACAGGGAGGCTCAGTTGGTTGGAGCATCATCCCATGCACCAGAAAGGTTTCGGATTCGATCCCCGATCAGGGAGCATACAGGAGGCAATGTGATGTTTCTCTCTCACATTGGTTTCTCTCTCTCTCTCTCTCTCTCTCTCTCTCTCACACACACACACACACACACACACACACACACATCAGTAAAACATATCCTCGAGTGAGGATAAAAAAAAGGGGGGAGGGGGGACACCATCTCCTTGATACCACAGTTAATGCCAGAGTCCTGAAGGCTCCTTCTCTGACACTGTGCCCTTGGGTTTAACTCTCTGAGCCTCTGTTTCTTCATCTATAAAATGGGGATAATAACAATATCTACCTCTTAGGTTGGCTGTGAATCTTAAAATGAGATAAGGTATAGAAAGGGCTGAGTACAGGGCCCAGCACACAGTAAGCAGTGCCTCTGCTTTTATGTTGTTATCATCATTGCCATCATCAACAACAAATCCCTCCAGGTCTCAGAAATGCAGACGTGCAGACAGAAAGAATTAGAGGCGCTGAGTCAGTGTCTTGGGTGCGCCCCAGGTTGCCCAGAGCCTGGCACCTGCCCTGGGGTCCGGCATCCAAGCGAGAGCATCTTCCCAGACACGTGCTCTATGGTGAAGCTCAGGTGATGGAAATGGGTCTCTGTGACCCAAGCACCCGCAGGTGCATGTCTGGGCCAGGTGTGTCCCGAAGCATAGGAAGGCCTCTGAAGCCGTATGTTTTAAGATTTAAAAGTCCCATACACATAGCAAGAGGCAAATATACACAACTCATATCCTTAGCAGGGGACGCTCAGTCAATCAGCACCTACATATTGAGCAACAGCTATGTACCAAACACCGGATCTAACCCCAAACTGACAGAGATGGATGGATGCCTCTATTCAAGATTGATATGAAAATCAGGAGACACTGAGAGACTTCTTGTCTGCGAAAGCGTATGGAAGACAACCCTACTGTGTGCAAACATTTACCCACTGCTTCCTATGAGCTGAAACTTGTATTGGACCCTGGGGAAGCCCCACACTCAACCACCATTTCCTGCCCAGGCTTTGGTCCCACTCTCAGAGGAGAATGGCAGGTGCATGGCCTACTGCTCTGGCCTGAGGGCAGATCCAGGATCCTCCAAGTAATAGGCTATTACCTTTGGGGATGTCATGCTCCAAGGAGTCCATGAAGTCCAGGGAGGGGTCTAGGTCTGCCTTCTCAAGCAAGGTCTTGTTCTTCAGGTCAACTGGCTCCCTGAAGTGGAAGTAGGAACTGAGCTTCTTCGCTTCAGACAAGGTCAGTCCTAAAAAGAGATAGCAGGTGGGGAGGGAACCCCACAGCTCACTTCCTCTGTGCATGGGGGACACGTGGAGGAGCTTGCAAATGACTCAGTCAACTACTGACAGAACTGAAGGGAGAAGAGGGAACAGTGCTCCCTCCACCCAAATTTGGCCCAGATCCTGCAATGAGGAGAGACCAATGAGGAAGAAGGTGGGAAAAGGCAGGGAGGCCAGACCCACGGAAAGATCTGAGAACCAGGTGGCCAAATGCTCTCCCACCCTCAGGCAGAAACGAGGCAGGGCCCAGTGACTGGGTCCGCCATGCCAACCACCGATGCCAGGTCACTGGACACATCCTCCCAACTGATGTGGTCACGGCTGTTGCTTTTCTGAGGAGGTGGGCAGTTCTGCTCAGACTCCCACATGTGTGTCTGACTATGCTCGGGAAGAGATGCCCTCCTGCCCGTGAGAGAGGCGCCACAGAACTCACCTTCAAAGGTCCGATTGACATGGGTGGGTCCAAAAGGGCTCTTAAAGAGGGCGCCTCGGGGGATAATGGCCACCGCCTTGTCGATCTGGTCAATGATGGACACCAGGCGGGTCTCCTCCTTGATCCGGATCTGAGGAGACAGGAGACAAGCCTCCCTGCCAGGGCCCTGTGCCCACTCACCCCCGGGGCAGGGCCCTCTGCACAACCATCTGGCCCGGGTCACCACCGTGTAGATGCCCGGTCCGTGAAAAATCATGCTGGGTGAGCCCTCCCTCTCCTCCTATCAAGATTTTCTTTCTTTTTAAAATTAGTAATACATACTGGTGGTGCAGTATTTAAAACTAATTTTAAAAAAAAAAGCCGTCTCTCTCACCCCATCCCTCGTCCCCCAATTGCCCTCACTGGGGGCAGCCACAGTTAATGGTTTCTGTACCCTTCCAGAAGCATACCATCTTGTCATCAGATTTAAATGTTGATTATTTTGCCTTTTGAAAATATAAAAGCGATCATGCTTACTGTAAACTACTTGGGTAATCAGAAATATTTTGTAGTATACCTGAGAATCAAAACCATTCATAATCCTACCTCCTAAAGATAATTAGTGATAACATATTGGTATACTTCCTTCTATCCTTTTTTTATGATATATTTAAAGCACAATTAGAATCACAGTTTCTATAGTTTCATATCCTACTCTTTGACTTGACAAAGCATCACCCCATATTTCCCAAGCATCACCCCATATTATCACATCTTTATGCCGATGAGAATTGGTTACAATCAATGTCAAGGGCAACCCCAGCAAAAGGATCTCATAGAGACATTGGGGAAACATGTCGCCAAGGGCCCCCAGAGTCACTCAGCCCCCCATTTCCCGGGGGCTACCAACTGGAATTCTTTACAAAGGGGGAGATGGAAACTAATATTTAATAAGTGTCTAGGCTAGGGGGTTCAAAAAATGTCATCTCATTTAATCTGCACAAGCCTGGGGAGCAAATACAATGATCCAAATTTTACAGAAAATAAAACTGAAGGGAAGTTAAGTTTGTCAGGTGGGAAGGGGTGGGTGTTGGACCCAGACTTTGGGCATCACCTAGATTCAAGTGCAAAGACTGTGTTTTGAATTCAGGGTTTGTCTAGTTTCAAGACTTGGGCTCCTTACTTTTTTGACCTAGCTTTCCATTTCCAGGAGTTGGTCATTCAGACAGACTGCATACCGTGGAAATGATGTATGTACAAGATCACTGGTTGTCCAAGCTAAACCTTGGAAACCTCCATTTCCATGAAAACATCACGGGTTAAATTATGTTGCATTCGCACATGGTAAAAAGAGTGGGGAGGAGCTTTAAGGCACTGATATGGAAAGATCTCCAAAATGTATTGTTGGTAAAAAATGCAAGGTGCAGAACTGTGTGTATAACATGCTGCCACTTGTTTTGTTTTGTTTGGAAAATAACAAGAGAATATGTAGAGGTAAGGTATTTGCTGTCTCAGGTGACAGAGCTTCTCACATTTAAACATGAATTCGAATCCCCTGGGAATGTGCTAAAATGCAGATCCTCATCCCCCATCCCCCATTATTCTGCATTTCAAACGCCTAGAGCAGTGGTGGGCAACCCCTGGCACGCGTGCCAAACATGACGCCAGTAACTTTTGCTGGCACGCGAAACCCTCTCTTATAATCTTCCATTTACAATTTTTTTCTTAATATCGACTTTTTTATTTTTCAGATAAATTCAGTATAGCTGCATCTTAGATAAATAAATAATTTTACATAACAAGTTATCTTAAAGACCATAGACATGGATTGACGAGAGAGGGGAAGAGCAATTTCTATGCCTCTGCCTTAACTCTCCCTGCCTTCCTAGATCCGACCAGTGTTTTGGTTTCATCCACATACGCTTGTGAATCTTTGTTCTCAGCAATAAATTTTGTTAAGTCTCATAATAGGAGTAGCCTGACGGATGAAAGTAGTAGCTCGTGCATATCTCTGAAGGTCACGAAATATAAACCTGATGTAAAATCTCTGTCATCAGTGATGCAGCAGCAAAAGTCCCACTGATAATATCAAACGGAGTCATAAAGTTTTCTGTCGGACTATCAGTGTACATGTATACATTAAAAAATAAATGTATTTTTCATCATCATATACTGTGTTTTTGTCACTCGAGTGAATTTTATTATTTCTTCAAGGTTCTTCACATACGTACACCTTAAGAGATATCAAGTAGGCGTAACATGTTCTCAAAAAATTAGAGTTGGCACGCAGAAGAATTTTGAGTCAGAGATTTTGCTGGTTTTGGCACGCACTCACAAAAAGTTTGCCCACCCCTGGTCTAGAGCATAGTAATGTGTCTGACCCAGGCTGCACTTTGAATAGCAAGATTTGGACACACACATGCAAAACAGTTACATTACTGTCCCCCAGGAAAAGGACCTGGGTGACTGGAAGACAGGGCTGGGAGGGACACTCTACTATATTCCTTTTTGTACATTTGGATTTTGAACTATATGAATGTATTATCTAGGAAAACAAAAATTGGTACAAAAATGTAAGAGCTTGTGCCCATGCCCTTACCCCAGAGCTCAGCACAGACCCTTTCTTCCCTGCCCCTGCCCCAGAGCCTCACTGTTGCTCAGGGGCGGTGTTGTTATGTTGTTGTCACCGTATTTCTATTGGGCTGGGTTCTGGATGCCCCCGCCCTCTTCCCTCAGGCCCTCCTCCTCTCATATCCACTCACCACTACTTCTTCTTCAAAGACCTTATCACCATCGTTCGTCTTCTGCACCTCGGTGTATTCATACTCATGTGAGGGGTCCCCCATGAAGCGGCCCTTCACCACAGACGTCTGCGTCATCATCTCTTCTGTGGCAGGAGGCAAGAGGCTCCACTCCATGCAGTTCAGGCTGCCGACAACATCCACAGCACCCTGGTTTCCAACTCCCCCTCCCACTCGGGCTTCCTGCCACCACCTCTTCTCCCAAGGGTGAGGCCCAAGAAACACTGCTGGGAGTCACACCTTTCCCTTAGAAGCCCTAAGTGTCTACGGTGCACCCCACCCCCATATGTGATGCAAATTCAATTTTATTTTTTTAAAGGTCACAAAAGGTCCCTGTATGCTGAAATGCCAAGAGCTTCTTCCTAGATATCTGGACTATGAGGTTCCAGATGAGTTCTGGAAGCTGAAATTACAGGTAGGTGCCTCTGCTTTAGTGGGCCTCTAATTCATGCTCATTCTGCCTACTGAGTCCACAGCACGGCCATCTGCCCCATTCCTCAGGCTCCAGGACCTCTCCTCCTTTGACGTCTCCAGGAGCACTAGCCAGCCCAGGCCCTTCTTTCTCACTTCCCGAGGGGAGAGGACATCCTCCCACCCCTCTCACTCAGGCCCTGTGTCCCCAGCCTGCTCTCTGCTCATCTTTTCTCCCTTCACTCTCTATGGCCTCCTTCTGAATTTAAAAACTTCTCAGCTTTCTCACACAACAGCCCTCAAATCCATGCCCCTCTAGAAAATGCCCCTTTCCTAGCCCTTCCTCCTCTGCCCCAACTCTGAACAATAATCTCAGAACAATGTGCCCTTCGGGAGCCCTCCTTCCCCCCACTTTCACCCTTTGTCCAGTGCGGCGTGATCTCTGCCCCCACCACCACCCCAAGAAACTGCTTAGGAGAAAGTTATCCATGGGCTGCCCTGAAAGACAACAAATGCATTTCCATTCCTACTTCTTTTTTAAAAAATATGTTTTTATTGATTTCAGAGAGGAAGGGAGAGGGAGAGAGAGATAGAAACATAGAAATAAGAACTTAGAAATAAGAGCGAATCACTGATGGGCTGCCTCCTGCACTGGGTATCAAGCTCACAACCTGGACATGTACCCTGACTGGGAATTGAACCGTGACCTCCTGGTTCATAGGTCGACACTCAACTACTGAGCCAAGCCAGCCGGGCTCCACTCCTACTTCTTTTGGTATTTCCTTCTCCCTGCTCCAGTGCCTTAAGTATTTCCAGGGATCTATTCTCACCCCTCTTTTCCCTCTGGAGTCTCACCCAACTGACTCCCAAAGCCCTAGCTAATGACGAATCAGTATCCAGAATCCAACCAACCATCTCTCACAACCTCCACTGCTTTCCCCCTGAGCCAAGTCATCGCTGGTTACTGCAGTAGCCTCCTAACTGGTCTCCCAACTTCCATACTCACTCCTCCTGGTGTTAAAACCTAAGCCAGACCGTGCGTCTGTGCAAAACCTTTCTATGACCTCCCTTTGGACCAAGTCCTTACAATGCCCCACAAAGCCCTGCATGATTGTCTCCAGCCCCTACTTCTCTGACCTTATTTCCCACAATGCCCCCTTCCTCACCCCTCTCTAGCCACAGCAGCCTATATGGGTTCCACAAACACTAAGCACACACCTGCCTTAGGGCCTTTGCACTTGCCTGGAATGCTTTTCCCTCCAATAAGCACAGAGCTCACTCAGTTGCTTCAGGTCTTCCTCAAATGGTGCCTTATCAGAGCCAGCCCTGACCACCTTATTTAAAGTGGTAACCACTCCTGCTTTCTCTATCCCCTTACCACTTAGCACCAGCTGACAGCAATACATGCTTATTTGTTGTCTGCACCCCGTCCCCCTGCACACACACTATAATGTAAACGTTATGAACACAAGGACTTTGTCTCATTTACCAATGAATTCCTGGTGCCTAGATCAATGCCTGGCACATAGTAAGTGCTGAAGAAAGAAAATCTTATGGAATAAAATGAAATGAGTCTCAAATCTCTATCTTCAGTTCAAATTTTTCTTCTGGACTCCAGATCTGTACTTTAATACACCTCCTTACCACTCTGCCCTCCAGGCACCACACACCCAATTCACTAGGTCTACCCTCCTTTAATTCGCTCAGCTTCTTTTGTTGTTGCTAATTGTGGGGAACCGATATAGGGTTGAGCCTCGGACTCACCTGCTGGCAAAGTCACAAACAAGTCCCAGCTTAGAGGGCTCAGTCCTCTTAGCATAATTAGGCTTGACCTTATAACACTCCCCAGATCTTACCTGGGAAGCTAATGGGCTGAGGGAAGTGCAGGAAGTGTAACTATGGTCAAAACAGGAGAAACTCACAAGAACTGTGTAACTATGGTAACCACTGCCTTGTTTACCTCTGACTATAAAAGGTCTGGGCAGCCTGAGCACAGGTGGAAGTCCTTCCTCTTGAGTTGGACTTACCCGCCTGGCCCCCAATATTCCCAAATTATCTCGTGTCTTTTCTCTTTCATTTGTGTGCGGCTCCTCTTCCAGATCCTGAACCCCGAACCACGCAGGACGTGGAGGGAAACATTTACAACACTAATCCTAATCCGAGGATATTTTTCCATTGATAGTTAGAGAGAGTGGAAAGGAAGAGGTGTGACAGAGAAAGAAACATTGATATGAGACACACATATCGATCCGTTGCCTCCCACATGCGCCCTGACCAGGACTGGGGATCATGCCTGCAACTGAGGTATGTGCCCTTGACCA
Organism: Myotis brandtii; assembly: GCF_000412655.1. Lineage (NCBI taxonomy): Eukaryota > Metazoa > Chordata > Mammalia > Chiroptera > Vespertilionidae > Myotis > Myotis brandtii. Next base: position 3,806,414 of record NW_005355115.1, read on the forward strand.
GAATAAACCCAGGACCCTTCAGTCCACAGGCTGATGCTCTATCCACTAACCCAAACTAGCTAGGGCTGTCCTGCTTCTTGAATTCTCACCCAGTGGGTGGCATCAGCTAGAAGGAGTCAGCCTTGACCTCTTCTTCACCTCCCCCAGTCACAAATCCTGACAGTTCTACTACTTAAATCTAACCCAGGCCCTCTCCTCCTCAATTCCCTCAGCTGGACACTACAATCGATTTCTAAATGCTTACCCACTAGTGGCCATTCTGCCCACTCAGATCAAAGCAGGCTCTTGCTTATAGCCCTTCCATGGCTCCCCATAGCCTACAGATAAGGTTCAAACCTCTCGGCTTCTCCATCCAGTTCCACGTAACACCCTCTGCTGCCACTGTTATGCTTACCGACCTGCTGTTCCCCAAACACTCCAAGCCAGCTTCAGGCAACAAGTTTGCATAGCTGTTCCCTCTAACTGGCATGCCCTTTCCCCACACCTTCCTGGAGATCTGTTCATCTTTCAGATGGCAAGGAAGTTACTTCCGTAATGATCTTCTTTAACTGCTCTCTAGAGCAGTGATGGTGAACCTTTTGAGCTCGGCGTGTCAGCATTTTGAAAAACCCTTGCTTAACTCTGGTGCCGTGTCACATACAGAAATTTTTTGATATTTGCAACCATAGTAAAACAAAGATTTATATTTTTGATATTTATTTTATATATTTAAATGCCATTTAACAGAAAAATCAACCAAAAAAATGAGTTCGTGTGTCACCTCTGACACGCGTGTCATAGGTTCGCCATCACTGCTCTAGGGGAATGCCCACCTTGTTCTCCCTTTGTGTACAACTCTATTCTAGTTTTGCCCTGGCCAGTGTGGCTTAGTTGGTCCCATGCAACAAGAGGTCTCTGGTTCAATTCCCGGTCAGGGCACATGCCCAGGTTGTGGGCTCCACCCCCCAGTAGGGGGCATGCAGGAGGCAGCCTATCAATGTCTCTCTCTCTCTCTCTCTCTCATCAATAAGACTTCATTTTTAAAAAAAGAAATAGCAACTCTATTCTAGTTTTAACACACTTTTCTGTAATTGCCAGGTTACACATCCGTCTCCCTCCCTAAGATGTGAATAACTTGGAGATGGGGTTGGTCACAGCCCTCTTTGTAACCCCAAGTCAGGATGCATCCAACCAGTGCTGGATTGATGTGTGGATAGATAAATGAAGTCCCCAACTTCCTGTGCCTAACGGACTTTGTAACACTGAATCCTCATCAACGCTGGGATAGTCAAAAAGCAGCTGCATGGTCCCGAATGGTAGTGTCCAAGTAATTTTCCCCAGTTCTAAATCCCTTTCCTCCCATTCCACAGTCCTTCGCTACTTCCTAGGGAGCCTCGGGCTGTGAGACACTTCCGCGGAAGATGGGCTCTGGATATGCTTCCAAATAGCTCCACAGCAGTGGTGGGGTGGGGG
>NW_005355115.1:3807888-3812948 GCF_000412655.1 Myotis brandtii
GCTGCAGACACTTCTCCAAATTCAACTCTTACCAAAGCCAGACACGCCCGCACCAGGCTGCCCCTGGCTTCTAAGCCAGGTCTCCAATATCCAGCAACTTTCTTCTCGCTCTGCCTCCGTCCTCGGCCTAGAGCCCTAGACTCTATTGAAAACCCACCAGTCTCTAAGTTTCTCGGAGTCCCTCCGCCCCAAGCATAGCAGTGCCCTCCCAGAGCCCCGCCCTCAGACCTCGTCCACCCACTTCCTGTCCCTCGGGTCCTCACCCTCCGCCCCCAATTCCCTCCTCTGCAAATCCCATCTCCACCTGCTTCCTTGACCCCGTAGCCCCCGCCCCTTTCGGCTCCTACCACCACCCACTCTTCCTTGCAGGCCCCCAGTGGCCCTCCCTTCCGTATCGCCAGCGGCCTCCGCCTCCACCTGTACAGCGTCTTGCGCGGTGCGAGGTGGTCCTCACTCAGGCCCTGCGCGATGTAGTAATCGGCCACGAGGCCGAGGATGCGGCCCCAGAAGAGCACCCGACTGTAGCGATAGTCGCGCTTAACCAGCAAAAGGGACGTGAGCAGCGAGGCCCGACGGTCCGGGCTGAGGCCCTGCCCGCTGCCCGACGCCAGCTCCAGGGACAGCAGGAGACTGTCCGCGTCCATGTCGGCAGCCGCTCGGCTCAACGTCCTCCAGGTTGCTAGGGGAAGCCGTCTCCAGGGAGACCCAACGCCCCGCCCTTCCCTCGGGCAGGAAGTAGGGTTGCACCCAGCCAGTGGTGCCCTTCCGGGGCCTCTGGCCAGCCCTGATTCCCTCGGAGCGATCCTAAAAGCCTGGGCACGCTCTAGGTCCCGCCCTCTTCCTTTCCCGAGTGGGTGACAGGATGTGTTCAATTATCCCGGCATCCGCGTGGTTTCCCCTAAAATAGTGTGAGGTTAGTGGTCCCGGTGCAGCCCAATTCTGTAGATATTCTTGCCTTTCCCAAGTCCTTCCATATAGTTTACATTTATTGAGGCCTCACTGTAACTGTAATGGAGAAGAAAAACAACACAACAGTGACACCAGCTGTGTTATTTCACTTCAGTGATGTCCCTTCTTGGCCTCAATTACCTGTGGAGAAAATAACTTCAAATGCTCTTGGCACTAAAAGTCTAGGCATCTAAGACAATCCCGCCAATTACAGGTCTCACATGATGGGGTCCATCCATTTCATTCTTTTCAATCTTCAGATGCCTCTCTTCACCCCTTCCGTAGTACTATTCCACCTCAGCGGCAAATGAAGACCGAGGCAATGGCGAAGGCATAAGGCACCTTGGGTAAGGGGGTGTGAAGAGGGGTACAAAGGGTGACATTTACAGACTTCACTTTCCCATCGGCTACCACCTATTTACCTACCTGGGCCCCACAGCAGTTGCTTTTCAGCCCAAATGGTAGCCACACATGAAAGGGCAGAACCCCACTGCAGCTGGGGCTCTTCACCTCCTGGGCTAAAGACTGGCTACTACTATGCTCTGGTTTCTCTTCAGACCGTATAAATCTTTCGTGGGCTAAAGACTGGCTACTTCTTCACCCCCATCTCTGGAGGCCCCATCCAAGGTCAAACAAACAGGTGCCTTAGCAAGCTTGTTGTCGGGGAAGGTGGGATTTATTGTTAATATTAACTAATCCTTCCAGGGGGGAGGTGGATGAGGTGGAAGAAGGTATAGAGGGGAGAAGTGGTGATGGAAAAAATAAAATTAAATAAATAAAATTGACATAACATACAAAATACCTATATATATGCACACACTGATCTTTTAATTTCTGAATTCCTTTGGGGAAGACTCATGAAATCGAAATGACCTGGGCCTCAATGCCAAGCTAATAGAGAAATGAGTGTCTAAATTACCCAGATAATGACTTTGTTTTGGTTGTCCAGACATTGTTTACGAAGCCTTTTAAAATCAGTATTCGAGGGAGCTGACATGGGTTAATGTCTTCCACCTCAAAATAATTTATAACTCCGTTTCAACTCTCCCTCAGTTCAGCCAGACCCCTCTCTCAGTCTGTCCTTTCCCAAGCGGGAGATATGGCCGTTCCTCTTCTGTGAGGTAGGAAAAACAGCCAAAATTCTAGCTGGTGGAATATGCTTCAGGCGGTCAGAGCACAGAAAAGAACCCAAACCTTTTGTTTTTATTGATTCCATATTTACTCCGCACCTATTACTGTCCGGTCCCATGTAGGGAAACACAATATGAAGCCAGAAAGGGGAGTCCTGCAGCTTTCTAATACCACCTTTGGCAGGGAAAATCCTCATTAATCATTTCACAGTAAAACCACACAGGTGCCCAGCAGGGTAAAGCATTCAGCCTCTGGTGCCAGGTTTGAATTCCGGTTTCCACGCTCGGGCAAGTTATTCAATCTAACCAAGCCTCACCTATAAAATGGGGACAATGTCAAAAAACAAGGTTGTTCGATTAGATAAAATGTATGTGAAGTGCTTAAAAGAGAGCACAAAATAGAAACGATTTTCTTTTCTTCTTAAAACATAAAAAATAGTCTATATTTATACTCGTGCTTAAAAGAGAGCACAAAATATAAACGATTTTCTTTTCTTGACAAAACATAAAACATTCTTCTTAAAACATAAAAAATAGTCTATATTTATACTGTCCCCATTTATAGACACACTCCTATCTCCAACACCAGCAGGGTGAGGACTATGTATTCAGCTTCCAAGAAATAAGCAGGTACTGCCAACAGCGACAGGCAGGGCTGAATTCCACAGGGGACATGTGGCCTCAGGGAGCTGACCCCAAAGGGCAATCCTGGGGCCTCAGCCTACAGTTACATCCGATTTTGCAAAGCTCCTCAGTTTTCTTTCCTCGGCCTAGTCTTTCGGCCCCATTCCCCTGTGTGACCTCTGCTCCAGGCACACGTTTTAAGGGTCAAAACCAGTATGTGACAAGGAAAGAATGTTGGGCTAGGGGTTAGCTAGTGAGGACTCTAGTCCCAACTGACATCAAACTGCTACAGAACCTTGGCCAAGTCACTTAACTTCCCAGAATGGCCTGGGGCTGATGAAGAGAAAGAACTGGTGGTGAAAAACTACAATTAAATAAATGAATAAGAGACTCGAGAGAAAGACAAAATACTCTAGCCTCAAGCCTGGAAAGTCTCTTTGAGCCAAGAGTTTTGGGGGAAATTTAATATATATTCATTCATTTTATATTTAAATTCATGAGTCACACCAACATTTATGCCTCCGGTAAAAATTCTGAAAGGCCACAGAAAAAGGGCACCTCCATAATAGTGTCTATGGGCCCACATTTGCTTTCCAACCCCAAACAGTCAAGTCTGACCCGGTCAACCTTTGATTCACAGAGATGTTGTTCAGTGATGATGATTACAGGCCGAGTCACACCATCAGCTCACCAGGAAGTCTGAGAAGGGGAGGCAGGCAGCCAGGACAGAACCTTCCTCTCGTCAGGAAGCAACTCCACTTCCAAGCAAGAGACGGGTGACTTGGTGCCAGAGAAGGGAAGATAATTTAGCCATGTGTTCACGATTAAGAAGCAGCCCTCTTCACTCGTGAAAGCCTTTCAATGTCACTGGTGCCTGGAACCAAATGTAATCCTCCCAGGCTGTGACCGGGATGGAGGGTCTGCCACAGGACAGGGTCACGGTCAGTTTGTGGCCCCGTATGGGCACTCTGTAGTTCAGCTTGGGTCGAAACCAATCTTCTCCACAGTCGCGGTGCCCCTGTGCCATGACAATGGTGCCCATGAGTGGAGGAGCCTGAAGCTCACTGAAGGCATCAGCCATAAAAATGGCGCGGAAGATAAGGCGCAAACAAGCTGCTGTGCTCACCCTCTGGTCCACGTTGCTGGGGGCCAAGCGGGACAAGTCAAGCTCGTAGAATTCTTTGGGATTTAGAACACTGCCCCCAAGGAGGATCAGCACTCGTGGTACTAGGGTCCGGGCAAAGAGGCTCTCTAGGTGGCTGAGGACGCTCTCCAGTTCTTCCAGGGTTTGTTGGCATTTCCTGCTGCTTGCCTCAGTGATGGCCCAAGGTTTCTTCTTTGCCATGTCCTCTGCCTACGGAGACAAAGACTGGTGAGAAAGAAGGCAAGGTAGGGAAAGCTAGTGACCTTTGAAGAACCCTGTTGGTTGGGATATAGTAGACTATGGGACTGGATTTCCAGTTCAATGAACTGCCACAGCTAAGGCACTGGGTTTTATCAGAGGGCAATATATCAAAAAAGAAAATATATTCTTTGTACAAAAGCATAACCACCCCACACTTAGAACACTAAAGACAGTGTTCAGAAATAGGAGGACATCCAGAAATAAGCAACTAATACCGTTAAGATTTGGTGGCATAGTAGGTGGCAAATTTTGCTATAATGGGAGTGATAACAGGAATGAGGATTGTATAGTTTAATAAAGGTGATTCTGGAGTTGGTCTTCCAATTAAGCATGGCAAATTGAACATATGCTTATTTGTGCTCCCATATGAAATACTACTAAATGAAAGGAAAGAGAAAAGAGAGAAGGAAGGAAGGAGGGAGGCAGGAGGAAGGGAGCGGAGAGAAAGGGAAGGAGGATACCCCTGAGCAAAGAGACCTGAGAGGAGACAGCAGTGGCCAAAAGCAACAACCAATTTTTGAAGGACAGAAAGCAGATGAAAGAGTTCAAGTGTTGACAGAGGGGACTCCCGTGAAAAGCAAACTGACTCACACAGCAGAACCTCAGGAAGGCTCAGGAATTGCCTATCAGGCATTGCAAAAGGCAAGATTGAACGCATGGGGACTGAGTGAAAACATGAGGGCCCTTAGATCGCCTGCCAAATTCCTCCCTCCAGAGAGAAAACTTTCCAACCAGGAATTAAAAGTGGCGGCAGAGCCCTGGCCAGCTTGGCTCAGTGGATAGAGCGTTGGCCTGCAGACTGAAGGGTCCCAGGTTCGATTCCGGCCAAGGGCACATGCCGGGGTTGCGGGCTCGGTCCCCAGTGGGGGGCATGCTGGAGGCAGCCGATCAATGATTCTCATCATTGATGTTTCTATCTCTCTCTCCTTCTCCCTTCCTCTCTGAAACCAATA
>NW_005355115.1:3813309-3815065 GCF_000412655.1 Myotis brandtii
CCAGTAGGGAGTGTGCAGGAGGCAGCTGATCGATGTTTCTCTCTCATCTATGTTTCTAACTCTCTATCCCTCTCCCTTTCTCTCTGTAAAAAATCAATAAAATATACATATTTTTTTAAAAAGATAAATAAAAAATAAATAAAAATGGCAGCAGAATACGTGGATGCTGCATAGACACACTCCCAGGACCAAACTGGAATTACAACTAAAATACAGAAAAACTTCCTGGATAATCAATGGAAGACTCACTGGAGAGAACCCTGATAAGTGAGGACGGAAAGTGGAGACGGCATAGAGACAGGTCAGAGGAGTGGAGGCGCGAAACAGCTGGCCGGGCTCCCACAGACAATTGAAGTTCCGGAGAGATATCTCAGCTGTCGGGGGTTGCCAGTGAGAACTCTGGAATCTAATCCCCAAGCTTGGCCCCCCAGCAGAGAACACCAGAACTGAGAAGGGTACCCACATAACCTCTGGCTGTGAAAAGTGGGGTTGCTGTCAGCCAGGGAGGGATGGCTGGGAATTCAGGCACCCTCTTAAAGGGCCATCGCACAAAATTCCATCAAGCCACCCACCTTGTGCTCCAGCAGAGGGAAGGCAAAGTGGACTGGAGCTGTGTAAGCAGAAGCCAGGATCGGGGGGCTTTGGGGTTAGAGCTCAGAAAGCAGACACCCCAGTTTCCTAGGCTGAGTCATTCCCTCGTGCAGCAGAAGTCATCTTCTTCACACGAACAATTGCTACCTAGGCCAGCGGTTCTCAACCTGTGGGTCGCGACCCCTTTGGCAGTCGAACGACCCTTTCACAAGGGTCGCCTAAGACCATCCTGCATATCAGATATTTACATTATGATTCATAACAGTAGCAACATTACAGTTATGAAGAAGTAGCAAAAATAATTTTATGGTTGGGTCACAACATGAGGAACTGTATTTAAGGGCCAGAAGGTTGAGAACCACTGACCTAGGCGGTTTTGCCTGGGGGGATGACAGCTGACCCACTCTACTGGAAAAAACCTTGCCTCACAGTACAGAGTTTCTGAGACCCATTAAGAGGCTGAGAATAACAAGTAGCCACCAGGCAGAAGCAATTGCCCCACCCCGTTGAAAAAACTCTTGCCACACTGGTGGATGATTGCCTGAGGGCAATTCAAGTCTGTAGGCAGAGGTGGTCTCTGGAGGATTTGAGTCTCTGCCTGATCTAGTCAGAAATAGCTTTTGACACTGTCCTGCACCAGAGATTGAGAGGCATAGCATCTCTACCTAATATTTAGTCAAAAACCCAAACAGGCAGCCAAAATGAGGAGACAAAGAAGCAACCCCAAAATGAAAGAACAAGAGAATTCCCGAGAAGAAGAGATAAATGAAATGGAGAAATACACAACTTAGGGGAAGTTGAGGATCAAATCAGTGAATTATTAGAGTTGAAAAAAATCAATCAGAGAACCAAAAAGAGAAAAACAATAATTAAACAGGAGGACAGCTTAAGGGAGCTGTGGGACAACGTGAAACATAACAATATTCGAATAGCAGGTGTGCCGGAAGAGGCAGAAAGGGGCAGAGAACCCTGTTTGGGTTTATTATTTGAAGAAAGAATAGCAAAAAACTTCCCAAACCTGGTAAAGGAAAAAGTCACACAAGTTCAGGAAGCACAGAGAACCCCAAGCAAGAAGAACCCAAACAGGCCCATACCCAGACACATCATAATTAAAATGCCAAAAATTAAAGAAAAAGAGAGAATCTTAAAGGCAGCAAGAGAAAAG
>NW_005355115.1:3815099-3817831 GCF_000412655.1 Myotis brandtii
AATAGAGAGAAACCTAGGCATACAGAATTAAAATGACAATAAATAAGTACCTATTAATAACCTTAAATGTAAATGGATGAAATGCTCCCATCAAAAGACACAGGGTAGCTGAATGGATACAAAATGACCCAACTATATGCTGTCTACAAGAGACCCACCTCAGAACAAAAGACACACATGGGATGAGAGTAAAGGATGGAAAAAAATTTTCCATGCAAATGGAAAAGAAAAAAAATTTGGAATAGCAATACTCATATCCAATAAAATAGACTTCAAAATGAGGCCATCACAAGAGACAACAAAGGCCACTACATAATACTAAAGGAATTGATCCAACAAGAGGATATAACCCTAGTAAACATATATGCACCTAATATAGGAGCACTTAAATATATAAAAAATCTTCTAGAGAACTTTAAGGGAGAGATTGACAATACAGTTATAGTAGGGGATTTTAACACCCCACTGACTTCACTGGATAGATCTTCCAGACAAAAAATTAACAAGGAAACAGTGACTCTAAAGGACACACTGGATCAGATGGATTTAATTGACATTTATAGAACATTTTACCCCAAAGCTGCAGAATATACATTCTTCTCAAGTGCACATGGGTCATTCACAAAGACAGACCACATGTTAGGACACAAAACAAGTCTCTACACGTTCAAGAAGATGGAAATCATATCAAGCATCTTCTCAGATCACAGTGGAATGAAATTAGAAAGCAACTACAGTAAAAACACCCCAAAACTTTCAGAAAGAAGACTTTTTAGGAGTCTTCCAAAGAGACCACTAGGCTGCCACCAATATCCTTAAAGTATTATCAGCTCACAAGACCCAGCCATGCAAACAGAGCTTTCAATGACTTATTCTTAAATATTCAGCAGACACAGACTAAAAGCCTCTAACATGAAAGTCAAAGACCAAAACAAATAGGAAAAGGAATCTGAAAGAAACAGAGACACAGCAAGGAACATAGGAAAACCTCAAAAATACAGTGATTGATATCTTCAGGTAAGAGAGGTTCATACAGACATAAAACAGGATGCTATTAAAAAGGACCATACAGGTGACAGGAGAAGATCTGACTTTGGGCGGTGGGCACATGGTGCTATATACATATTTTGTAACTTAGAACTCCACACCTGAAACCCATATGTTCATGTTGCCCAATGTTACCCCCAATAAAATTTAAAAAAGGAACATGCGACCCGGCCAGCATGGCTCAGTGGTTGAGCGTCTATCTACGAACTAGGACAGTGATGGCGAACCTATGACACGCGTGTCAGAGGTAACACAAACTCATTTTTTTGGTTGATTTTTCTTTGTTAAATGGCATTTATATATATAAAATAAATATCAAAAATGTAAATCTGAAAACCAAGATGGCGGCATAGGTAAACACCTGAAATTGCTGCCTCGCACAACTACTTCAAAAATACAACTAAAAGACAAAACGGACATCATCCAGAATCACAGGAAGGCTGGCCAAGTGGAAATTCTACAACTAGAAGGAATAGACTTCAAAATGAGGCCATCACAAGAGACAACAAAGGCCACTACATAATACTAAAGGAATTGATCCAACAAGAGGATATAACCCTAGTAAACATATATGCACCTAATATAGGAGCACTTAAATATATAAAAAATCTTCTAGAGAACTTTAAGGGAGAGATTGACAATACAGTTATAGTAGGGGACTTTAACACCCCACTGACTTCACTGGATAGATCTTCCAGACAAAAAATTAACAAGGAAACAGTGACTCTAAAGGACACACTGGATCAGATGGATTTAATTGACATTTATAGAACATTTTACCCCAAAGCTGCAGAATATACATTCTTCTCAAGTGCACATGGGTCATTCACAAAGACAGACCACATGTTAGGACACAAAACAAGTCTCTACACGTTCAAGAAGATGGAAATCATATCAAGCATCTTCTCAGATCACAGTGGAATGAAATTAGAAAGCAACTACAGTAAAAACACCCCAAAACTTTCAGAAAGAAGACTTTTTAGGAGTCTTCCAAAGAGACCACTAGGCTGCCACCAATATCCTTAAAGTATTATCAGCTCACAAGACCCAGCCATGCAAACAGAGCTTTCAATGACTTATTCTTAAATATTCAGCAGACACAGACTAAAAGCCTCTAACATGAAAGTCAAAGACCAAAACAAATAGGAAAAGGAATCTGAAAGAAACAGAGACACGGCAAGGAACATAGGAAAACCTCAAAAATACAGTGATTGATATCTTCAGGTAAGAGAGGTTCATACAGACATAAAACAGGATGCTATTAAAAAGGACCATACAGGTGACAGGAGAAGATCTGACTTTGGGCGGTGGGCACATGGTGCTATATACATATTTTGTAACTTAGAACTCCATACCTGAAACCCATATGTTCATGTTGCCCAATGTCACCCCCAATAAAATTTAAAAATAAATTTAAAAAAGGAACATGCGACCCAGCCGGCATGGCTCAGTGGTTGAGCGTCTATCTATGAACTAGGACAGTGATGGCGAACCTATGACACGCGTGTCAGAGGTGACACACAAACTCATTTTTTTGGTTGATTTTTCTTTGTTAAATGGCATTTAAATATATAAAATAAATATCAAAAATATAAGTCTTTGTTTTACTATGGTTGCAAATATCAAAAAATTTCTATATGTGACACGGCACCAGAGTTAAGTTAGGGTTTTCCAAAATGCTGACA
>NW_005355115.1:3819988-3830072 GCF_000412655.1 Myotis brandtii
CATCAATTTATATATATATATATATATATATAGAGAGAGAGAGAGAGAGAGAGAGAGATCACAGCCAGAGAAGTCAGAAATCCAAGCACAAGAAGGATTTGATTCGGTGCTGTTTGCTTGAAGGTGGAAGGGGCCATGTGGCAAGGAATGTGGGCAGCCTCTAACAGTGATGGCGAGCCTATGACACGCGTGTCAGAGGTGACACGTGAACTCATTTTTTTGGTTGATTTTTCTTTGTTAAATGGCATTTAAATATATAAAATAAATATCAAAAATATAAGTCTTTGTTTTACTATGGTTGCAAATATCAAAAAATTTCTATATGTGACACGGCACCAGAGTTAAGTTAGGGTTTTTCAAAATGCTGACACGCCGAGCTCAAAAGGTTCGCCATCACTGAACTAGGAGGTCACAGTTTGATTCCCAGTCAGGGCACATGCCAGAGTTGCACGCTAAAACCCCAGTAGGGGGCATGCAGGAGGCAGCCAATCAATGATTCTCTCTCATCATCGATGTTTCTATCTCTCCCTCTCCCTTCCTCTCTGAAATCAATAAAATATATTTTTAAATAAATAAAATAGTCAAAGAAGTCCCCCAGAAAGTAGAACATAAAAACAAAGAGACAAAAATAAAAATTTGGAGAGAAAAGACATTAAAATTAAAGGGTCAATCCATGAAGTCCAAATGTAGCACAATAAGGGTTTCGGGAAAAGAAAACAAGAAAAAAAGTGGGGAGGGCTAGACGATCGAAGTGACTGAAACCACGGGATGAAACACATTCCTCCCAGCTGCTTAAGCTGACACATCCTGCAGATTCCTTAGACCTTTTGAACTTTCCTCCCATGGAACAGCCATGAAGTCTCCCCACCAGCTCTCTCGGAGAGCCTGTGCCCACCTGGGGAGAAGACTGTCGGTAGAAGTGCTTCAGCTGCTCGTAGGGCAGAGGGAGTTGCAGGCGCTGGTACATGACATGCTTTAGAAATTCACACGTAAACTGACAGCAGCCGTCCTGGCTGACAGGCCCGGGGAACACCACGGGCACCAGGCCATGGCGGGGGCGAAAAGACTCGGAGCGGCTGGGAAGCTCCTGGGCGGCGGTCGTGTCCAGGAGTTCTATGTGGGGGGCGTGGGTGTCCTCCGCCTCCTCATACCACTCCAAACCTGGCGGGCGCGCAGAGGGACAAGAAAGAGAAAAGTTACAAACTCAAAGGCCAAAGCCAGCCTTCTCGTCCCGTTAGCCACCCCAACCCCGACACATGCACATTCCCTTCGCCAACTCCAGTGTGGGTGGAGGTGGGACGATTCCTAATCCCAGTCGCCTAAAGTGATGTAAGTGACGGCGGGCTGGTGAGAACGCGGGGCGGGGGCGCAACTCCGAAGCCGGGGACTGACGCTGACTCAGACAGCGGCGGCCCGGATCTGAACTGAAAGAACGTGTAATCCAGCGGGCTCCAGAACGCCGCCCACCGAGATGAAGGCAGAGTGGGGTGAACCAATGGGATCGGGGCCGTGGGGCGCTGGCAGTCACTCTGGCCGAGCCAGAGCCGGGAGGGAAAACCAGAAATGCGGACAGGGAAAGGGAAGACAGGCCAGAGAAGGGGCCAGGGACACATGACGGGAGGGGGCGGCGGCGGGGAGCAAACTGGTCCCCCAAGCATCCCGGGATCCGGACCACCTGCCTTACCTGGGGCTGCGGTCAAGGACCGCACTTCCGGCTCCGGAGCTGCCATCGCGACCTCCTCTCCGCCGTGCGGTTTGAATAGGCGCGCCGCGAGGCATTATGGGAAGCCTGTGCTTCCACTTCCGGCAGGTTGGGCCGGAAGCCGACGCGGCGCCACAGCAGTACGGTGCCGACTGTGCTGGGGTGGGACTTGAGCCTTGCGCTCCCTCCCTCACACCCTCGCACCGGTCTCCGCCGCGGAGCGCTGCCTCCCAGAGGACACCGGCCCGCACGCACCCTCCTCCCCCCGCGTCCACTATTCATTGTGCGCCTACTTGGTGCCAAGCCCTGTCCTAGGTGCTGGACGCTCCGTGGCAAACCAGACCGAGGCGGAGGCTGTGCTCCAGAGGCTCACTGCCTACAGACAATGCAACGCCATGAATCATACAGCACACTGGCTGCGGAGGTGAAGGACAGGGACACCTAACCTAGACGAGGTGTGAAGCAAGGGGTAGTCCAGAGACAATATGCCCAAGAAACTGACCTGTGGGGTGAATAAAGTTAAGGAGGAGGACCTAGTCATCTTGGAGAACGTTGGAGACAAGAACATCCTCTATTCAAGGAATGAAAAGAATTCAGGCCCTGGATGGTGCGCTCAGTGGTTAGAGCGCCGCCCCGTGCACCGAAGGGTTGCAGGTTCAATTCCGGCTCAGGGCACATACCCAGGTTGTAGGTTCGATGAGCGGTGGGGGCACGTGTGTGAGGCAACAAATCGATATTTCTCTCTCCCTCTCCCTTGCTCTCTCTCTCTGGAATCAATGAAGAAAAAAAAATGTCCTTGGAGGAGGAATTAAAAAAAAAATCAGGTTATAAAGAGTTAAGGCTGTGGTGGACAAACAGGAGCCAGATCTTGGTAAGGCTTTATAACCCAGGTTTGAACTTGATCCTGTAAGTGATGGAGAACCTTTGAAAGGTTTAAGTAGGGGAGTAGCATTAAACGTAAATTTAATCTCTACACTGGCTGTAGTGTAGAGATTAGATTACAGGTAGGATAAGAGAGGAGGCAGGGATGCCAGTTAGAGCTAGCAACTACAGTTACCCAACTGCATGGTGAAAGAGGCCTGAGCTGAGTGGTCACAGTCGGTGGAGAGAACTGGGTGAACTCTAGAGAGAGACTTAGGAGGTCCAATGAGCATTACTTGGTGGTTGATCCCAGGAAGAAGAGGAGGGCTAGGGAGTGGCTTTCAAGAAGACAAGCAGGTTTTTCACGTCAGCATCTCTAGGGCCAGTTGTGTCATTCAACGAAAGAACACTAGAGTAGCCCAGCCGACCATGACTCAGTGGTTGAGTGTCAACCTATGAACCAGGAGGTCATGGTTCGATTCTGGGTCAGGACACATGCCCAGGTTGCAGATCCATCCCCAGTGTGGGGCGTGCAGAAGGCAGCTGATCAATGATTCTCTTTCATCATTGATGTTTCTCTCTCTCCCTCTACCTTCCTTTCTGAAATCAATTTAAAAATATTTTTTAAACTATTTTTTTAAAAAAAGAACACAGGTAGGATCAGTTTTTTGGAGGTGTGGATAAGGAGAAAAGATGAGTTCAGTTTTTGATAGGTTGAGTTTGCCGTTTCATTGAACAGATATTTAGGAATAGAGATAAGTATTTGAGTGTCATCAGCATGGGATTGGATAAGATCACCCAGGGAGCCCTAGCTGGTTTTCCTCAGTGGATAGAGTGTCAGCCTGCGGACTGAAGGATCCCGGGTTCGATTCCAGTCAAGGGCACATGCCCAGTTTGCAGGCTCGATCCCCAGTAGGGGGCATGCAGGAGGCAGCCAATCAATGTTTCTCTTTCTCTCTCTCTCTCTCTCTCTCTCTCTCTCTCTCTCTCTCTCTCTCCTTCCTTCCTTCCTCTCTGAAGTCAATAAAAAAAAATCTGTATTAAAAATAAAAAAGTCCTAGCCAGTTTGGTTTAGTGGATAGAGTGTCAGCCTGCGAACTGAAGGGTCCCAGGTTCAATTCCAGACAAGGGCACATGCCTGGGTTGCAGGCTTGAGTCCCCAGTAGGGGGCTTGCAGGAGGCAACCAATCAATCATTTTCTCTCATCCATATTTCTCTCTCTGACTGAGGAGTTGCCAGAGAAGTATAAATAGAAATAGACGTGTCAAGTCACAGAGGCCAAGAAAGGTTGTGTTTCCGGAAGTACGTACCAGAGATCAAAACATACTATAAAAGACCCGACTGGTATAACTCAGTGGTTGAGTGTCGACCCATGAATCAGGAGGTCCTGATTTGATTCCCGGTCAGGGCACATGCCTGGGTTTCAGGCTTGATCCCCAGTAGGGGGCATGCTGGAGGCAGCCAATGGATGATTCTCACTCATTGATGTTTCTATTTCTCTCCCTCTCCCTTCCTCTCTGAAATCAATTTAAAAATGTTAATCGATCTTATGTCATTGGATTGAGAGAAAGCTATGCTGATGGGTGAAAATGACCTTCCATGAGAACCCAGGTTGCAATTATCCAAACAAGGTCCTATCTCCTATAAAAGACACACAAAGAGCTGTGTTTGGCATCTCATCTTGAAAGGAGTTTGACTTTTCTGGTTGTTCAAGAGCTGCATTAAATACAAGATAAGATTCAATGTGATCCCTATTAAAATACCAACAGCATATTTCACAGATCTAGAACAAATACTCCAAAAATTTATATGGAACCAAAAAAGACCCTGAATACCTGCAGCAATCTTGAGAAAGAAAAACAAAGTTGGAGGAATCACAATACCAGATATCAAGTTATACTACAAAGCCACCTTAATCAAAACAGCCTGGTACTGGCACAAGAACAGGCATATAGATCAATGGGACAGAACAGAGACCCCCAGAAATCGACCCAAGCCATTACATTTAATTAGTATTTGACAAAGGAGGCAAGAGCATACAATGGAGTCAAGACAGTTTCTTCAATAAACAGTGTTGGGAAAATTAGATACATGCAAAAAAATGAAACTAGACCACCAACTTACACTATATACAAGAATAAATTCAAAATGGATAAAAGATTTAAATGTAAGTCAGAAAACCATAAAAATTCTAGATGAAACCATAGGCAGCAAAATCTCAGACATCTCTCGTAGCAATATGTTTATGGATACATCTCCTAGGGCAGTGGTCGGCAAACTGCGGCCCCTTGAGTGTGGCTCTTCCACAAAATACCACGTGCAGGTGCGCACGTACAGTGCGATTGAAACTTCGTGGCCACCCTCAAGGGGCCAAAGAGCCGCATGTGGCTCGCAAGCCACAGTTTGCCGACCACTGTCCTAGGGCAAAGGAAACTAAGGAGAAAATAAACACATGGGACTACATCAAAATAAAAAGCTATTGCACAGCAAGAGAAGCCATCAACAAGACAAAAAGAGCCGTGGGAGAATATATTTGGCAATGATACATCTGATAAAGAGTTAATATAAAAAATATATATAAAGAACTCATACAACTTAACAAAAGAAGACAATCAAATTAAAAAATGGACAAAGGACCTAAATAGACACTTCTCCAAAGTGGACATATAGATGGCCAGGAGGTATGAAAAAATGCTCAAAGTCATTGATCATCAGAGAGATGCAAATTAAAATGACAATGAGGTATCACCTCACACCTGTCAGAATGGCTACCATCAACAAATGTCAAGTAGGGCGAGGATGCGGAGAAAAGGGAAACCTAGTACACTGCTGGTGGGAATGCAGACTGCTGCAGCCATTATGGAAAACAGTATGAAGTTTCCTCAAAAGATTAAATACAGAACTGTCATTTGACCCAGGGACCCCACTTCTAGTAATATATCCTAAGAGACCTGAAACACCAATCAGAAAGAATGGATGCACCCCTATGTTCATAGCAGCACAGTTTACAATGGCTAGTATCTGGAAACAGCCCAAGTGCCCATCAATAAACGAGTGGAGAAAAAAAGCTGTGGTACATTTACACCATGGGATATGATGGAGTAGTAGAAAATAAGGATCTCTTACCATTTGAGAAAGCATGGAGGGACCTGGAGAGTATTATGCTAAGTGAAATAGGTCAGTCAGAGAAAGACAAGTATCACATGATCTCACTCATATGTGGAATCTAAGTAACAAAATAAACTGATGAACAGAGTGGATCCAGAGGCAAGGAAGCTTGAAACTGAGTGTGGAATCTCTGAGACAAGGCGGGTGGGGGGTGATCAACCAAAGAACTTGGACGCATAACCCATGGACACAGACAATAGGGTGGTGAAGGCCTGGGGTGGGCCGCAGGGGAAGGGTGGAGGGGGTCCCTTCTGCCCCCCAACCCTCTCTGGCCTTCCCGCTGCAGTTTGACAATCAGTTTGAGGCAGCTCTGCCTCTGTATCTATTATTGTTCAAAAGTTTGTAATGGTCTTTATTATCCATGAATGAGTGAGATCATGTGGTATTTTTCCTTCATTGACTGGCTTATTTCACTTAGCATAATGCTCTCCAGCTCCATCCATGCCGTTGCAAATTGTAAGAGTTCCTTCTTTTTTACAGCAGCATAGTATTCCATCGTGTAGATGTACCACAGTTTTCTAATCCATTCATCTACTGATGGGCACTTAGGCTGTTTCCAGATCTTAGCTATGGTGAATTGTGCTGCTATGAACATATGGGTGCACATATCAACAGGAAAGATTTTTAAAAAATACAAGATTAAACTCATCATGATTCAACATCTCAAGTTTATAGTCAGCAGACTTGGTTGCAGAGAATAATCCAAGGAAAGTGTCCAAATAGATTCTGTAAATGATACTTTTTCTTGTTTACTGGATTAATGATTTTGATTTTTGGATTTGCTGTGGCAAGTTTCTCCCTGGGTTATAAAATGTTTCCCTTTGCAATGACAATGATGGATATTGCCACTGTTTTTCTTATCATTCTTATTGTGGTAAATGTTGATGTATGCTGAAAGTCGGAGAAATTCACCACTCCTCAACTAGAAGAATCATGGAAGTGCAGAATTGAGCACAATGAAATTTAGGCGTTAGCAACCAAGAAACCAACAGTCAGCACCTGCCTATAATCTTATCTGAAACCTGGTTATCTCTAGGCCTTTAGAACTTTTTAAAGTTTCTTGAGCATTTTACTTACAAAATAAACACCAGTTTAAAAAATGTTAATCACTTAAAAAATAAAATACTATAGCCCAGCTGGCATGGCTCAGTGATTGAGCATCAAGCTATGAACTAGGAGGTCACGATTCGATTCCCAGTCAGGACACATGCCCAGGTTGCCAGTTTGATCCCCCAGTATGGAGCATGCAGGAGGCAGCCAATCAATGATTCTCTCTCATCATTGATGTTTCTAACTCTCTCCCTCTCCCTCTCTGAAATCAATAAAAATATTTTTTAAAAACATACTATAAAACTACAATTATTAAAATACTGTGGTATTGACTCAGGAATAAACAAACAAATTATAAAACAGAAGAGAGTCCATAAACAGATCCATGTATATATAAATCTTACTATATTATGAGGGTGACTTTTCAAAGCAAATAACTTGAGCCCTGGCCAGTTGGCTCAGTGGATAGTGTAACAACCCATGGGCTGAAGGGCCCCAGGTTCAATTACAGTCAAGAGCACAGACCTTGGTTACAGTCTCAATCCAGCCGTGGGCAAACTACGGCCCGCGGGCCAGATCCGGCCCGTTTGAAATGAATAAAACTAAAAAAAAAAAAGACCGTACCCTTTTATGTAATGATGTTTACTTTGAATTTATATTAGTTCACACAAACACTCCATCCATGCTTTTGTTCCGGCCCTCCGGTCCAGTTTAAGAACCCATTGTGGCCCTCGAGTCAAAAAGTTTGCCCACCCCTGGTCCCTGGCCCTTGTCAGGGACCATGTGGGAGGCAACCGATCAATGTGTCTCTCTCACATGGATGTTTCTTTCTCTCTGTCTCTCCCCCTCCCTTCTATTCTCTCTAAAAAAATCAATGGAAAAATACCCTCGGGTAAGGATTAACAACGACAAAAAGCAAATAACTTGAGACAAATTCCTATCCAATTAGAGGGGGGAATATCAAATTAGTTCCTACCACACATCCTACATAAAGATAAATTCCAAAAAATTAAAATCTTATGTAAAAGCACTATACACAGAATGACTAATTACATCCCAGAAAAAAAAAGTGTATGTGTGTGTGTATACATATATATCCCAGTCAACCACATCATAAGCATCTCACAAGTAATTCCTCCAGGAAACTAAACACATAGCACCTTCCTTCTCCCAGGACCCTGATCCCTTCCTGGACAGACATCTGTATTCAGCCTACTTCTCTGGCAGCCTTCACTCCTATCTGTGGTAAGCCAGGTTGTTCAAGAATGGGATATTGCCCTAGCCAGTTTGGCTCAGTGGATAGAGCGTCAGCCTGGGGACTGAAGGGTCCTGGGTTCGATTCCGGTCAAGGGCACATACCTCAATTACAGGCTCCAGGGCAAGTGCAGGAGGCAACCAATCCATGTTTCTCTCACATCCATATTTCTCTCTTTCTCTCTCTCTTCCACTCTCTAAAAAATCAATGGAAAATACCCTCGGGTGAGGATAAAAAAAAAGATGATATTGAAAAACAAACAAATAAATAATAAATTTTTTTAAAAGAATGGGATATCAAAATTAGTTATCCTCTCCCAACTCTCAAAAGTTCTCCACTTAGGAGACAAGGGTATTGGGATGGGTAAAGTGAGACTGTGTGTTGGAGTAGTTGAAAGATCCACGAAGATGAGAAGACAAGTGTTATCAGGCAAGCGCAGCAGGCCCTGGTTATCATGAGCCCAGAGCTGCTGCTGGTGAGAAAATGGGAATGGCCTTAGCTCTCCCTTCCAATCCCCATCCTTCTTGAGATCTGTCACTGAGTTTTTGGGTCTCGGCCTCTACGTAGCAGTTTCTCTGGCTAAGGTTGACTTCTGCAGTATAAACTTCCTTTAGCTGAACAGGGTTGAGAAGTCAAATGTGCTTTCAACCACTGAAGACCACATAATTGGCTGGGTTGGCTAAGGTCTTTTGCAGATTTTCGCCTGTCAGCTCCCACTGTTTGGGGGAGTTATGCCAGGTGGGCAGCAACTCTAATTAGTAATCTGCCACCCTCCTTGTGGTCTTGGGGTGAAGCCATGGATTCTACCACGTCTGAACCCCTAAGAGGATCACCAGAGGTAAGCCACTGTTGCTGCTTCTAATTTTCCAGGTTAAACTGAGGTCTGGAGGGGTGGGCTGTTTTATTTCTTGGCTGCCTGTGAGCATCTCACTGTTTGTGAAGAGAAGGGAAGTGGACATACAATGAATGGTGAGTCATGAGAGAGCCAGGGGCTCGGAATTGAACCCTGGCGTCCTGACTCCCAACCCAGCAACACTAATTGCTTCTCCACTCTGCTTTTCTAGTGTCTTGCACACTGGCTTATGTCGCTAAATGTTTACTCTTCGCTGGCTGCCAGAGCTCTAAAGAGCAAGAGGGATGACTTGGCAAGAAAGTCAAAAGTCAGCAATCCTCTGGGGCCCTCGGCCAAGTTTCTATTCTCGGCCACGTCCCCGCCCTCGATGTGGTCGAGGTAACCCGAGCCCGCCCCTCCTATAGCCCTGAATGTTTTAAAACTAAACTCGGTTCTCCCCGATTGGTTCTGCTTCAAAACAAGAAGGAGGGGCAATACTCGCGGCGGGCATCCTTGTAACCCTCGGGCAGCAAGGCTGGTTTATGGGTTCGGGCCTCCTGTTGGCGCTACCTTGGTGTCTTGGGCTGCTAAAACCGGCCCCCGGAGGGTGCCAGCCCGGTAATAAAGCAGTGACTGCTGTGTAAAGGCGGCATAATCATCGTAACAATAACAGCCATAATTAGGCTAACCATCACCCGCCTCCGCCCTGGCATTCGCCCTGACTCACCCCGACGGCACGCCGACCATCGGGGAAGAAACAGAGGCGGGGCGGAGCCAGCAGGCTGGAGGGACCAGTCGCCGTGCATTTGCAACTCTCCAGGTCTAAAACCTGTTGCCTGGGACCGCGCTAAGGGGCCACACCTAGGAGTGTCCTCCAAGCTGGATTCCGAAGTACGCCCTCCGGTGACCCCCCACCCCAAGGCCTTCTTAGATAAAGACCCGTTCAGAGCGCGGAGACTGGGAACCGACTACAGCTCCCTTAGACCTTTGCGCGCAAAGGCGCGCTCCTGGTCTACGCCCCGAAGCCACCTGCGGCCCCTGCGCCGCGATGCTTCCTGGGAGTTGTAGGATGGCGGCGACCTCTTTGGAGGAAGCTCTCCGGCTTGAGGACTCGATATCCCGTGGTGCACCGCGGCTGTTTCTGACGCGCCTAGAGCCGGAGACGGGTGGGGGCGTGGCCTGGGCAGGGCCCCACCCCGCTCCCCTCTGGCTGGCC
>NW_005355115.1:3830231-3877464 GCF_000412655.1 Myotis brandtii
GGGGCGCCGGGGGCAGCAGCGGCTGCGGGGGCCCGAAGGGGAAGAAGAAGAACGGAAAGAACAGAGGGAGCAAAGCCAACAACCCCCCGTATCTGCCCCCCGAGGTGAGCACCTGAGAAGTGGCGGGTTGAGTAGAAACCACTTCTTCCGGTCCCGGGACTCCGGGAAGGCGGGACGGAGAGACTTGACACCCCCTTCCGGTGTCAGGACCCCTGGGGAGAGTAGAACCCCTCCTTCCGGTCCCAGGACCCCTGGAAGGAGGGATAGAGAGACTGGCCCTCTTCTCCGGGATCAGGACCCCGGAGAGGAAGAGTGGGGAGAAGGATCCCCCTATTCTGATCTAGGTAATGCAGGAGAAGTGGGGGAGGGAGATCCCACTCCCATCCCCTTGGGGTGATCAGAATGGATGCCCAGGTTCATGCCTGTGCTGCACTGCGAGCAGGGAGACTAGTCCTGGGATGGAGAGGCAGAGTTTTCTACACTTGTTCCATGGGGAGGAGGCGAGTACCGGGGAAAAGAGCAGTATGTTCTGTCCTTATCCCTGAGTACACACACACACACACACACACACACACCCCAGAACAGTCAGTCAGGTAATCCTGCCCTTTGCCTGTCCTAGGAGGATGTGAGGGCAGCCTCCACATACCTGCTTCATCTACACCTTAAGGCAGAGAATAATGCTACTTTGTCCATCTGAGGAAAGAAGGACCCAGAAGAAGAGCCTAAACCAGTGGTTATCAAACTTTAGCACAGTATCAGAATCATCTGATTGCTGCCCCGCCCCTAGAGTTCCTGACTCCGTAGGTCAGAGGTGGGCCTGAGAATCTGCATTTACAAGTTCCTGGTTGGTTCTAATGCAGCTGGTCCTGGGGCCACACTTTGGATCATCCTTGTACCACTTTTCTGAAGCCATTCATTCTAACTTTTCATTTCCGTCAAAATGATAAAAAGGAAGGTCTTTGTTGATGAGTAAAGATCTCCCTTATACTCCATGAAATAGAGATGATAGGTGAAGGCCTATGAGAGCCTAGAGTCAGAGGGCCTTGAAGAGATGGAATGATGACAGAAAGGGAGAAAGAGAAATGGCCAAGGAGGAGGAGTGCAGAAATGCAAGACAGACAGAACCAGCAAATCTCATATCCTTTTGCACCTGAGAGGGGAAGGCTCGGGCAATAGGATACTTCTGTTGGGTCACTTAATATAGGGAAGAGGTAGAGGAGACTGGAGTGGACTCAGGATTCCACCTCAGCTTAGACATAAGAGTTAGGGCAGGTGTGGGGAACGTCCAGCTCACAAGCCGTATGAGGCCAGAGAAATCATTTGGTCTGGTCCTGCCAAGGCATTAGGGGTGAGTTAATTGACCAAATACAGCAGGCTAATTTTTAAGTTGATAATTTTGTATGGCCCTCGAATAATGCTATAAATATCCAAATGGCCCTTGGCAGAAAAAAGGTTCCCCACCCCTGGGTTAGGGGGTAGGAGATAAAAGCCACCGTGAGTCTGTCCCCTTAATTATATTTTCTGAGTTTCTTCTCTTCAGCCCCAACTTTGGAGCCCTATCCCTCTCTTATTTCAGCTCCTCTCTCATTGGGCTTGTAATGACCAGTGCTGAGTTCAGTCATTGGCCCTGGTCCAGAACCTCTTGCATTCTCTTACTCTTGATGACATCAGCTGAGAAGGGTGGGGAGGAAGGAAATGGTGTCTCCCAGACCAGTGGCAGAGAATGGCCTCAACAGCCCAGACACAGCGGAGACAGATTTCTGGGGACGGCAGTTTGAGGGCCTGAAGAGAAGGAAGGAGTGATCTTGCCTCTAGGACAGCGGTTCTCAACCTTCTGGCCCTTTAAATACAGTTCCTCATGTTGTGACCCAACCATAAGATTATTTTCGTTGCTACTTCATAACTGTAATGTTGCTACTGTTATGAATCGTAATGTAAATATCTGATATGCAGGATGGTCTTAGGCGACCCCTGTGAAAGGGTCGTTCGACCGCCAAAGGGGTCGCAACCCACAGGTTGAGAACCGCTGCTCTAGGAAGAACATGCTGCCAGTGACCAAAGCAAGGAGGGACTCAGGGTTCTGTTCCTGGCTTAGACGGGTGATTGTTCTTAGAGGCCTTTCCTTGGGAGAAGTCACATTGGGGCTGGGTAGAGGGCTTGTCTGCCAATGACCTTTGGCAGACACCTGCCTAAGCAGGTGCCACTGTGGCTTCCTGCTCTCTCAAATTAGCTATTGTCTGGGCGCCATCAGGATTCGGGGAAGTAGGGGTTGGGTCTGGACCGTATTTGGTAACCGCTTTCTGTTTCTTTTCAGGCTGAAGACGGAAACATCGAATATAAAGTGAGTCTTAGGCTGGGGAGGTGCAGGTTGTCCTTGCTGGCATGGGATGGCGATTTCTCTGAGATCCTTCCAACTTCATGATCTATAGTAATTTAGGGATGTGGTTCAGGGTAAGGGCTCTGTACCTCATTTTATTGGGGGGACTCACTGTTAGAGGGGGGCCAGGCATGAGGGGGTTTAAGTGGGAAGGGAAGGTCCTGGTCCTTACAGCAGGACAGGTGGTGAGCATGTGGGTTTGGGAGGAGCATCTCTGATTTCACCTTCTCCTGATCCCTCACCTGCCCTAAGCTGAAGCTGGTGAATCCATCCCAGTACCGCTTTGAGCACCTGGTGACACAGATGAAGTGGCGGCTCCAGGAGGGCCGTGGTGAGGCAGTCTACCAGATTGGGGTGGAGGACAATGGGCTGCTGGTGGGGCTGGCTGAGGAGGAGATGCGGGCCTCCCTCAAGACCCTGCACCGGATGGCAGAGAAGTATGCTTCCCCTCCCCCCTCCGTTCTCTCTTCCCTAACTCTGGGGAGAACCCAAATGCATCCAGTCACCTAGGGCCTTAGGGCCAAGAAGATACTTTCCTTTTGCTGCCTTCTCTTGACAAAGGGCTGAAGTGGGGAGGGCTAGTTCTGAGCTCCTCCACATTTGAACCTAGGCTTTTTTGCTTTTTGATTTAAGACTTGTTTGTTTGTTTGTTTGTTTGTTTGTTTAAAGGGATCTTTAACATGTGGATATGGGATATGGGATAGATTGGAGGGTGGTAGGAGAGAAAGTAACGCGTTGGGAGCTCTTTGGGACGTGTGGGAAGGCCATTGGTCCAGAGCCAGGATGGAAGGCTGGGGATGGGGGCGTACAAGCGAGATGTGGCAGCTTTGGCCTTGCTGTGATAGGGTTGGGGCAGACATCACTGTTCTCCGGGAGCGAGAAGTGGATTATGATAGCGACATGCCCCGAAAGATCACTGAGGTGCTGGTACGAAAGGTCCCTGACAACCAGCAGGTGAGCACACTTTTCCCTGCCTTTCACACCCATGCTCCCTGAGGACCCTGTGGTGGCAGGCTGTCTCCTGGCCTGTGACCCTGGGGCTATCCAGTTCATCATTTGGTTCCCAGGGAGCAGCACTGCCCTTGACCCAACCTTCAGTAGAGAGAGAGAAGGGATTGGAGCCCTTACCTCTGACAATTCATCCACAGTTTCTGGACCTTCGTGTGGCTGTCCTGGGGAATGTGGACTCGGGGAAGTCAACTCTGCTTGGAGTCCTGACCCAAGGAGAGCTGGACAATGGCCGGGGCCGGGCTCGGCTCAACCTGTTCCGCCACCTGCATGAGATTCAGTCTGGCCGGACCTCCAGCATCAGCTTCGAGATCCTGGGCTTTAACAGCAAGGGAGAGGTGCATGCAATCAACGGGACCCAGTGGGGCCAGACTGTGAGGATGGGAGGGTAGTGGTGAGGGACAGAGTCTGAGGGAGTGTGTGGAGACTTTTTGGAGTAGAGTAGATGAAGCCCTGAGGGCAGTGCACAAGCTCTGTCCTTAGAAAACCCATGGGGAATCAACTGAATTAAATCAGAAATGGGGCTCAGGGTTAAGAGGCAGGGTCACCCAGGGACTGGTTTAGGTCCTGGCAACTCTGAAAGGGTTGGGGAGGCTGGCAGGGGCACTGAGAGCCCTGGGCTCTGGGCCAGGTGGTGAATTACAGTGACTCACGGACGGCAGAAGAGATCTGTGAGAGCAGCTCCAAGATGATCACCTTCATCGACCTGGCCGGCCACCACAAGTACCTACACACCACCATCTTTGGCCTCACCTCTTACTGCCCTGACTGTGCCCTGCTCCTCGTTAGTGCTAACACTGGGATTGGTACGAGGCATTGGGGCAGGGATGTGGCTGGAAGGGGGTGCTGACTTTCTCCTACCCTGGGTCTCCTCCAACCTGGGAGCCAGATGAACTTTTCTCTTGTTCCCTCTCCTCCCTCCCACATCCTCACTCTTCTCTCCTGACTCCTGCCTTCCTTCTCTGAGGCAGCCGGCACAACAAGGGAACATCTGGGGCTGGCCCTGGCCCTGAAAGTGCCCTTCTTCATCGTGGTCAGCAAGGTGGACCTGTGCGCCAAGACCACAGTGGAGAGGACGGTACGCCAGCTAGAGCGGGTCCTGAAGCAGCCCGGCTGCCACAAAGTCCCCATGCTGGTCATCTCTGAGGACGATGCCGTCACCGCTGCCCAGCAGTTTGCCCAGTCACCCAAGTAAGCCTTCCTCACTCCAGAGCCGATCCACGGGGAGGCTGTCACAGGCCTGGGAACAGGGTGTCCCACCTCAGGACCAAACCAGTCTGGCTCAGTTCTGTGGTTTGCAGGTTGGGATTGTGGGAGGGTCTTTGCTAAAGGGCCGACCCTTTCCCCAAGCCAGCCTGGAGCTTTGCTGATGCCTGGGACCCTGGAGACAAAGTGCTGTGACAGGCATTCACCAACCCCCCTGGGCTCTGGATAGGTCCTTGGCTGGTTCACAGAGACAGGGCCTGAAGCTCCTGGGAAGGTTATCAGGAGGGGCCTAGCCACCCTGATAAAAGCTCCTTTCCATGAATGGGCTCTAGCCTCTGCCTCCTGTTAGAACTTTCCTCATCTGTCTATCTCATGCCTCCCTCTACAGCGTCACCCCTATCTTCACCCTGTCCAGTGTGTCTGGAGAGAGTTTGGACCTGCTCAAAGTCTTTCTGAATATCCTGCCACCGCTCACCAACAGCAAAGAGCAGGAGGAACTCATGCAGCAGCTGACAGAGTTTCAGGTAAATTGTCCACCCAAACAGGCAGTGAGCCGGGGAACTAGGAAGGACTAATTCTGGCTAAGCCCCAAGTCTGCTTAAGAGACTTAGAGATTTTGCACCTGCACAGGCCATTGATAGAATTTTCTTTGGCTTCAGGTGGATGAAATCTACACAGTACCAGAGGTGGGGACAGTTGTTGGAGGGACACTTTCCAGGTGAATTTCCTTGCTTGCTGCCCACCCCACTCAGCCCTCACATACCCAGACACTAGAAGACATCATGGTCCAAAGGAGACCCTGGACTTGAACAGAGCTTAGCTAAAAGATGTGCTTGTCTTCAGGTTAGGCTTTCACCATCAGAAGAGCTGGAGAAAGCTAGTCCAGTGGCTTGTGAGGGAAGAAACAGTATTGCTGCTCTACTGGGCATCTCCAGGCCCCTGAGGGAGAAGTGTGGGTCTTGGGCTCCAGGAAGAAAACTAGAGTGTATTCAGCTGACCTCATTTTCAAGTAGGGAAATGAGAGGGCCCTTAAGACTCTTTCCAAAGCAGAGGATGAAACCCAAGGGGCTGTCTTGCTCTTTCAGGGATCAGATGTTCAGTGTCAAACCAGCAGGTACCTCTGCCAGTCATCACTGCCTTTCCTGGTACTACCCTTCAAAATCTGAACTCTGAACTGGGGCAAGCAGCCATCTCCTCTATCTCCAAGTTAGAATTTTTTCCCTAAGTCAGAATTTAGGGTCTCTTTTCCCCTCCTGAGGGACTCACCATAGAGGGGAAAGAATGCTCTGGGTGACCCTAGCAGAGAAGTAAGTAAGGGAGCCTGGGCTGACGCTGTGCCATCCGCCCTCTGGGCTGCAGTGGGATTTGCCGTGAGGGCGACCAGCTGGTGGTGGGCCCCACGGACGATGGCTGCTTCCTGGAGCTGAGAGTATGCAGCATCCAGCGCAACCGCTCTGCCTGTCGTGTACTGCGAGCTGGTCAGGCTGCTACACTGGCCCTCGGGGACTTTGACCGTGCGCTCCTTCGAAAGGTGAGGTGGGAGGGTGGGTTGGAGAGGGGACACAAGAGAAGCACCTGTGTAAGGGGAACTCAAAGAGAACATGGTCTCTACCCCAGGAAGCTGGTTACACAGACTGTCTGTGTTTGAAAAGGGTTAGCATACTCATAAAGCACAGATCACTAATTATGAATCACTGTGGTCCAACCCAAGTGTCCAGGACCCTAGAAATACAAATCATTAGAAGGGTTAGAGGACCTGGGAAGTAGGTAAGGAGGGTTCCTCTTAAGAGGAGAGCTTTGGATATTGCCTTCTGAGGTCTTGTGTTTGAAGTCCTAGAGCAGCAGTTCTCAACCTGTGGGTCGCGACCCCTTTGGGGGTCGAATGACCCTTTCACAGGGGTCGCCTAAGATCATTGGAAAACACATATATAATTACTGTTTTTGTGATTAATCACTATGCTTTAATTATGTTCAATTTGTAACAATGAAATTGGGGGTCACCACAACATGAGGAACTGTATTAAAGGGTCGCAGCATTAGGAAGGTTGAGAACCACTGTCCTAGAGGAAGAGGAAACTTAGGGAGCTGTAAGGGTGAGAGACTAACATGAGGTCTGGGGCTGTCCTCCCCAGGGCATGGTGATGGTGAGCCCCGAGATGAACCCCACCATCTGCTCAGTGTTCGAGGCAGAAATAGTCCTACTGTTCCATGCCACCACATTCCGGCGAGGCTTCCAAGTGACAGTACACGTGGGCAATGTCCGCCAGACGGCAGTGGTGGAAAAGATCCATGCCAAGGTGAGAGGGACCCAGCTATGCACATTTTTCCAGGGAAAAGTCAGAATTCTCCTTCCAGAAAGGCCTGGCCCCAGACTCATAGAGAACTCCCTGGTCCCACCAAAGGGGCAAAGACCCATTCAGAGTGGGTAGAAGCCTGATAGGCCCCTGAGGGTGGAGAACCCAGGCTGGTAGAGAATGGGACCCGAGGCATTACCAGGGCCAGTGACCGCATATCTGCTGCAGGACAAGCTGCGGACAGGGGAGAAGGCAGTGGTACGTTTCCGCTTCCTGAAACACCCAGAGTACCTGAAGGTGGGCGCCAAGCTGCTGTTCCGGGAGGGTGTCACCAAGGGCATCGGCCATGTCACAGATGTGCAAGCCATTGCAGCGGGAGAAGCCCAGGCCAACGTGGGCTTCTGAACTCAAACAAGCCGGCACAGCT
The DNA here is from genome assembly GCF_000412655.1 of Myotis brandtii. Classification (NCBI taxonomy): domain Eukaryota; kingdom Metazoa; phylum Chordata; class Mammalia; order Chiroptera; family Vespertilionidae; genus Myotis; species Myotis brandtii. Next base: position 3,837,544 of record NW_005355115.1, read on the forward strand.
CTATTGCTGTCCCTACAATATAAGATGCCTCTGGCCATGCTGCCCCCTGTTGGCGGCTCTGTGTGTTAATAGGCTAGGGAGAGGGGTGCTCCCTGCCACCTTGCTGGAAAGGTGCCAAGCTTGGTGTGGCCAGGGAGGGAAAGCCCTGAGGGAGAAGACAGGAGAATTCAGGGCAGTGCTCAGCAGCTGTGTGTCCATCTCGTTGGCTCATCCACCCTGGAAACCCCATGACCCGTCTACGGAGGGAGCTGACCGCTGCCACCTTGGCCCCACTATCAGGACTGGCATGATTCACCGGTGTGGTCCCTGCACTTCAGGAATTGTCACAACTGGGAGTGGTCCTCGAAAACACTCCTTTTTCTATACCTCTTCTGAAGACCATGTAAGTTGCCCATCTCTACCTGACTGTGAACAGAAGACATCTACTCAGGCTCCTGGCCATCTGGTGGCCTAGGGTCTGAAGAAATGGCACAGGGACAGTGAATGGCAATGTTCCATCCTGTGCTGAGACATGCAGCCTATTCCTCAGCTTTATGGCCCTTCCCTTCTTCACTCAAGGGCCATTTCCCCCGTTTCTCCTCTCATAGGCCCCACAGGTGCTATTTGTTGAGCTGGCCCAGGCGTGGGGCTGCCAAGCTAAGGCTTGGTATACCAAAGGTCAGCTGCATGTCAATCAGTTTTGTCCCCTCTTCTGCAGTGATCTGTTGGTTTTTTGTGTTTTTTCTTCAATTGGTTTTAGAAAGAGGAAGGGAGAGAGAAACATTGATTTGTTGTTTCACTCATATATGCATTTATTATATGTGCCCAGACTGGGCATCAAACCAGAAACCATGGCATATCAGGACAATGCTCTAACCAACTGAGCTATCCGGCCAGGAGTGATCTGTTGGTTTTAATGCTGGAGCAAGCCGTATGTTTTACTTTCCCACACTGACCCACAGCTCCCGTTCCACCACCCCACCCTGCTTCCCGCTCCTACAGAAGTCCTCTTGTTTTAGTAATTTGCAGTGACCATCCCTTTCCCTCTGTTGCTGGGAACCTGGAGAGAAGGGAAAGTTGTTGCCATATTTCCTACTCTTTAGGACATGGACTCCCTCCTTTCCCTTTGTTAGTGTCCTGGGTTCCCATGGACTCAGGGATTTGTTGGTTGAGGTTTCTTTGCGTATATATATATGTACATACATATATATATTTAAATACACACACACATATATATATATTGTACAGAATAAAAATGTTTTATTGAACACACTGTGCTTATTAAACACGGGTTCAACTTCCAGAACTAGATTCCTCTCTGGGATTAGAGACAAGTGAAACCCTAACACTGCTGAACCCTGAATGGGGAAAGAGCTCTCCTAATACCTCATTCACCATTCTTCCTTTCCTCTCTCCCACCTGCGATCAGTGTTCCAGTATTGTGATCAAGTATTCTGAGCTGTTTTGCATAGTTCTTTGAGCAGAATAGAAAGCAAAACTGCTGTCTTGAGCTGAGATAGGTAACCACCTCATACTTAAACCCTTTGAATGCCAACCAATATCCTAGGAACTGTGCTAAAATTGCCAAGGCATTTTTGCTGATTTTACAGCAGTTTAGGAAAAAAATTATGAATCGCAAGTAAATGAAGTTACATATTCAAAAACTTAAGGAAACCTTTACTACATTTGTTTTCATCTTTGGCATATATTGTTTGCTGATTGTATTATAAAATACTAGTAGAAAAAAATTTGAACAAAACATATAATGTTAAAATAGAGGAACACCCTTCTCCAATATCTTCCACAAAATCATCTTCACAGCAAGAATTGACATATTTAGCAATATCATCATCACTAATAAAAGCAGACTTAGAATTGGACGCCATTTCAAAGCTTTAGGGCTACAAAATCTGAGTAACCTTCATAAAATCGTAGTACCTGTAAAAAATTAGGCATATAAATGCTAGTGGTCAGTTTTAGAACTACAAACATTCAGCATCATAAGTAATCTGCACTTAGGTGCCATCTGTCAATAAAGAGTGAACTACTAGCATCTAATAGTGACACTGCAGGAGGAGCGTGATTGCGTTCCCCGGCACTAGGGTTTAAAGAATTGGCCACTTATGGTAAGGAACTCACTACTGTGTCAGAGATTTGGAGATTAGTATGCCAGCTACTTAATGAAGAATAGAATTTAGAGACATGGTAATCTGGTCCTCGTGCTTTACCTATCAATGCAAAATAGCCTGAAGTGAGGTTTATGGAGCCTAAACTGGCTCCTTGGAGCTATGAGGGCCACCTTGCCAAACTTTAGTACCTTCCTGTTTCTGTGTTCAGAGTACCTGATTATCACAGTCTATGGGTAGAGAAATAGGGCTCAACGTTAAAATCAACTACAAAAAGCAGGGACTGCATTTTGAGCACTGAACTTGGAAAAAGAAATTTAATGATAAATGTGGCCTGAGGTCCCCAGGGGCATTCTGTCTCCAGGGTATTAAAGTGATAGCTTCCCTACCTCTCAAGCTCAGCTGCTTTTTTTGCTCACTGGTTTCACTTGTCACGAAGAAGCCTTACTGTTGAAGACCTTCCCGTTTTGGGAACTAAGAGAAGGTTTACTTCCATCTGTACAATTGCTGAGCTATACGGAAAGGTTATATTTGGCACACAAAAAAATGTTTTTGTTTTTGGGAGACAACAAAGTTATGCTCAGAGATTGACTTTTGTTTTTGCCAGCTACTTATTTAGCACAGGTTCGCTTTGGGTGTTATGATTTCAAAAGCCAGTAGCATACAATATCTCTTAATAAGCAAAGTAAAGAAATAACGTACATCAAACAAATGACAGGTTAATCACACTACCAGGAGGCACTTGGGAGGGTTATCAACCCACCAAAGAGCTGATTTCCAGCTGCCAGCATAAAAGTAAAAGTCCCATGTTGCTAGGGCACAAGGACATTAGGTAGTGGGAGGACTAAGCTGCTATGAGGATTATCACTTCTGAGATCCCTGCATGGATTGATTTTTTAATTTTATTGATTTTTAGAGAGAGGAAAAAAACATCTTTTTGTTGTTCCACTTAAGATACATTCATTGAATGTGCCCTGACTGGGGATCAAACCCACAACCTTGGTGTATTGGGACAGCGCTCTAACCCAGTGGTTGCCAACCTTTCGGACCTCACAGACCACCAGTGGTCCATGGACCACCGGTTGGCGACCGCTACTAACCAACTGAGCTACCCAGCCAGGGCAAAACCCTGCATGGGCTTAACACCACTGTGGACAAGTAGGAGCACATGTCTCAAGTGTCTTCAGAGTTCTTAGGTTAGCACAGTGGTCGGCAAACTCATTAGTCAACAGAGCCAAATATCAACAGTACAACAATTTAAATTTCTTTTGAGAGCCAAATTTTTTAAACTTAAACTATATAGGTAGGTACATTGTTATTAACTTAATTAGGGTACTCCTAAGGCTTAGGAAGAGCCACACTCAAGGGGCCAAAGAGCCGCATGTGGCTTGCAAGCTGAAGTTTGCCGACCACGGGGTTAGCGAATAGTTGTCTCACCCAAACCAAAACTCATAGTTCTCACAAACTCTCAGTATTTATAGTCTACACTTGAGGCCCAGTGCACGAAATTTGTGCACAGGTAGGGTCCCTAGGCCTGGCCAGCGATCAGGGCTTATCTGTGGGGTGATGGGGGCAGGGGAGGGGCCTCCCACTGGCACCCGCCTTGGCTGGCCTGGGGCCTGCGGGCTGGGGGCAGCTCCTGCATTGAGCGTCTGCCCCCTGGTGGTCAGTGTGCATCATAGTGACCAGCCGTTCTGCTGTTTGGTCGATTTGCATATTAGGCTTTTATTATATAGGATATCCCCTTACCATTGTTGCTTCTCCACATGTTCCTATTCGTAAGCCCCCAGCAGGACCCCCCCAGTTGGGCTTCTGACTGCTTATCAACAACAGATGCAGAATGATCACATCCTGGCATAATTCATCCTTATATCAAAGCAACTTTTTAAAACTTGTCATAAACACCTGAATTAAAACAATTTCACTTAGGTCATAAGTGGATTTGAAATATTAAACCTATACACAAATCACCTGTTAAAGAACAAAAATGCTTTTTTTTAATTAATTTTTTTTTAACTTTTCCTGGATTGAGAAAGGAAATTTTGGAAAATCATCTCAGTACTCAATGAGACATATTCAGGAACTAGTGAGCCACTCTGCTATGTCAATGGGACATGCAGGATAAAAAGGTACATAAAGCAGCTCTCTACCCCCCCGCCCCCAAGTAGTATGTATATTTTGATTGTTCCAGTTCTAGTAACTATCTAAAATTTTTTACTATGTTTCATTTAGTGAATATCAAGCATCTATTATGTGCAAGACACTGAAGAATTCTTACCTCCAAGAAACTGCAGATCTAGTAGGGAAAGGACCATGTACACAGTGAATACTGTCTTTTATTAGATATTTAACTGCAATAAAAAAAGGAAACTATTTTTGGAGGAAGAAATTTTCTGTTAGACCTAGTGGTTTTCAAATGTTTTCCCCCATCTTCAAAGTAAATACAGATCCCCAGTTTATAAGATTAAAAAGCAGTTGGTTTGAGTGTATGTGTGGGAGGGGGGATATGTACACCATTCTCCCTACTTCTCCACTATCCCCACCACCAAACGCAATTCTTCAGTTTTTTATATATTTTTTATTGTTGATAGTATTACAGATATCTCCCATTCCCCCACCCCTTTCCGTCTTCTCTCCCATCCCCACCCCCAATGTCTTCACTACCCTTCATCTTCAGTTTTATTCAAGGTTCCCCCATATCAGAAAAGCTGACTTTCCACATATAAGAACAGAGCTAAGAATACAGTACTATAAACATGGACAAGTGCAAAAAAGCTACAATTGAAAACCCTTAAGCTAAATAGTCACTCTAGTAGGAAAGAGATGAACACACCAGTGACCCTGAAGGCCCAAGTACTTACCCCTTAAATTTGTACTTTAGAATTTAAGTAAATGCTCTCTACAAACCTGGCTGGTTGTTGGTATCTTCTAGATCAGTACTTCTCAAACTTTAAGATACAGCCTGAGGAATCTTGTTAATATACAGATTCTGATTCAGTTGAGGTGGGGTGAGGCTGAGATGATTTTAACAAGTCCCCTGCCCTAGCCGGCTTGGCTCAGTGGATAGAGCGTCAGCCTGCGGACTGAAGGGTCCCAGGTTCGATTCTGACCAAGGGCACATGCCTGAGTTGCAGGCTTGATCCCCGGTAGGGGGTGTGCAGGAGGCAGCTGATCAAGGATTCTCTCTCATCATTGATGTTTCTATCTCTTTCTCTCTCCCCCTTCCTCTCTGAAATCAATAAATATATATATATTTTTAAAAAGTCCCCTGATGAAGCTGCTGCTCCTGAAAAGCACATTCAGAGTAGCAAAGGTCTAGAGCTGATCTAGTTCTGATCATGACTTATCCAAGTCATGATTAAACAGAGTTCCTAAAGTGGTGCAGTAACAGTCTCGTACATTAGAACATGATGCAAGAGGTAGAAGGGCCAATGGCTAAAACTGGTTATCATACAGTTTGCTTGTATGAAATTCAGTATTTACTGAGTGACCCCTGTCACAGAGATAAGGGGAAATTTTCTAAAAAACTATTTTTTTTTACTCAGTTCCTTTTCTGTGCTACAGTACTTTAATAAATTGTTTCTCATCTTCAGTAACCTGTAAGGCATTATTTTAATTTTGCTCATTATCTCAGGGATGAGGAAAGTGACTTGCTCAGCGCCATATACTTAGGAGGCAGAACCAGGTTTGGAACCAGATCTCTTAGGCTCCAAGGTCCACACATTTTTAACTATATGACTGCCTCCCTAAACAATTAACAATTAAAAACTGAAAGCAGTTGTATCTCTGGAAGGTGAATTTTTACATCTCTATCAGCAATGAAATTAGGATCCATGCCGGCGAAGAGATGGGAGCCTTAACTCAGCATTTAAGTGCATTATTTTTCTTACAAAATTTTTTATAAAGTTATGAAATTCCTTGAAAAGTGAACATATTTCCATTTCCCAGGTTATAAATAAAATATTAAAACCTTGTAGCAAGCCTGAGGGCAGCACTAGTGTGTTAATGGCTTAAAAAATGATTCCAATGTCTGCATGCCCTCAGGCCTAGGGCGTTTATTACTGGAGGCCAAAGGGCTCTTGGGATTTCTTTTGCCTTGAGGAGAACTGGCAGGAACAACCTGGGGGTTTGAGGAGTGGGGCTGCAAAAAGGATTTCTGCAACTCCAGTGCAAAATGATAGTCCATATGTTCCGGCATCTCCCATACAGGTACCAGACAACCACACTTCTCACAGGACACACGATCCTCAGTAGCCAGAAGACTCGGGATAGTGGTTGTCTTCTGAGCCCCCTCCAGAGCAGACTGGGGAGTTAAAGAAGCAAGCCCACTGGGGCTGTTCTGGGCCAAATCCATCTCTGCAGGAGTTGCTTTACAGGATTCTAGCTTCAAAACCTCCTCACAGACAGGGGCAGAATCTGGATATTCTGTTGGAACATTGTTTGTTAACTTTTTAGGACTAGGCTGTGGATTTTGTGGAGGGAAGGAGATGGAAGGATTATTAAGCTGTTTCTGCTTCAGAAGCTGACTTTTCTGCTTAAAGAAGGGCTCGATTCCTGTAGTACGGCTGGTCTGGAAAGGTAATGAGAGCTTGAGTGGTGAATTGCTTTTGGGGGCCTGGGTAGTGGCAGTGAGAGACGAAAGTGAAGCTTCTTTGACTTTCTGCTTTTCTGCAGCTTTTTGGAAAAAGGATTCCAAAGGATTGGTTGCTTTCTTAGTGGCTGTCACCGTAGGGCCACTTCCCTGGGTCTTACTTTCTGGACTGGTAATTGGTACCTTTGGCAGAGGACTTGAGTCGTTACTTAAGAAGACGGTGATGTCTGTGCAAGATGAAGGGGCAGATGTAGAGAATTTGGTAGCACAAAGGAAAAGCATTGTGAGGGGAGGGGACCTGTATGGAAAGAAAAACAAAAAACAAGATTAGCACCAGGTCACAGATTTGAATTATAAGTGACTGGGATTCTGATTCTGCCACAAGAGGTAATTATTACTGCATTGATTCTCAAACTTTAGGGTGTATCAGATTAATGTAGATTCAATAGACCTGGGATAGACAGAGAATTTGCCTTTCTAACAAGTTCCTAGATGATGCTGATATTGCTGATCTAGGACCACATCTTGAGAATTGCTCACTTGGTGAACCAGTCACATATGTGTAAGTTGGATCCCCTGACAGCTACATATTACTGTTTTCATACGATACTGCTGCAGAGCTGCTGTAATTCAGGGTTAGGGCAAGAAACTTTACTTGGGGTAACAAAGAGCTTCAGAAAGTTTAGACCAGAAAAACTTTTTTAAAAAAACCTCTCACCCATTTTGTTTCTAAAAGGGCACCACCTGATACTAACGCTGACAGGCTTCCTTTATATTTCTTTTATATTTTTATTGATTTCAGGGAGGAATGGAGAGGGAGAGAAAGATAGAAACATCAGTGATGAGAGAGAATCATTGATCAGCTGCCTCCTGCATGCCCCCTACTGAGGACTGAGCCCACAACCCTGGCATGTGCCCTGACCGGGACCGGAAATCAAACAGTGACCTCCTGGTTCATAAGTTGACTCTCAACCACAGAGCCACACCAGCCAGACTAGAATACTTTTTTAAAAATGTAATAGGCTGTTAAATAGTTAAAGGATTCCAACATTGAAAATAGTATCTGGACAGTAAATGAACACCCTCCAATCATATATTTGGTTATTTTTCATGACTAACTAAAGTTTATTTAACATGACATTTGGTATTGTACCATGGAGCTTGTAACTGAGTTGGGGTGTTAGATAGAGATTATCAATGAGTATGGGTTAGTTTCATTATCAAGGAAGATGCTTTTAAGATAGAAAAATCAAGTAGTTGAGAAAGAAGTTCCCAAGTGTGCTGTGTTCTTGAAACTTTAATTCTGTACTCCCAAGTGCAACTGGTCATTCCCCTGACTATTGCAAATGATACAGGTAAGGATAGTATTGACTCACTCTGTCTCTCAAACCTACCCCTGGGAATTGGATTGCACCAAGTGTAGGCAAAGAAGTTGCGGCTGAGCTGTCTTTTTGCTGGTGTTTCTACTGTGTTTCTCTCCTTTGTGCATGACTATTGCTCTCGGTAATAGTTCCTGCTAGCCAGAGTCACAACTACCCTGGCTGGAAAGTTTATATTACCCACTAATTTTAGAGCAAGACAGGGTATAAGTCTCTTCTGAAAAGATGAGCTAGAAAGAAACTCACCATTCGGTTTGGATTCCTGAAGTATTACAGTTCCTGATGACAGCAAATGCATCATGGCTCATCTTGTGAGCATCGTAGCGGGTAAGGGGACAGCAGCGGCGCAGACTGCTGAGACGTTTGTCTCCTTGTACACGAATGCTCACAGCCAACTGGGTGGCTACCCTGTCATTCTGTGGGTATAAAAGGATTAAGACCAGAACTAAAGTTACCATCTGGATTCTGTATACTGAACTGTGTGAGAGAACAATAAAAGAACCAGGGTGGCAGAATGGTTTGGAAATAGTCAAGTTTAATTTAAAATTTTTTAAAAATTGTGCTATTTTGGTGTATAAGAAGAAATTAAAGAAGATACAATTTGGATATCTAGGATATTTTGACAGGTGATGCGAAGAGGAGAGAATATATAAAATGGACTTCCTGAATGTTCTTTTTATGGTGTCTATGCAGGAAGATTGATAACAAATACCTGTAGTACTATATTCTATTTTGTGGCTGAAGGAAGAACTCTTTTTTAAAAAATATATTTTATTGATTTTTTTACAGAGAGGAAGGGAGAGGGTTAGAGAGTTAGAAACATCGATGAGAGAGAAACATCGATCAGCTGCCTCCTGCACACTCCCCACTGGGGATGTGCCCGCAACCAAGGTACATGCCCTTGACTGGAATCGAACCTGGGACCCTTGAGTCCGCAGGCCGACACTCCATCCACTGAGCCAAACCGGCCAGGGCGGAAGAACTCTTATAAGTAACTGTCTGAATGGAAGATCCAAGCTAGGATGTCAAGATGGAGTAGTGGATTTGTTCTTTAATCTGCTCTGATGCTTAATAAGAGAGAAGTTTTCACTAGCACCCCCTTCTTACAGCCCATCACTAGAAGATACAGTGTAGTGAGCCTGCCTCCAGAAAGCAAGATCATTGGTTCATTTTTCTAGTGAAGTCTAAGCATCTGAATGCTCCTGCTGCAAAGCAAACTAAGAAACAAAGGTCAAGCGGCAGAAATATAAGAAGGTAAAAAGTCTATTACTGGGACCCCCTCAAAACCAAAAGATGTTACTGAGAAGGAATACCCCTAAGGCAAACAAGCCAAGAGTAGCAACTATTTTGGGGTTAAAAATAGAATTCTGTGTTTTTGTATACTTTGAAATACAATTCCTACAGATTTTTATTTGTACTCTTGAGAGAATACACATTGGCAATTAGAAAAGGAGTCTGTTGACTAAACCATTCAAGTATAGCTGAATGCCTACCTCATATAGGCAGAGAGATAGGATACAACAAAAGTCCAGGCCCTCATGGATCTCTTTCTCCCTCTCTGTCTCTGTCTCTCTGTCTCTCTCTCTCTCTCTCTCTCTCTCTCTCTCTCTCTCTCTTTTTAGAGAAAGAGAAGAAGGGAGAGAGAGAGAGAAACATTGATGATGATGAGAGAGAAACATCAACATCAATCAGCTGCCTCCTGCACATCCCCCACTGGGAGTTGAGCCTGCAACCCGAGCTTGTGCCCTGACTAGGAATTAAACTGGTGACCTTCTGGTGCATAGGTTGACACTCAAGCACTGAGCCACACCAGCTGGGCAGCCCTCATGGATCTTATCTTGTAGTAGGAGCTACAAATACTAAACAAGTAGACCTGTAATAAAAGTGACTACAAAGGGCTATCAAAAAAAGCATAGTAAGCAGAGAGTGCTGGAGGCTGCTGATGTAAGAGGGTAGCTGAGAAGGCCTCTTCGAGAAGGTGAAATTTAAGCAGAGACCTAATAAACTGTGGAAGCAAATTTTAAGAATATAAGCAAAGCTTCTGCAGGCTGAAGAAACAGCAAGTACTAAAGTGCTAAGGTGAGAATTTTTTAAATAAAAGGGAAGGAAGCCAGTGGAGCGGACACTAGAGCGGAGTGAGTAAGGGGGAAAGGATAGGAGATGAGGTTAGAGACGTAACCAGAGACCAAATCATATCAGTCATTATAAAATGAAATAAAATAAATCCACACGAGACTTAAGTGTGAAGGGAAACCACTAGAATATTTTATTTTTAAAATATATTTTTATTGATTTCAGAGAGGGAGAGAGAGAGAGAAACATCAGTGATGAGAGAGAATAATTGATCAGCTGCCTCCTGCACACGGCCCACTGGGGATCGAGCCCGAAACTCAGGCATGTGCCCTTGACCAGAATCGAACCCGGGACCCTTCACTCTGCAGGCCGACCTTCTATCCACTGACCTAGGGCTAGAATATTTTAAAGTAAAAAGATATGATCTTCTATGTCCAGAATTCTTTGGGGATAAAGTCCTTTTAAGCTTAAAGGCAGGTTAATTTACAGGCATCCCTACCTATTGAGTTGCGCTGCAAAAGTGGGAAGAAAGTCCCAGAGGCTTATACTAGTAGAGATGAGAACGGGGCGACACCTAGTGGGCAAAGTCAAATAGGCTCACAACAATAAACTGGGATCATACCCCTCTTTATTAACTGCAAAGAACATTCCCCACCATTCAGCTAAAAGGGGGCACACAGGTAGTTTTGGATAGTTCCTGACTGTATACAGTTGACTTGTAGGGCTCCCAGATGTTTCAAAAGGGAAAGGCCTATCAAACAATACCATCAGGAAAATGAAAAGAATACCCAGAGAATGGGAGAGAAAAATTTGTAAGTTATATATCTGATGAGATTTATACTCAGAATATAAAAATAACTCCTAAAATGCAATAGATAACCCATTTAAAAAATGGGTAAAGGATCTCACCAGACATTTCTCCCCAAAGGATAAGAAAATGGACAATAAAGTTTTCAAGTGAAAACCACAAACTTTATACCCACTAGTAAGGCTAAATAAAATAAAATAAAATAAAAAGACAATAACAAGGATATAGAGAAATTAGGACTCTCTTACATTGCTGGGGATGTGAAAGAATGCAGCAACAGCTTCAAAATGCTAAACAGAGTTACCATGTGACCCAGGAATTCTCGGTATTAATTATATAGGAGCAAGAGAAATGAAAACCAGATGTCTATATAAAAATCTGTAAATAAATGCTCATAGCAACACTATTATTTATAATAGCCAAAAAGTGGAAACAACTCAAATGTCCATTCACTGATGAATGGGTAAACAAAATGTAATATCTATACAACAGAATACTCAGTTATAAAAAGGAAATGATACATGCTACAATGTGGGTGAACCTTAAAAATGTTATTTTAACTTAAAGATTTCAAACCACTCACAAAAGGTCACATACTATATTATTTCATTTATATGAAATGACCAGAATAGTAAGTCTATAGAGACAGAAATTTAGTGATTGCCTAGGGCTGGGGGAGTAACTGCTAATAAGTATAGGATTTCTTTTTTGGGTGATGAAAATGTTCTTGAATTGATTGTGGAATAATTGAACAACTGGAAAATACTAAAACCACTGAACTGTATATTGTAAATGGGTGAATTTTTTTAAACAAGTGAATTTTATGGTATGTAAAATATACATCAATAAAGCTGGGTTTGGTTTTTTTAGGAGAGTAGATAGAGAAACAAATCATCAGATGTCAGGTCTTTGACTTAACACTGTCTCTAAAACAGTTTTCTTAAAATCCTCACCCAAGGAATGAGTATATTATTTCCACTGATTTTTAGAGAGAGTGGAAGGGAGGGGGGTGGGAAAAGAGAGAGATGAGAGAGAGAAACATCAACATGAGAGAGACACATTGATTGGTTGGTTGCCTCCTGCTTGAGCCCCAACCAGGTGCCCAGGGATTGAACCTGCAACTAAGGTATATGCCTTTGACTGGGAATTGAATTCAAGACCCTTAAGTCTGTGGGCTGATGCTCTAACCACTGACCCAAACCGGCCAGAGCTAAAACTGTTTTTGTTGATTTTAAAGGGGAAGGGAGAGAGAGAAACATTGATCTGCTGCCTCCCATGCACACCCTGGCCAGAGATTGAACCTGAAACCTAGGTATGTGCCCTGAACAGGAACTGAACCTACAACCTTTTGGTGTTCATGACGACACTCCAAACAACTGAATCACCCAGCCAGGGCAATTGTCAGTACTTCTTTGTCAGTGCTTCTTTGTAAATTATTGGACTATGTTTAAGTCCAATAATTTACAGTCCAATCTCTAAATGTCCTGCTTAATGGCTCTGTACTCTGATAAAGATCCACTGTATATTCAGGGCTGCGGAAGTAGTCAGATAAAGAAATACACAAAGCCCTGATTGGGTGGCTCGGTTAGTTAGAGCATCATCCCGATATACAGCAAGGTTATGGGTTTGATCCCCAGTCAGGGCACATACATGAAACAACCGATGAATGCATAAATAAGAGGAACAACAAATCAATGTTTCTCTCTCCCCCTCCTCTCTAAAAATCAATACATTTTTTTGAAAGTTAACAAAAAAAGGACATACACAAAAAAGTAGAGGCAAATGGTAGTGAGGGAGACAGGAATATCAGGTCTTATGTTTACAGATCCAGGCTTTCGAAGATCATGTTGACTTTTATGGAAGCAGGTAAAGATTTCTTAAAAGTTCTTAGCTGGTATATTTTTGTATCTTTGTTTCTACTCCATAAGGTAAGATATTTAAACTGGTATATTAAATCCCAAAGCTCACCCCAGGAATAAAGAAAGAAAATCTTACATCATTTCGGTCCTTTGTTAGTCTCTCCTCTAGTTCCTGGGCTAACTGCAAAAGCCACCATTGCACCTAAAAAAAGTATTGATATTTTAATCTTTCATTTTAAAATTGTAGTTTATTATAGAACTAGATGGTAGATTTGTTAAGCTCTCCCCCAAACGGAAGTGTACAAGAAAGTTTTCCCTATAACCAAGGGACCAACAGTCATAGAAATTTTCAGTACTCTGACCTGCCCTAGTTATAATTTTTCATTTTCTTTTCCTGCTGGCATGCCATCAGGTGAATTTCAGGCATGTTCCAGCTCTGAGAAGAAAGAGAGAAAAAAAAAAAAGACACAATATCCTACTATTTTATTTCTTTTCAGGAGGAAAACAATGAAAAAATAATAAATCACATTAAAACTAGTCAATTTTCAATACACACAAAAGAACTCTATTTACTTCATACTTTACAGCATAAAGTTTCCATCTAACTTGTTAAACTTCTGCAGTACCCAAACCTAACCCCCGTGAGAGAGGCAATGTTCTGCCAAGAAGGCCAGCCTAAAAGGGGGTGCTGTCATGAGCAGCACACGTTGGGCAGCTTGATTGCTCTACATGTGGAACTGACATCAAGATTTTGGAAGCATAATGTGCTGGTATATGGGCAGCTGGTGACCGTTGGTTCTGGCACCCACAAAGGAAAAAAAAAAGCCTGCTGACCTGTTCCCGAGTAGCCAGAGCCGTCTTTCCTGGGAAGTTCTTGCTGCAGCCAATGGTTTTGGGTAGTTGCCTGGGTTTAACCGGATCATGTTCGATCCCACGGCACATGGCATATAGCCAAGATCTAATAAAACCAGCCAAAAAGTTTAAGGTGAAAACAAATGATTATTCTTATTAAAACAAAACAAAATACCTATATTATACTATCCTTTTATCACCTTCATGAAAAAGGAAACGTTTGTCCAAAACTAAGTATACCTTACCTCTGACAGAATCCCTGCCCTTCCCAATGAACTCCAGTGCAATGTATTGCCAAGGAGAGGAATGCGGGTTACGCTTTTCAAAACCAAGTCATTATTTGTATTTTTTGAAAAGTGCCACGCAAGCCACTGATTTATATCCCCAAGTTTTTTTGTACTTACTAAGCCTAAATACAAGGATTTTAAGTGAACATCAGCATCTTAGCATACATAGATGATGTACTTGTATATATCTAAGCTTCAAAGTAACAGTTCCTATCAACCTATTTAGGTACATGAAAAAACTACTCTAGGCTGACAGGCCATAGTTATCTAATTTTTTTCATAGTTATCTAATATTTTAAAGCAAAATGACCAATAAAATTACCTCAAGGAGCAAATGCTAACCTAAAGGTAGGCCTAGACTTTACTAAATTCTTTGGTCTATATTTGAACTTAGTATTCTCATAATAAGAGTTATGATTGAAAAGTATTAGGAATCACTTACCCATTCTTCTCTCCAAAATGACTCTGGAGTTGGGATTCAGTGAACTGGGTCAGTTCACCCATGTATTCTATCCCCAGGATTTCAATGACAGAGGCCCCGAGTTTCCCTCCAAGACTACGACTAACAGAAAAGACAAAGATTTACAGGTCACATCCTAAATATCTATTTAGCAGCAAAGACATTTTGCTTGTGTAAGTAGCTCTTCAGAAGATTCAGGGGAAATAAGAGCACATACAGGTCCTGTAGAATATTGATATCTAGTATAAGACTAGATGATTCTGGGAATTCAGATATTCTGGGAGTTAGGACCTGGGAAGATTAACAATAGCAAAAATAAAAGGTTAAAGTCATTAATTCGTCATTAAGCCAATCATATAGCAAACTTTCAATTGTATAGAATCTACTGTCCCATTTTGGGATTAAAATTAACCTAAAGATAGGCCTAGACCTTACTAAATGCAGCCCCCAAACAAATCCATAAGCTAAAAGCTTTTATACTTAAGAATAAAGTAAAAAATCATCAGCCTGGCCTTAGAGGCTTCCTATAATCTGTTCTCAACTGACCTTTTCAGTCCTGTTTCCATCACTTCTCCTCCTTAATATGATCCAGCTAAACTAGTTTATGTCCCAGTTCACTAAAAATACCTCATATTTTTCCCTCTTTGTGTTCAACTGTTGTCCAAATCGCTATTGCTCTTCTATTCTCATCTGACTCTCCAAATTATGCCAAATCCCATGCCTCTTTCATAAATCCTTTTGAAACTACTCTTCTATGAACTTTGGTAACTCCCTGTACAATTCATTTAGCAATCACATACACTCTCATGATAACACTCTCACAGTTGCTTTGACCTGCCCCTATCTTGTCCCTTCAACAATATTATAAGCCCTTGTAAAGGACACACAATTGGTAGGCACAACCTAGATCAGTGATGGCGAACCTTTTGAGCTCGGCGTGTCAGCATTTTGAAAAACCCTAACTTAACTCTGGTGCCGTGTCACATATAGAAATTGTTTGATATTTGCAACCATAGTAAAACAAAGATTTATATTTTTGATATTTATTTTATATATTTAAATGCCATTTAAAAAAGAAAAATCAACCAAAAAAATGAGTTCGCCTCTGACACGCGTGTCATAGGTTCGCCATCACTGACCTAGATATTCACTTTGTTTGGATTCTTCCATGCCTCAGTTTGGGAGCAATTCAGTAGCCCTGAATACCTTGATATGATATTAGAAGAAGTAGAACTCCTATTTATTTTGTTATTTAGTAACAGATTTGAATAAAAAGTCTAGAGGGAAGTTAAACATACATCTAAAAATCAGTTCATTTTTGAAAATTCAGTATTTAGTATCTTCCACAGATAATCCAGAATTGATTTTGTTAAGGAAAAAAGTCTGTGTGTTTCTCAAAATTTTCTGTGTTATCTCCCTCCCACCTCCCTAGTACCTATTTTCCATGGCTCCAATCCTTAAGGAACAGAAGAAACTACAACCAGAGGAATGCCTTCAGATGTCTCTGAGTGAAATTTAAGGCGCTCCCCAAATACTTACATTTTGTTAATAGGCATGTGGTTGAAGAGTTGTGGGACTGACCCATGTGAGACCAGGGTCTGGCGGTTGGGCTTGTGTAGTCCACAGGCCAGTTTTGCAAGGACCTGGAGGATGGAAAGTGTAAAACCTCATTGCTGTCAACACCCTCACAGAAAACTGGTGAATATTAACATACACATACACATGCAGGCACAGCTAAGGGCTGTAACTAATGGTGTCCACATTAAAAACAAAACCGGAAACTCAACCTCTCTAAACATTGGTTGGGCACAACACCCTTAGTGGAAAACATGACCCACCATCATTATCCACATAGTTCTTTCCAGATCTTCCATTATCGGTTTTCCTTTAGTAATTTTCCCACCCCCATTCTCCCACTTCAAGAGGGTAAAAAGCAGAGAATCTGCAGAAGAAACTTATGATGCATTTCTTAACGTGTTCATATGAAAACGCTGAAACAAATTTGTTTTACCCATTTATTTACATTTCTTTTTAAAAAAATATGTTTTAGAGAGAGAGGAAGGGAGAGGGATAGAGAGATAGAAACATCGATGAGAGAGAAGCATCATCAATCAGCTGCCTCCTGCAAGCCCCCCACAGGGGATTGAACCAGCAGCCTCTTGCTTGGTTCCTGGGTTAATGCTCAACCGCTGAGCTACACGACCAGGCTATTTACATTTCTTGATTAATGGTTAGTCCATGAGTCCTGGATTTAATACATATTGCCCTAATTTAGTATCTCTCATAATGATTGGGCTCAGAATCATCCTCCAACAGTAAACATCTTATACTATACACAGAACTTCAAAATGAAACAGATTTAAATCCTTGAGAACTCTTTCAAAGAATAAGATACTTCAGGGGTACCATTTCACAACTTAAATTGCTGGGGAAAGTATAAAATGATTCTTTAAGTTTATTGGAGAGATTCTCTGGAACTTTTACTGGGCAATACTTAGTCTGGTTTAAATTATTACATCGGGACCTTTGTTTTCTTTTCCTCCACCCAAGTAGAAAAACAAACAAAACAAAAACACCCAAACTCTTCTGGGTAGTTTGTCAACTTCCCTCTTATCGGAATAAAGGGGGAGAAGGTAGTAACCAATACTCAGCCACTGCCCAATTATTGAGCCTAGTCACAAGGGGAAGAACACCTCAGGCCCTCCCTGAACTTTAATCAGAAAATCAGTTACTCTGCCCCTGGATTGAAAGTGCCCATATCCCATAAATCAAAATAGTGTTCAAATTAATAAAACTTTACTCTTTCATTTCTCTTATTAGGAATGGGGGAATAGGCAAAGCATAAAACACCTAGGTCACTCCACCTAAGAAATGAGATACTGTAATAAGCCCTGGCCAGTGTGGCTCAGTTGGCTGGGTGTCGGCCATACACTGTAAGGTTGCCGGTTCAATTCCCTGTCAGGGTACATGCCCAGGTTTTGGTCTCGATTCCCATAGGGGGTGTACAGAAGGCAGCCCATCAATGTTCTGGTCTCACCTTGATGTTTCTCTTTCTCTCCCTTCCTCTCTCTCTAAAAATCAATTAAAAAATCTAAAAAAAGAGAAAGAAACTTAAAAGAAATCAGATAATACTGGAATATTCTGGAAATAAAAAGAAAATAGATAGATTCAAAGACTAGCCTCCTACTTTCTAGATAGTTCAGTCATTAAGGAAATACTTTGGATGCAACTATATAAATAAGCATTTTCTGAAAATTTTTCAGCTTGCTTTTTTAATTAATTTTTTTTAATTATTATTTTTTATTGATTTCAGAGAGGAAGGGAGAGGGAGAGAGAGAGAAACATCAATGATGAGATAGAACCAATGAACAGCTTCTTCCTGCATGCCACCCACTGGGGATGGAGCCCGCAACCCGGGCATGTGCCCTTGACTGGAATTGAACCTGGGACCCTTCAGTCCTCAGGCCGATGCTCTATTGATTCTGCCAAACCAGCCAGGGCTCTTAAGAAAGTACATGTTCAATGTTGATTCTCATGTTAAAGAATTACTTGGGCTTTTTTTTAGTCCTCAACATGAATTTTAAATAGAAACCCAGCCAGGCTCAGTGGTTTGAGTGTCTGGTTTGATTCCCAGTCAGGGCACATGCTCAGGTTGTCAGCTCGATCCCCAGTAGGGGGCGGCAGGAGGCAGCTGATCAATGATTCTCTTTCATCATTGATGTTTCTCTATCTCTCTTCCTCTTCCTTCTTCTCTGAAATCAATAAAAATATTTTAATAAACAAACAAACAGAAACCCGCTGCAAAGTATATATGTAATGATTTAAATGCCCCACTCATATCTACCCGTGCTGTATTAAGGACAGGATCTATGTTTCTCTTTGAAACCCGCCATTAGCCTTCACCTTATTGTGTGAGATCCCAGCTGAACACTGAAACCCAGTCTGCCTCTCGATGGCTGCTCTCATTTCCTCCACAATCACGGCTCCCACGGTGAGCTGTAGGTCTGGAGAGGGGGTGTTATCAAACTGAAGGGAATCAAGCCATTGCGATAAGCCTTGTTTTCGCATCTCCTCTGAAAAAGTTGAGAGGTCACATTTAGAAATTTTTTTTAAATCAGAATTTTATTTGTGTTATCTAATGCAGAAATGCTTCAATTTCAGGTACTTTAGATATATGTAGGTTTTCACAGAAATGGCAGCCATTTTAGAAGACTGGTACTTACAAGAGAGACCAATTTCTAATGAAAGTTAAAAAAACAAATAATTTTGTGGTTTTTTTTATTCCTCATTATTTAGTTATTTAGTTAAAGCCTACTTCAAAATATTTCACATATCCATCTTAACCCATCCT
The DNA here is from genome assembly GCF_000412655.1 of Myotis brandtii. Lineage (NCBI taxonomy): Eukaryota > Metazoa > Chordata > Mammalia > Chiroptera > Vespertilionidae > Myotis > Myotis brandtii. Next base: position 3,856,309 of record NW_005355115.1, read on the forward strand.
ATTTTATTCAGGTTTTCTTTATTCATGCCTTCTACACAGTCTCCACAAATTAAACATTCTCAAATACCAATGTTATTGATCTTATCTGCCTGTTCAAAATTGTCATGGACTCTCTCACACCTACAAAATAATCAACTCTATAAATTGGCACTGACAACTGTCTGCCTTTTTCTTTTCTTTTTTTTTGTTACTCCTCACCTGAGAATACTTTTTCCATTGGTGTTTAGAGAGAGTGGAAGGGAGGGAGGTAGAGGATGGGGAGGAGAGAGAGAGAGGGAGAGAGGGGAGGGGAAACATTGATTTGAGAGAGATATTGATTGATTGCCTCCCCCATGCACCCTACCCAGGGCTGGGAATGGAACCTGCAACCCAGGTATGTGCCCTTGACTGGGAATTGAACCCAAGACCCTTTGGTGCACAGGCAAATACTCTAACCATTGAGCAACACCAGCAGGGCCCATCTGCCTTTTTATTTATTTATTTTTAAACGTATTTTTATTATTTCAGAGAGGAAGGGAGAGATAGAAACATCAATGATGAGAGAGAATCATTGATCGGCTGCCTCCTGCATGCCCCACACTGGGGATCAGGCCTGCAACCTGGGCATGTGCCCTTGACAGGAACCAAACCCAGGACCCTTCAGTCCACAGGCCAATGTTCTATCCACTGAGCCAAACCGGCTAGGGCCCACTTCCCTTTAAATTTATCTTCCACTAATCCCAAATTTGTTATATCCTTACAATTTCCTGAACATGCCATGTTTCTACCTCAAGACATTACATTCTATCTCCCTACTCTTACTCCTTAACTCTGTTCTGTTCTCCCCTTTGCTTAAATAAATCTTACCTGTACTTCAGGGCTTATATCAAGTCTTATCTATCATGAGATCCTCTTCAACTATTCTAACTAACTTTAGGGTGTCCCACGAAAGTCCGTTAGCTCTTATATGCAACAAGTCTAGCATAATTGTTAAAAGAACACATTCCACAGTCAGGACCGATTCAAATATTGGCTTCACAACTTATGATGTGACTTTGAGCAAGTTACATAATTCTCTAAGCTTTGGTTTTATTGTCTATAAAATGATTGTATACTGCACCCCATAGAACACTAAGTATAACATCCAACCATTTATTAGTATTTAGTAATAGCTTTGTGAAACAAGGTAACTTATTGGAATTGTGGGAATTTCTGGACTCCTTTTCTTTTTTGAAAATAGTTTTTTATTGATTTCAGAGAGGAAGGGAGAGGGAGAGAGAGATGGAAACATCAATGATGAGAGTCACTGACTGGCTGCTTCCTACACACACCCCAGTAGGGATCAAGCCAGCAACCCAGGCATGTGCCCTGACTGGGAATCGAACCATGACCTCCTGGTCCATGGTCAATGCTCAACCACTGAGCCATGCTGGTCGGGCTGGACTCTTAATTAGTAGAGCTAAGTTTTCTCTGCTTTAGATTTCTTCATTATTGCTCTCCCGGATTAGGTAATGTTGCAATCCTCTGTTCCTTTATATCCATGTCAATTGAACAGGACCACAGAAGATAAACAGCATTCCTTTGTTTTCTTCTCTTCTCTAGTCAGTAAGAAAAATCTGTAAAAAAATTTTTTTCTTTGATATGCTGAGGTATAGGGAGAAAATTCAGGCAGTTTTTGCTGAAAAATACCCACTGATGTGAGAAAAGACTTTCCTTTTCCTATTGGGTACCTTTGTGGGAAATAATTGATCAAAAAATGAGGGAACCTATTGGTGTACTTTCTGTTCTGCACCATTTATCTGTCTCATCTGGCACCAATACCACATTGCCCTAGTTACTGTAAATTTATAATTAAATCTTAAAGTCAGATAGTATAAGCCTTCCATTTTAGTTCTTTTTCAAGGTTGTTTGGCTATTCCTCATCCTTTGTATTTCCATACACATTTAAAAAATATTTTTATTGATTTCAGAGAGGAAGGGAGAGAGTAACATCAATGAGAATCATTGATCGGTTGCCTCCTGCCCTCCCCCTACTAGGAATTGAACTCGCAACCTGGGCATGTGCCCTTGACTGGAATTGAACCTGGGACCCTTCAGTCCATAGGCTGACACTCTATCCACTAGCCAACCCACCTAGGGCTCCATACAGATTTTAGAATCAATTTGTCAATTTCTATAAACTCCAACAGGGATTTTGGAAGGGAATGCAATAAATCTGTAGGCCAATTTGGGGAGACGAGCTCTGATAACATTTAGTCTTTTAATCCATGAGCATAGTATGTCTCTCTCCATTGATTTCATTGTCTTTAATGTCTCAGTGATGTATTTTTGATATGTTTTTTATTGATTTTAGAGAGGGAGAGAGAGGGAGAGAGACAGAAACATCAATGAGAGAGAATCATTGATTGCCTCCTGCACGCCCCACAGTGGGGATTGAGCCCACAACCCGGGCATGTGCCCTGAGCAGGAATCGAACCGTGACCTCCTGGTTCATAGGTTGACACTCAACCACTGAGCCACACTGGCCGGGCTCAGTGATGTTTTTACTGACCTAGTTTTCCACATGTATTATTAACATTCTCTGATAATTTCATGATTTTAATGCTATTGCCAATAATATTGCTTTGAAAATCTCAATTTCTCATTTTAAAATTTTAGTATATAGAAATGCAATTGATTTTTAGATTGACCTTTCTCCTGTAACCTTTCTAATCTCACTTATTTTATTTTATTTTATTTTTGTGGTGGTGGTGTTTTTTGGTGGTGGTAGACGCTTTAGGGTTTTACTTTTTCCTTCTATTTCCTCTTCTGTCCTGAATGGACCATCTTGTACTTCCAGTATAATGTTGAATAGAACAGACATAAGAGTGAGTGTTGCTGACTTGTGCCAAAACTTCAGGCTTAGACTGATAAACCTCTAGCTAGACTCCACAACTCCAGGGACCATAACTACAAAAGAGAAATAAATCCCTTGGAAAGCTGATTAGTGCTTTCCAAGCTCCATCAGGTTGTTGCCAAAATTTATCATTTTGCAGCTTGTAGGATTGAGGCCCCTGTTTTCTTGCTGGCTGTCAGCAGAGGGCAGCAATCAGAGTCTAGCCATGGGGTCTTCGTCAAAGGCCCTCTCATAACATGGCAGCTTACTTCTTGAAAGTGAGCAAGGACTCTTAACTTCTAAAACTTTTACCTTTGACAGTTTATTTATGATAGTTTATATTAATACATCACTGTTTCATGTCATATGCATTCAGAAGCTATTTAATATGTGTTTAGAAAGAAATGAGCCCTGGCCAGTTTGGCTCAGTGGATAAGAGCGTAAGCCTGCGGACTGAAGGGTCCCTGGTTCTATTCCGGCCAAGGGCACATGACCGGAGTTGAGTGCTTGGTTCCCTGTGAGGGGCGTGAAGGAGGCAGCCGATCAATGATTCTCTGTCATCATTGATGTTTCTATCTCTCTATCCCTCTCCCTTCCTCTCTAAAATCAATAAAAATATTTTTTTTTTTAAAAAGAAAGAAAGTAATGATTAAGAGCAAGCAAAGGGAGGAAAGAACAAATGAGTTCCTTAGTGAACACAAACTAGTTACAAAATGGCCCTAAAGGGAAATTTTTTACTCTGGCAATTTTTCAGTACTATTTTTAAGTAATCCTACCACTTAAAATTTCCACACACACACATAACTGTTTCAGAAAATACAAAGTTGCAAATGCAGCATGCTTAGCAGGACTGCTAGCTTTGAACCCATTAAGAATCAGAATGGTAAAGGTTATATGCACTTAGATCAACTAATTTCTGTTATCAGTTTTTTGTTGTACATGTCAGATGAAGACTCAGAAATATGACATGCAATCATAAACCATTCACTAGACCAGTGATGGCGAACCTATGACACACGTGTCAGAGGTGACACGCGAACTCATTTTTTTGGTTGATTTTTCTTTGTTAAATGGCATTTAAATATATAAATATCAAAAGTATAAGTCTTTGTTTTACTACGGTTGCAAATATCAAAAAATTTCTATATGTGACACGGCACCAGAGTTAAGTTAGGATTTTTCAAAATGCTGACACGCCCAGCTCAAAAGGTTCGCCATCACTGCACTAGACATTGTAATATTCTGAATTTTATACATAATATATCACTGAATTTGAAAGCTTAATATTTAAACTGGCCATATTAAAGCAACAGATACCTCAGACTTCTTTATAAACACTGTCATTTTTTAAAAAACATATATATTTTTTATTTCAGAGAGAAAGGGAGAGGGAGAGAGAGACAGAAGCATCAGTGATGAGAGAGAATCATTGATCAGCTGCCTCCTGCACACCCCACACTGGGGACTGAGCCTGCAACTCCAGCATGTGCCTTGACCAGGAATTGAACCATGACCTCCTGGTTCATAGGTTGACACTCAACCACTGAATCACGCTGGCTAGGCAACACTGGCATTTTAAATAAAAATGTATATAGATAAGAAAGATAAGTCTAGAAAAAAAAAGAGCATGTCCATTTGAGTGAATATTTGACCACCAACAAAGGTATGTTCCATCATCAGCCAGAGAGCTGCTCAATGAGTATTAGCAAAGAACCAATGTAATTTATAGTAACAGTTCTTATTCTGAGGTGTGTGGGTTTCAGTGGATCTGTGAATCTCCTGAAAACTGCACACTAAATTGTCTTATGTGTATATTTGTTTTTCTGAGACAAGCAAGGGTGCATAGCTTCCAACAGATTTTCAAAAGGGTATGCAGCCCTCAAAACAAAACAAAAAAACAAAACAAAGAACCAATGATTTAAAGCATTATAAAAGAAATTTCAAATGTTTACTTAAATAAGCTACACAATAAAATGTGATACATACACCCTGGCTGGTATGGTTCAGTGATTGAGCATCGACCTATCAACCAGGAGGTCACAGTTGGATTCCCTGTCAGAGCACATGCCCCAGTAGGCAATGGGCAGGAGGCAACAGATCAATGATTCTCTCTCATCATTGACATTTCTATCTCTCTCTTCCTCCCCCTTCCTCTCTCTGAAGTAAAAAACATATTTTTTAAAAGAATGTGATACACAAAGTTAAGGCCAAAGACAACCTTCCTTATTATGATCATTACATTTCTGACTTTGGTTCTAGAATAATAAAGAAATCATGCCCTAGCCCCGTGGTCAGCAAACTGCGGCTCGAGAGCCACATGCGGCTCTTTGGCCCCTTGAGTGTGGCTCTCCCTAAGCCTTAGGAGTACCCTAATTAAGTTAATAACAATGTACCTATCTATATAGTTTAAGTTTAAAAAATTTGGCTCTCAAAAGAAATTTCAATCGTTGTACTGTTGATATTTGCCTCTGTTGACTAATGAGTTTGCCGACCACTGCCCTAGCCGGTTTGGCTCAGTGGACAGAGTGTCCACAGACTGAAGGGTCCTAGGTTCGATTCCTGTCAAGGGCATGTACTTCAGTTGTAGGCTTGATCCCTGGCTTTGATCTAGGTATGTGTGGGAGGCAACCAATTGCTGTCTTTCTCTCACATCATGTTTCTCTCTGTTTCTCCCTTTCCCTTCCACTCTCTCTAAAAATCAATGGAAAAATATCCTTGGGTGAGGATTAACAAACAAAAAAGAAATCATGACATGTTTCATCGTCAAATGGTTATGTACCACAACTTTGCCTCTTTGAACCGGCACATTTTTATTGTACACTCTATTTCCCCTATAGAACTAAAGGATCTGCAGACTCCAGCTTGATAAACTCTCCTATATCAGGATCAAAGAATAAAGTAATTTCTCAATAGTTATTCCCACAGGCTTCCCTAGATAGTTCTACTACCCTTCAGCACAACATGCTAAAGGCATATCTTATTTTAAAACATAAAACCCACGGCAAATTCACCACTGTAACTAGAAATAAGCTAAACTCTCTTGGAGGTTTTTCTGGAGAAATCTGTATTATTTCTACAAATAATAACAGATTGCCTTATTTTTACCCCCAAGAAGTTAATTTGCTACACGTTTGTATCCAGACAGTTTCTTTTGACTAATGTCCAATATTTAAAGTGGTGTTTTTTTTAGTGAAAGAGCTCTTCTGAATAAGAACAGTGTTACAAAATAATAGTTTTAAAAGTACATGTTACAAATGAAGGGGAGAATAGATACACTGTTTTGAATATAGCCTTGATCAACAGTACTAGAAAATGTCTATGAAAAATGTCTGAACACCCTGTTGAAAAGCTTCTAGATACAGAAAGAATTATTTTCTCTGGGAGATCCCACAGAATTCCCTTTTCATAATATTTGATTAAAAATGTAAGACCCAGATTCTCTTAGGTCTGGTATTTAGAACCACCATAATCTAATATTACCACGAAAGTAAATATTTTATTGCCCTAATTTTATTCTAGTCTAAGAAAATATTTTTAACCAGCAAGTACATTTTCTTTTTAAAGCATTTCATGCAAATTATAAGTTTTTGCCAGGTAGATAAGCCGGGTTACAGGCTAGATCCCCAGAAGGGGGTGTGCAGGAGGCAGCCGATGATGCTTCTCTCTCATCAATGTTTCTATCTCTCTATCCCTCTCCCTTCCTTTCTCTCTAAAAACACACAGCTATACAGATAGAGCTAGAAAATCAACCATTTTCGTAATTTTGAGAGAAAATTAAGAAAAAGAATGAGCTCTATAAATACAATACTCTACTGTAATTAAAAAGCAAAAATGTAAAAAGCACATACACAAAGCAACATTGCATAATTATAAAGACATATACATACTTAAGAAGATATGCCAAATACTGATATATCGGTAGGTGCAAAAGGGTGTATGAGGTCAGGAGGGCGTGGGAGAAATCACAATGAAGGGAAAAAGAAGTAAAATTAAATGAGGCAGGCCTTTGCATAGCTCATTGACAGTGTGCTATGAACTGATTAGAAATTTTGAGTGATTCAACTCCTGGTACTTGAGGTCTCCCTTAAAAAAAAATTCACCCTTCTTTTGATAAAGAAACCAAGTTACAATAATATAAATTAACTTGCAAAATGATGAAAGTGCTCAGTCAGACTTCTATGGATAACTCTAACTTGCCCTAGTCATATCTGAAGAGAAACTTCATTTCATACAGAGTCCACGCTTTTAAACATCCATATACCTGGAAAGATAAGAGAATTTGCATATCCTTCTATGTGAGTCCTTGTGATTCATTCAGGCTGTAGTTTAAGTTTCCTTTCAATCAATCCAAGAAGTATCAGTGTGACCAAGCAAAGCAGGTTCCAAAGGCAGGAAGCAGAAGCAAATGATGCTATGAAGTACCTTTCTGAATTGTCCCTTCTGCTGTTGCAGAGCCTTGGGGCAACCCTTCAATGTAGGTGGTTGGCAACAAGTCTGCTGAGATAGGCTGACCTTGTAGCTTTTGCAGTCTCTCTCGTACAGCACTGGTCAGGTCTACATAAGCTTCATCAATGCTGGCACGTTCAATCACAGCAAAATGAGACATTACCTCCATCACTTCCACACTGGCTTCCCGGTACCTAAAAAGTATGATTATACATGTAGGCACTAAATGGAGGCAACATTGAGACTGTGGGCCACATACCCGCCTCATAATAGAATAATAATATACATAGTCAGGGTAAGAACTCCTTAAAGAGAAGACTGGCTTGTCAGAGACTAGATAGTAACCCAATTGATAAGGCAGAAGATGGTCAATAACAAAAGCAAGGAAAAAGAACCATGGAGGCAAACATTTGTAGTGCAACTCCAGCACACCAAGGTAGAAAGCTTCTAGACCAGGGTTCTCAACCTGTGGGTCGCGACCCCTTTGGCGGTCGAACGACCCTTTCACAGGGGTCGCCTAAGACCATCCTGCATATCAGATATTTACATGATGATTCATAACAGTAGCAACATTACAGTTATGAAGTAGCAACGAAAATAATTTTATGGTTGGGTCACAACATGAGGAACTGTATTTAAAGGGCCAGAAGGTTGAGAACCACTGATCTAGACCATGAACATATCTGTGTGACAAGTATCTCTCTAAAGAGGAAAGAAATGCTTCAAACTAGTTTAACTAGAAAATATTTTACTATGATCATCTACTACTCCTTTTGTTATTTTCATATAGTATTCTATATGAAATACACCCACATAGTATTCTGCTTTGACTTTTGTCTTCAAATAAGAGATAACTTATAGGGAACACTGCACTGATTAGTGAACCCAAGTATCTTGTCTTTCTCAGGCTGGTATTTTTATTTATAAACTAGCAAAGTGACGTGTGGATTTTATATTTCAGTTTGATTAACATGTGAGCTTGGTTATTGCTACACACACACACACACACACAAAACCAATAAAGTCCAAGCACTTCTGAATATACTAACATTCAAATTATCAAGTTGAAGATAAGCTCCTAGAATGTGGTAATGTGTCTGGGCAGGCAGACATCCTCTGCTAGGGGATACCAATCTCACCATATACGGTCTATTCAAATCCTAACAAGCAGCTTTTCTGGCTAATGTAGCTAGTTTTCTAGGCAATATGTGGATGTTTTCTTTGCTTTGGACTTGCTATGGAATTTAAATAAGTTCTTTGTTCCTGTTGAACCTATTTTATTTATCATAAAAATGAAAATATTTGCACTTCACCAAAACATCTATCAAAACTGGTATAATTATTGTTCTAAAACATTCTCAAATGAAAGAATTAGAGAAAGACAGCTTTTTTTCTTTCAGTCATTATTTGGGCTGGAGAGAGGATAGTCAGACCTCAAATAAAAAAGAGCTCCATGTCAACCTATGAATCAAGAGGCCATAGTTCAGGGCACCTGCCCAGGTTGTGGGCTGGATCCCCAGTAGGGGGCGTGCAGGAGGCAGCCAATCAATGATTCTCTCATCATTGATGTTTCTCTCTCTCTCTCTTCCTCTCCCTTCCTTTCTGAAATCAATAAAAATATATTAAGAGAGAGAGAGAGGCCCTAGCTCAGCCGTGGGCAAACTACGGCCCGCGGGCCGGATCCAGCCCGTTTGAAATGAATAAAACTAAAAAAAAAGAAGACCGTACCCTTTTATGTAATGATGTTTACTTTGAATTTATATTAGTTCACACAAACACTCCATCCATGCTTTTGTTCCGGCCCTCCGGTCCAGTTTAAGAACCCATTGTGGCCCTCGAGTCAAAAAGTTTGCCCACCCCTGCCCTAGCTGGTTTGGCTCAGTGGATAGAGCATCTGCCTACGGACTGAAGTGTCCCGGGTTTGATTCTGGGCAAGGGTATATGCCTGGGTTGTGGGCTCAATCCTCAGTAGAGGGCATGCAGGAGGCAGCCAATCAGTGATTCTCTCTCATCATTGATGTTTCTATCTCTCTCTCCCTCTCCCTTCCTCTCTGAAATCAATAAAAATATATATTAAAGAGATAGAGATAGAAAGAGAGAGCACAGTACACTCACCCACAAACAGAGCAAGGAAAGGACAATTGAAAGAATTTAAACATTTACTGATTGATTTGAGAGAGAGAAACATTGATTTGTTGTTCCATTTATTTATGCATTCATTGGTTGATTCTTATATGTGTCCTGACCAGGGATTGAGCCTGCAGCCTTGGTGTTCTGGGATGATTATCTAACCAACTGAGCTACATGGCAAGGGCAGAGCAAAGAAAGGATACTCTATTGCAGTAGTTAGTGTTCCTTCACAGCCTCTTAAGCAAATTACTCCAAAGTATTTTTAAGAAGATTTAATAAACTTAGTATATATATATTTCTGCAAATCATATTTTAATTTTTATAACCTTGTATCTCAGGTCAATTATTAAAATAATAATTTTAAATGATCAAGTCTTAATAATTCTCTGGCCTATAAATTCTCTCCTAAATTTTCTAAAACTGCCGTTGTTCAAAAAGTTTAAAGTTGGTGGCATGTGACTTTTTAAAATCACACTCTGAAGTCAACTATACTTCTGGGAAATTACATTATGTCCATTAGCTAAATTAATTTTAATTTAGGGTTAAAGTATTAAGCTCCGGTCAAATCTATCTTTTCTGGCAATAACTTCAATGTGTGGTTGGCTATGACACTCTACCTTTAGACTTCCAATTCATAGGTGAATTCAGGAATATCTCAAGTCCCAAGTCAAAGCATGATCCCTACACATCACACCACACAGTATAGTGTAGTGTGAGAATGTGGATACTGGAAAGAGAAAAAAATTCAGTCTTCTACTTTTTAGCTGTAGGAACTTATTTAATGTCTCTAAACTTCTTTCCTTGTCTGTGTGTGGGAGGGTGTGTGTATGGGGGGAGAGTACTACTAAAACATACCACATAGCAATGTGAGATTTAAGAGACATTGCCTATGGAGAGCTTAACCTGGTGCCTGGCATATGACATGAGCTCAATGCATACTATTAGGATTATTATAATGGCTTGGGCTTATACCTACCTCTAACTTGGCTATGCTTATACATGTCTCCCATTCCAAGGCTAACCTTCTAAAATTTGGGAAGAGACAGCTCAGTTCAAAAACAGAGAAGGTAATCTCCTTTGAAACTGTTTCATTCTGGCAAATAATTCTAGATATTGCACTAGAACAGTGATGGCGAACCTTTTGAGCTCTGCGTGTCAGCATTTTGAAAAACCCTAACTTAACTCTGGTGCCGTGTCACATATAGAAATTTTTTGATATTTGCAACCATAGTAAAACAAAGACTTATATTTTTGATATTTATTTTATATATTTAAATGCCATTTAAAAAAGAAAAATCAACCAAAAAAATGAGTTCGCGTGTCACCTCTGACACGCGTGTCATAGGTTCGCCATAACTGCACTAGAATGTCAGTTTGACTAAGTCTTCTCTGGTAAACTCTTAGTTTCACAGTCAATTTAATTACTTCAAACACTTCAGACTTGGCCTGAGAACATATAATTTGATATTAAGTTTTAAGTATAACAACCCATTTTTAAATAAGAAACTGAAAGGATGTCAAGGCAGTAATTATTATAGGTTATAATGACTGAACTGTTCCTGAAACAGTATCATAGAAAAGTTGGCTGACCAAAGATAACTTTTTCAGATGTTATTTACACAAAACAAATTTGAAAAATCAGTTCCTAGCCTCATGGAATAATATTTCCAACCCTTCCATTCCCCTCAAATCATCTTTCCTTCTTACTTGGTGAGGTTGGCTTTCCCACGAGACTCACGAACTTGTGCCAGAAGAAGATCTGGGCATAACTTCTTAGCATCATCTGCCCACATGTTTCTGGTGACTCCAAATGCACGAGCTTCATAACTCACTGCAATTATTCTAAGGTTACCAAAAGAAAGGAACAGAAAAATATTACCTGACACAGGCACAAATAATTAAGATTTATCATGAATAGGCTATACATATAATAGTAGGAACTTTTTGGCCACAGATGTCACTATTTAATTTCAAACACAGCAGTTCAGACATCTCAAAAATGCCTAGCATAGGGCCATGCATTGCATTCTTACAGATTAGAACAGTAGTTGACAGTTACAATAACTATGACACATACCCACCACCCTTCCATGATTTGTACTGCACGACTGCACAAGGTTTATTCCTCAAGTGAGGATTTTGCCGCTGCTCCACTTGAACAAAAAAACAGTCCATGTCCACTAGAGCAACTACCCGGTCCTGTCCATTAGCCATTTTCCTGTAAGACAATATTTTATAGACAGTTAAAAAAGATACCTAATCTAAAGTGCCAAGGAAAACTGTATTTCCATTCTTCCACTGTTGAGCTACCATGAGCATGAGAGCATGGAAACTAACAAGAATATAAGAGGCATTTTCATCTGCTGCTAGAAGGAAGATAATAAATTGGTACAATTTTAGGAAGGTAATAAGTGTTAAAAGCTTTAAAAATACTCATCCCCCAAAAGAACTGAACACTTCACAAAAGAAGATAGTATACAAATAGTCAACAGGCACATGAAAATGAGCTCAACATCATTAGTCATAGGGAAATGCAAATTAAAACCACAACCTAATTCATAGATAAGTCTCAAGTATAATTCAGGGGAAAGAAAAGCAGAAGATGATATATAGCATTATAGCATTCCTGTGAATTGCTTTAACTTTTTATTTTGAAATAATTTTAGACTTATGAAAATACTGCAAAAATAGTAGGGTTCTCCTATACCCAGTTTCCCCTAATGTTAATATTTTACATAGCACAATTATAAAAACTAAAAAATGAACACTGGTGTAATATTCCACTACATACTTTACTTGAATTTCACCAGTTATTCCACTAATGTCCTTTTTCTGTTCTAGGATCCGATCTTCGTCATCATGTCTGCTTAGCCTTTTCCAATCTGTGACACCTCCTCAGTCTTCCCTTGTTTTTCATGAACTTGACACTTCTGAAGAGTCAGTTAATTTGAGAATATCTCTCAATTTAGGTTTGTCTGATGTTTTCTCTTGATTAGACTGAAGTTATGCATTTTGGGCAAGAACATCACAAAAGTTATGTGCTCTTCTCAGGGTATCATACTGGGAGGTACACAATGTCAATATGTCTTATTATTGGTGATGTTAACCATGATCATTTAGTTGAGAGAGTGTCTGCAGGTTTCTCACTGTAAAGTTACTATTTTTTTCCTTTTGTAACTAATCTTAGGGAAGATACTTTGAGATGGCAAATATCCTGTTTGTTTTTTGTCAAACTTTCAACTAAGTACCCATCGGTGAATCTTTTCTGCAACAATAATTTTGCAGTGTTCTAATGGCAACTTTCTACTCATTCATGGAAATTTCTGAAAAAACTACTACCTGCCATTTGGATAGTAGATTGGAAGAACAAACCTTTTATACTCGATAGTGGATACAGACTAATATTATCATTTAACAATGTTAGAAATTTGGAAGAAGGAATGTGAAACTAGTGAAATGGCTTCCCAACTTTGCTGAAGATTGGGATCACCTAGGAACATTAAATAACATTGATATTGGCCTCTACCACCAGACACCTAATTTAATTGGTATGGATATGACCTGGGCATTGTGATTTTTCCAAGCTTCCCCGGCACTTCTGATATGCAGCAAAGACGGAGCCACCGACTTAAAGTATATGATTTAAATATGAGAAACACAGGTTCTACGGTTGAGTAAGCACTCAACTGTATTCTTTTTTTAAAAGTGTCAACAAGTAACACTCACCTTGAAAAAAGTGACATGCAGCTACAAACTGCGAGATTAGTGGAAAGAAAACAACGACCTTATAAAATCAGTGTCTGAGGCATTCATTCCTTACCCATTCCACGTACCCCAAACGGGCGGGACGTGGTGCTCTGCACATTTATAAGTGAAAGCCCTAACAGGCCAGAAACCACTTTGCCTGGAAGTGCCTTTTGCGAAGCGCTGGGACAGATGCCAGAACAGAAACAGCAAATGCCTGTTCTCTCTCACACAAAGGAAACCCCAGGCGGGCAGGACAGCAGATGTGCGCGCCGCGTTAGACCCAAACCCCCGACGTGGAGCTGAAGTCCAGCGAACATACCACTGACCATGCAAACACAAATACGGGTACGCGGACGTTTCACAGATCGCGAAGCTGCTGGCGTTTATAAACAGTTGGCGCACGTCGCTGGAGAAAGCAAGAGCTTTTCAAAGACGGAACATGAAACGTACTCGCGGCCAAAACCCTCTTTTCGGAACAAGGGTTAGACTACCGTGAAGTCACATAGCGCTTCGGGTGATCAAAGCGGCACAAAGTCGCCACTGCAATCTTTAAGTATCTCGACTTATCCCAATCTGTTCAACACAAGCCTGGTGCCCATCAGGTGACAGTACATCCGAGGCGGGAAAGCACAAGCGAAGAGGGAGGGCTAAGAGCTATGGAGACAAAGTCCCCCCCTCCGCCCCCCCCAACACACACACACACACACACACACACCCTCTCACAGAACACCAGGCCCGTATCTCTCTGTACGCATTTCTATATATTTCATGTCATTTTGGCCCGACGCTGCCACCAGCCACTGCTACATCATAAACCAGTACCCAAAGCAACACGAAAAGCTTGTGAGCAGTGATCCCGAAAGTTTCCGAATTCTCTTACCAATGTGGCAAACGCCCGGCGAAACTGTCAACGGTGGACGCCGCAAATGCCGGGCTCGGCGGCTAGAGGAAGATGAAGGGGTCCTGGATATCTGTCCCCTTCCCCGGAGCCGGTCAGTCGGTGTCGAGAGGTTGATCCCCGTCGGGATGAAGAAACGGACCAAGAGTCGCAGAGGGCCCTTGTCGGGGCAGCGGCCCGCACACCCGCAAGGGTTCCGGCAAAGCCGACCAACTCCACAGCTGGTCTGGCTGACAGAGATCGGACCGCGCGCCTCCGCCGAAGGGCGTTGTCGCGCCTGCGCACCGCAGCTCTTCCGTCCCCCGCTCTGCCCACCGTGGGGCAACCGTCACAAGGGAGCCGCCACTTCCGCCCGCGCGTGCGCAGTGGAGGGTCGGGCGCGTGTGCAGCGCCGGTCCTTTCCCCGCCGGAGCGTCAGCTACTCCTCCTGCTCTCCCCCCCTCCCTCCCCAGCCCTCCGCGGCCCGGTACTAGCGTGTGGTCCCGGCCAGGGAGCTGTCTATACCTTGCGATCCCGGCCAGCCACCGTGCGCTCTCGCGGCGCGTGGCAGTAGCCATGGCGATGGATCAAGTGAACGCGCTGTGCGAGCAGCTGGTGAAAGCGGTGACGGTCATGATGGACCCCAGCTCCACCCAGCGCTATCGGCTGGAAGCCCTCAAGGTAGCTGGGGTCTGGCGCCCCGGGCCTGCCCCGAGACCCTACCCTCCCTGAGCCCACAACCCTGCTTGTCTCCTGCTCACGTGGCCCTTGGACCTCCCTTCCCAACCCGGAGGACCTTCCCTCGCCGCCCTCCGCGCCTCTTCCCATTCCCAGCCTACTCTGCTCTCCGCGCCTGCCCTTTTCCCGGGACGCCCTGGCCACTCGCTGCTTTTGGCGGTCTTTTCTCACCACCGCTTCCCACTGCCCTCTCCTCTCCCGATCCCCGCTTCTGTTCACGGGTGTTCGCACCACGACCCTTCCCACAGCTGGCTGCACTTACTCCCCCCAGCCCCGCACCTCCTCGCCTTCCCCTGGCGCACGTGTCCATCCCGTACGCAACACCAGCTACCTACCTTCTTTATGGTCTCCCCGGCACTGAATGTTTCCCCGCTAGCCCTCTCCCGACCCGCCTTAAGTAGGCTCCAGCCCCCATAGTGCCCCTTTACTTAAAACGTTAGACCCCTCCCTACCCTCTTGTGTGTCTTGGGTATTTTGGTCTAATTCTCACACGTCCTCATGCTTCTTATTGCGTGACATTCTTAGGCTGTTTTGCGCGAAGATGAACTTCCACCACTTACTTTGCATTTTAAAATACAAGGGCGCTTTGATTTCCTGAAAGTAGTTTTCTTGAGTCCCCGGCTGTGCTGCTGGGACTGACTTGTGATGCTAATACAGGTGGGGATGCTAATGCAATTTGAGCATATTCCCGCATCAGGCAGTGTATGTAGGCTGTGAGAAGTGAAATAACCATTAGGAAAAATGGTTTACGTAGTTTAAGTGCTGCACAGTGAGCATCACTTAGAGGAAACTTGACAATATGTAGATGTATGCCACAGAATTTGGAATCAAACAGTTGGGTTGTATTTGTTTTTTACTATGAAATATTATAAATAGATACAAAAGTAGAGAGAATACTGCAGTTGTTTTGTGTATACCATTGCATAAACTCAGCTGTTACAAAGATTTTACATTTGCTTTATTCCCACTCCACCAAAAGTTTTTAAAATATATCTTAGAAATTGTTGTTTCACCCCTATATGCTTCAGGGGTGTATCTCTAACATAATTTTTTAAAAATATTTTTTTATTGATTTCAGAGAGGGAGAGAGAGAGAGAAACATCAATGATGAGAGTGAATCATTAATTGGCTGCCTCCTGAGCGCCCCTCACTGGCGATTGAGCCCACAACCCCCTGCATATTCCCTGACTGAAAATCAAACCCTGACCTCCTGGTCGATGCTCAACCACTGAGCTGCACTGGCTGGGCATAACATAATTTTTTAGTCTTTTAGGTCAGATTAGCCCACAACCCCCTGCATATGCCCTGACTGAGAATCAAACCCTGACCTCCTGGTCGATGCTCGACCACTGAGCTGCACTGGCCGGGCATAACATAATTTTTTAGTCTTTTAGGTCAGATTTTTTTTTTCAACATTAGTCGGATATTGCATGGGATATCTGGAACTATGAAAGTGAAAGGAATGTTTATCAGTCTTTACTCATCATATTGGTTTATACTTTGTATCTTTAAAATGTAGCTCAGGTTTCAGTTAAGATGATGCTTTTTTAGTCCCTACTCCTGGCTCCTAAGGGAAATGTTAACTTTTCTTCTTTCAGTTTTGTGAAGAGTTTAAAGAAAAGTGCCCTGTTTGTGTCCCCTGTGGCTTGAGGTTGGCTGAGAAAACACAAATTGCCATCGTCAGACATTTTGGCCTTCAGATCCTGGAACACGTTGTTAAGTAAGGAGCTTTTGGATGTTAACACTGAAGCCCATGAGAGAGCAAATCTTTATTTCTTACATAACTCATAGAGATGCTCTTTAGGTGAGCAGAAAAGAACAGTCCCCTAGAAGAAAGGATTGGTCCCCTAGAGGTTATCACAACCTCATGCTGTTCTCATTCAGGACTTAACCTTTCTCTTCTTCAGTTTCTTTGTCCATGTAAAGTGCATAGTACATACTAAGCATTCTATAAATATTAACTGATAGTCACTCAGCCAGCATTTATTGAGTTCCTACTATATGCCAGCAGACCTCAAAGTTTTTTTAGAAAAGACTTTGTAAATCATCACAGAAATGGAATTAGTGATGTCTAAATTGTATTTTCCAAAAAACAACTATATTGTTGAAGATGTCCCAGGTAAATACATTTGCTTTTGTCTGTCAGGAAAATCAAGGGGAAAGCTGATCTGTGCACAAATCCTCTGTGGTTTCCAATTAATAGACCATTGCCTGTATAAAACTCTTTCCCAAGAATTTTTCTGTTATTAACATTTTGGTTAAGTGTGACTGTTTTGTCTGTTCTTTGAAGCAAATTAATCAAAAGCATAGTTTCTTAGTGAAATCGCCAACATAATCTAACACAAGAATCAAAGCTAGTCTCATAAAGAGAAGACTTTTAATGTTGACTGTTCTGTTGACTTTATAAATTTTGGTGGCCAGGTTTCGGTGGAACAGCATGTCTCGATTGGAGAAGGTCTATCTGAAGAACAGTGTCATGGAGCTGATTGAAAATGTAAGGAATGGTTGGTTGGAAGACTTGTGTTTCTAAGGTAGTTTAGACAGAGTGACTTCTTCATATAGCATTTGTGTGAAAACTCACTGGTTCCTCATATGTTAGCATGCTTTGTATGATATTAAATGTTACCTTCAAGGTAAAAAGAACCATCATCACAAGAAATCATAATTCATCACAAATGTACTGTATGATAGTAATAGTAAAAATATGCAGAATGAATTTGTTCCAGGAGTTAGAATATGACTTTAAACATGTTTAAGATCCACAGCCTTTTTTCTTTTTTTACAAAGGTCATAAAAAGTGGAATATCTACCTCTGTTCATCCCCAAAGTCTGGTGCCTTTAATAGGAAAAAAAATTCCCTTCAAAACTATTAATTAACTTAGGATTTGTATTTTTGCTAGTTGTGGGAAAACTTGGTAAAACAACAACAACAACAAATAGCCCTAGCTGGTTTTGCTCAGTGGATAGAGCTTCAGCCTGTGGACTGAAGGGTCTCTGATTCAATTCCAGTCAAGGGCACATGCCCAGGTTGCAGGCTCGGTCCCCAGTAGGGGACGTGCAGGAGGCAGCCGATCAAGGATTCTCCTCATCATTTATGTTTCTATCTCTCCCTCTCCCTTCCTCTCTGAAATCAATAAAATATATATGTGTGTATATATATATATATATATAAAAAACAACAACAGATGTGTGAGAGAGGAAGAGAGGAACATTGAGAGGTTGCCTCTGCACATGCCCTGGCTGGGAATCAAACCCACAAGCTTTCGGTGTTTGGAATGACGCTACAACCAACTGAGTCACACCAGCCAGGGCATCATTAATCTTGATATCAAACAAAGGAGAGTCCCTGTAGTAGTCTTTCTATTTTCTAATACTAGAACTATTGCTAAAATATTTAGGGCGCCTCCTAACTCTCCAAATTTCAGCCCCTCAATGTACTCTTTATTTCATATTCTTCCACCCTGGCTTTCTTACAAAATGGAACAATCAATATGAGATTCTCTTCAGTTTCTAAAGGAGAACAATGATGTCTTCCTTACTCTGTGTGACAGCCATTTTATAAGCTAGTGCAACCCTCACTTAAGCTTTAAGTGGGGAGAATAATTAGCAAGAACGCAGGACAAGTGACTCAGACATGGAAAACAGGTTGGTTTATTCTGTTTAGTTTAAAAGCAGGCCTCTTGATGAGTTTTCCCACTTTTATGGCCCAGTTTTTCCCTTGAATTCAATCTTGCAGACCTCTTAATAACTCTTGTTCTTTTTCAGGGAACACTGAACATCTTAGAAGAGGAGAACCATATTAAAGATGTTCTGTCTCGAATTGTAGTAGAAATGATTAAGCGGGAGTGGCCACAGCACTGGCCTGACATGCTAATAGAATTGGACACTCTTTCCAAACAAGGGGTATGAAATACAGCTGTACCACTTTTTTTTGGGGGAGGGGGGAGTTCCTCAGAGGTTTATTTTTATTTTTATTTATTGATTTGAGAGAGAGAGAGAAACATTGGTTTGTTGTTCCACTTATTTATGCATTCATTGGTTGCTGCTTGTATGGGCCCTGACTGGGGATTGAACCCACAACCTTGGCTTATTGGGACGATGCTCTAACCAACTGAGCTACCCAGTCAGGGCAGGGCGGGATTTTGTTTATTTGTTTGTTTTGTCAACAGAAAAGAGCCTTTAGGCAAACCTATAATGAAAAGATGTTTGTTTAATGTAACTAGCTTATTTCTGTTAATGCAGGAAACACAGACAGAATTAGTGATGTTCATCCTTTTGCGACTGGCAGAGGATGTAGTGACCTTTCATACACTGCCCTTTCAAAGAAGAAGGGACATCCAGCAAACATTAACCCAGAACATGGAAAGGATCTTCAGTTTTCTACTTAACACACTTCAGGAAAATGTAAACAAGTACCGGCAAGTGGTAAGGAATAACCCACCTCCCTGAAGTTGTGTTTTTTAGTTTGTTTAAAGTTCAAATGAACAAGGAACTGAGGTGTCTAGTTCAGCAAAAGAAGAGGCCGTTTTATGGGCAAAAAAGAAAAGGTGACAGGAAAAACAACTGATTTTTTTTTTTTTTTTTAAGAATTGATTTTCTAAGAAACTCAGGTCAGTGAGTTTAGTTTCCAAGTGTACTGGGAAAAAATAATTCCTTTTATAGTGAGAAATGTTTTTAAATAGTATAAAAATGAAGGTTAATTCTTAATATTTGAAAGCCCAGATATCTAATAGGTCAGGGTAGTATCCCGGTTAAAATTTAAGGTCTCATTTAGTGTTGGTCCCATTTGTAGTGTAAACTGCCAAGTTTTATTCATCTTGACTACATGCTTCTTCGTATTTTGTTCTTCCTGATGAGATAGAATTACTCTTAATTTTAATTGTCCCTTTCTGCAGAAAAGGGCAAGCCAGGTACTCTCTTTCTAACCGTTTTCATGGTTAGCAGAGAGCCTTCAGAGGAAGGCAGTATAAAAGTTAATCTAACATAATGTCCTCACCAGAGGGCAATTGAGCCCCCCAGGTTGTCACAAGTAGGGATTCCTACTGTCATCTAGTGGGTAGAGACCATGGATGCTGCTAAACATTCTATAATACACAGCCCCTACAATAAAGAATTATCCAACTCAAAATGTCAAAAGTACTGAGTTGAAAAACCCTGATCTAGAATTCTCATATGTACTTATTTCACAAAATAGGTTGAATTAAATATTAGTGGGTTTTTTAATGCCTCTAACAGCTACATTGGATCTGTTTTCAAAGAAGCACTAGACATTAACACAAGTGGGAGAAGGTGCTATGAGCTGTTTTGGTGGGGAGGAACTAACAGTGAATACCTAATATATACCGTTACAGGATGGGGCAAAAGTAGGTTTACAATTGCGAGTACAGAAACTGAGTTTATTCTTGTATTATTATTTATTAATTATTTTCCAAAACAACTGTAACCTACTTTTGCCCCACCCTGGCCTTGTTTGTACTTTATATGTTATTTAATCCTCAAAACCAACCCTAAGAGTCAGAAAATATTGTCTCCATTTTACAGATAAGAAAAACAGGCTCAGAGGGTAATTATTAAAGAACCCCTAATACATGGTTTTCATAGAATTCAAGCCCCATTCTTTTTACTAGAGTGGACTTTTTCCCCAAAAATTTCTCCCCAAGATTTTTCAAAAGGAAATAAACTTGCATTTAAAAACCTATGTGTATTGAGGGTGATTGAGGTATTCTTTTTCATTTCCCTGGGAGATTTAATCCCTTGGAGGAGAACAAATTATGGATATTTAGTTGCCCTGGAAATCTAGCCAACCTGCCAGAACAGATTATTGGCGATAATCTGACACACGTTAGAAACATCTACTGTGGTGTGTGTTTTTTAGCCCCACTTTCAGTTTTCTTCATCTGTGCCACCACTTGTGCCCAGGACCAGAGCACACCAAGAGCCATGTCTTGTACCTCAGACTTCTCAGTTTGCTTGTCTGCTTCCATCCCTTCACCTTCCCAATTGGAGAGTAGGTTGAATGGTAAACAGTGATGGGATGAGTAGGCTCACTTTCCCTGCCCCATCACCTGGCTCCTGCACTGGTCCCAGGGGCGTGGAGGATCCAAACAGGAATGAAGGATTTGTAGGAGTGGAGAGTAAAGGCTGGACTTGGCTGTTGTCACTTGGATCCCTTTCCTCCTTGGGCAGCATTAGTAGATGCTGGTGAGAGGGTTCTACCCCATTAACACATCTACATGAACACTACTAATGAAGGCTTAATACTTGTTCTTTATGAAAATATTTTTTATAATTGAGAAAAGGAATTGTAAAACAAGTTCTTTATTGTCCTAATGGTGGTAAGTTTTTAGGTATTTTAGAAGTTGTT
>NW_005355115.1:3877492-3910393 GCF_000412655.1 Myotis brandtii
GGCTATATTGATTTAATTCTGCTTCTTGCTTTTTTCCATTAGAATTATATCATTTCAATATACCTTTGCCAATTATAATTTGTCTTTTTATTTTTTTAATTTAAAAAAACATGCTAATACTTTGTTTTAAACTGTATTTCTTTCATCACTAACAATATTGAGCCTTATTTGTTGTTCATCTTTTGGTTGTATTTCTTTGTAAATCATGTGCTTTGAAACTGTCTTTGTGGCTCTGAATGTTCTAACAAATTTGTGTAAGCTCTTTAAATAATAACTTTTTGTCATATTGCTAAAATTAAAGTAACCTGTTCTTCTTAGGAGGAATATCAGTTATATGTTCTTAGTAAAGTTGTATTCTTTCCAAGATTGAAAGTTGAGTCTATATTTGAGAATCTATTTGAGGACCTTGATTATGGGGATGGAAAGTTATTACATAGCCTTTTGCTCATTAAAAACATTGGATCCTTATACTTCTTTTCTTTCAGAAGACAGATAATTCTCAGGAGCCAAAGGTAAGAGCTCTTTGTGGCTTTGGAAGGAGACTTCTTTGAGGCTTTCAGGTACAGGATGTATCCACCTAGTGGAGGGTGACCTCAGCCTTGGTTTATTTGATCATTGAGCTAAGGTGGAAGGAAGTTAAAATTACAATATTTGAGATTTCTTGTAGGAAATATAATGGACTCACATATCAATATGGTCTTATTGATATATTGAGACTGCCGGTGTTTGAGAAATGAATGTGTTCATCAGGAAAAAAACATGTGATGTTACATGAGTACTTTTTTTTTAAATCATTTTCTTTTTAGAATTAGAAAATAGAAGGAGCTCAGGTGTATAACCACTGCTTTCTTGTCTGTGAGTGAGGACTTAATGGTCAAAAAGTTATTTCTTTTCATTCAGGCTCAAGCAAACTGTCGAGTAGGAGTTGCAGCCTTAAACACTCTGGCAGGCTACATTGACTGGGTGTCCATGAGTCACATCACTGCGGAGAACTGCAAGCTGCTGGAGGTACTGTGCCTGCTGCTCAACGAGCAGGAGCTTCAGCTGGGAGCAGCCGAGTGTCTTCTCATTGCAGTGAGCAGAAAAGTAAGTTACCACTTCAAACTGGCTTTTATCCGTGCAGTCTCTGAGGGGGGTGCTTAATTGTTGTGGCAGAAAGACATTTAAAGGTTTGGGTGTTGTTTTTTCCTTGATACCAACTAACTACCTACCTTCAACCCCTTTGTTGTTGCTTTGTTTTGTTTTTAAATATATTTTTTATTGTTTTCAGAGAGGAAAGGAGAGGGAGAGAGAGATTGAAACATCAATGATGACTGAGAATCATTGATCCGGCTGCCTCCTGCATGCCCCCTTCTGGGGATCAAGCCCACAACCTGTACATGTGCCCTTGACCGGAATCGAACCCGGGACCCTTCAGTCTGCAGGCTGATACTCTACCCACTGAGCCAAACCAGCTAGGGCCCTTCAACCCCTTTGGACAACAGTTTGCCAATATTCTAGGGATTTATCAGCAGAATATACAGAGGTCTGTCAGGCTACTTGGTTCTCAAAACAGCTGTGAATCTTACCTCTTCACACTTAAGAAATAAAGTTTAAAACTCAGTGTTTGTGTCAAAGAATCTTACATGATGGCTGCACTGGCTTTTTATCTATCTTGACTAACAATAGGGACCATGACTCTTTTCTCCATAGGAACTCTATCATCAGATGTAACTTATTTATCTTTCGTATCAGCACTATTGCCCACACATTTAAAAATATAAGTTTTATCCAGATTAGGTTTTAAAAAGCTGGCTTTGCTCTAGTGTTCAGTCAATCTGGGGGCTATAAGAGAAATTATGAAGTCAGTATATTTGATTAGATAGGTAAGAAGATGTTAGTACTTGGAGGCTTTTAATAATATAGTTTTTCTATTACCTGTGTTTCCCTAAAATTGGGTCTAGGGCAAGTTGGAAGACCGGAAGCCCTTAATGGTCTTATTTGGAGATGTTGCTATGCATTATATACTCTCTGCTGCACAGTGAGTATCTACTTTTCTATGTTTTTTTCTAATTCCTTTGTTATTCTGTATCATACTTGGATATATCTGAAGTTCCTGTCTAAATGCTAGCAGTCCATTGATAGTGTTTCTAATTAAAAAATCAGGCAACCTTGGGGTTAGAGATCAACCAAAGGACTGTATGCATGCATATTAGCATAACCAATGGACACAGACACTGGGGCGGTGGGGGCTTGCCCTCAGGAGTGGGAATGGCTCAATCAGGGGAAAAGGAGACATATGTAAAACTTTAGACAATAAAAAAAAAAAATCAGGCAACCTTCAAGGGACTGTTGAATCTTTTTGAAGACCTTATACTGGAAATAAGTCGTGGCCACTGACTCAGCACCCACTCACTTTCAGTTTTCCCCATTATCCCCAGACAACTCATCTCCATGATGCTCTTTGTCTGCTTCTGATGATCCCTAAGCCTCCTAGTCTCCTTGGTGACTAGGCCTGAGAGTGCTTAGGTATGTGCCCTGCAGATATGGTCCCAGGGCCTGCCTGATTATAGAACTTCAGACACTCCTCCCTGATCTTCTCATCAGAGTAATTAATACCTGAAGTGTTGAGGCTCTTGGAAACAGCAGGAACAGTGTGTTCAATGAGAAATGTGTGCATAAACCTATAAACATAGTCAATGTCCTAAAATAATGATTCTGCTTGTTTTCTTCTAATTGCTCTGGAAAAATTTTTTTTTCCCAAATATTTTTATTGATTTCAGAGAGGAAGGGGGGGGAGGAGAGAGAAACATCAGTGATGAGAGAATCATTGATCGACTGCCTCATGCCCCCCACTGGGGATCGAGCCCACAACCCAGGCATGTGCCCCCAACTGGAATCGAACTTGGGACCTTTCAGTCCGCAGGCCGATGCTCTATCCACTGAACCAAACCAGCCAGGGCTGCTCTGGAAAATGTTAAAGCATTTCCTGATAATGTGTTTCTTACCAGGGAGCCACATAGAACTGTGTCTGACAAATAGTTGAAGCTGTTGCAACACCCTCTTTTCAATACTCTTCACTAATTCTTGGTCCCAAGGATGAGTGAAAAGATGTGCGACACATATGTGTTACTTAAAATCTCTAACATCCTATTCTAATACAGTTATGATGACTTTCTTTCCTATGGAGACTACAGCTCTGTTTTTAAGGGGTCCTGTTAATTAAAGGAATGACATTTCTTTTGAGTAGCTACTGTAGGTTCTGTCTCCAAGACCCATTAGTTCTATAGAGACCATGACATTCACCCTAAGGTGTCCTATCTCTGTTTGTGCTACTAATACTGGTTAGCAAAGCTATGATTCTAACCCAGGCAAGCAGACTCCAAAGCCTGCACTGGAACCGTAATGCCATACTGCCCTTCAGTATCACTAGAGCCTAGGTCTTGCTTACCTGAAGGCCTACGCTTTTTACATTATACTCTACTGCCTCCAGAACACAGCTGATATGGCTGCTGTCCCCACTGTTCATTATTAATTCCTATTACTGTAATAGTTGTACATCATAACAGGTCAGTTTTATTTTATTTTTTAAATTTTTTATTGTTTAAAGTATTACATATGTCTCCTTTTTCCCCCATTGACCTCTCCCTGGTCGTTCCTACCCCCCAGCACATGCCCTCACCCCCCTACTGTCTGTGTCCATGGGTTATGCTTATATGCATAACAGGTCAGTTTTAAAAGAGCAGATAAGGGATTGCAGATTTGAACTAAATAATGAGACAAAGTTATGCTTTTATTATAGTTTTTTAAAGACTTTATTTTTTTAATATATTTTTATTTTTATTGATTTCAGAGAGGAAGGGAAAGGGAGTGAGAGGTAGAAACATCAATGGTGAGAGAGAATCATTGATTGGCTGCCTCCTGCTCACCCCCCACTGGGGATCAAGCCTGCAACTGGGGCATGTGCCCTGACCGGGAATCGAACTGTGACCTCCTGGTTCATAGGTAGACGCTCAACCACTGAGCTGTGCCTGCCAGGCAAGACTTTATTTTTTTAGAGCAATTCAAGGTTCACAGCAAAATTCAGGGGAAGGTACAGAGATTTCCCATACACCTCCCATCCCAACACTTGAGTAGCTTCCCCCATTAGCAACTTCACTAACCAGAGTGGTATATTTGTTACAATTGATGAACCTACATTGACACATCAAATCATCCAAACTCCCTAGTTTACCTTAGGGTTTACTCTTCTCCGTGTTGTACATTCTATGGATTATAAGCACTGAATAATATCCCAATGTCAGGTGTATCAGGGTTTATCCATTCACCTATCAAAGGACACCTTGGCTGCTTCCAGGTTTGGGGAATTATGAATAAAACTGTTATAAACATCCAAGGTTAACATGCTATAAACATAATGCAGGCTTTTGTGTGAACACAAGTTTTCAACTCCTTTGGGTAAATACCAATGAATTTATATCAATTGCTGGATTATATGGTAAGAGTATCCTTAGTTTTGTAAGAAACTATCAAACTGTCTTCCAAAGTGGTGTACCATTCCTACCAGCAGTTACTGCGAGTTTCTGTTGCTCCACATCTTTGATAGCATTTGCTATTTTTATTGTTAGATAATTGGCTATTCTAATAGGTGTGCAGTGGTATCTTGCTTTAATTTGCATTTTTCTGATGATATGTAGAGCATCTTTTTTTTTTCCTTCTTTTTTTCTTAATATATTTTTATTGGTTTTAGAAGGGAGACGGAGAGAGATTGAAACATCAATGAGAGAGAATCATTGATCAGTTGCCTCCTTTACGCCCCCTACTAGGGATCGAGCCCCCAATCTGGGCATGTGCCCTTGACTGGAATCGAACCTGGGCCCCGTCAGCCCGCAGGCCAATGCTCTATCACTGAACCAAATCGGCTGGGGCTTTGTGCAGCTTTTTATGTATAGAAGTATATACATTCTTCTATGGAGTCATGCTCAGAGTTTATGTCACTATTCCAGAATATTCAAGGACCATATAAATTACCCAAATTAGAGTGTCTCTTGATGGATGAAATTGCATTGAACGCTATTTTTTTTCTGTCCATCTTTCAGTGTTTGGAGGGTTTTTTTGTTTTGTTTGTTTTTTTAAATAACAAATTTAAATGTTGCAATACAGACCATATACAATTGCATTTGATGGGAATCTCTTTGGTTCTCTTGATGTGCAACTAATCACACTGTTTTCTCATCTTACAGGACTGCTGATGGAGGAGGCTTGGTAGAAAAACACTATGTCTTCCTGAAAAGACTTTGTCAGGTGTTGTGTGCTCTGGGCAATCAGCTTTGTGCGTTGCTGGTGAGCACTTACTTTCTGGAGCATTTCAGGGCCAGTTGAGGAGAGCTTTTATTTTTTCTAATTTAATTTAATTTTTAAAAATATATATTTATTTCAGAGAGAGGAAGGGAGAGGGAGAGAGAGATAGAAACATCAATGATGAGAGAGAATCATTGATCGGCTGCCTCCTGCATGCCCCACACTGGGGGTTGAGCCCGCAACGTGGGCATGTGCCTGACCGGGAATCAAACTGTTACCTCCTGGTTCAAGGTCGACGCTCAACCACCGAGCCATGCTGGCCAGGTGAGGAGAGCTTTTAGAAAATTATATTTGTGTTAGGGCTGACACATGCCATTGATTTTAGCCTCATATGGAGCATTGCGTATAGATTATTTCATGTGGTTCTATAGATTAAATTCTTTTAACGGAGTTTAAATGATATAAATTTCTTTTAACAAATCAATTATTATTAATAAGAGCAAACATTCATATATGTTATTCCATAAATTCAACAGTGCTATTCTTGTGAATTTTGGTACTTACAAAACATCAGTCTGTTAAGTACATTAACCCTTAAAGTCCTATTAGATTATGAAACATGGATTTGAATAAAGAATCCTTTTACCAAATTTAAAGGATCTATTGTTGGATCATTAAAGGAAACTTTAGTCTGATTTACCTAGAAATACCTATCTTTATGGAAATATTTAATACTTGGTCTTATAACTTGAAAGATAGAATACTGGGACAGACATTTATCTTTTATGTTATACCTTTTCCTGGTAGCTTGAATAGTGAGAGGATAGAGCTTCAGATGTAAGACATGTACCATGGAGTGATTATTTAATGGGCCACAGAGATGTGAATAGTTCAGAAACAAAGAAATAATATGGATATCTTTCTGTGATTTCTGAAATGAATACTCTTGTTTTACTATTTGACTACAGAATGTGTTTGTTTTTTTATTTATTTTAGAGAGAGATCAATTGTGACATCGATTGGTTGCCTCCCATATGCATTCTGACCAGAGATCAAACCCACAATCTGGGTATGTGCCCTGACCGGGAACCAAACCCGCCATCTTTCAGTGTATGGGATGATACTCCAAGCAATTGAGCCACACCTGTCATGGGCAGATGAGTTTTAATGATTATGATTAAGGAAGTAAAGCGGCTTTCCTGTTTTTTAGCCTTTGAAATGAGGTCTTTCTTAGACCACAAGGAAGTATACAGTCATTTCAAAACTGAAATTTTGGAGGATTTAACTTATCTGTATTTGTTATTCTACTCTTCCCATTCCCCTCCCCTAATCAACATCATTAATGTAATGGACTTTTTGTCCTACAGGGTGTGGATTCTAATGTAGAAACACCAGCAAACTTTGGAAAATACCTGGAATCTTTTCTTGCTTTCACAACGCATCCAAGTCAGGTAAACATTACGCAGGTAACTTTTTGAAATTTGAGTTAGGTAAGCCAAAACAAAGCACTATGGCCTAAAGTAATCAGCAGCTCATATATAAAACATGACTCGTATGGCCTTAGAACATAACTACAGTATCATTAAGAGACTTGCTGAATCATCTTCTTAAACCAGCATTAAACCATCAAGGTCAGCAGCTTTTCCCCCCAGCTAACATTATTCTGATAATGCTCAATCAGATGTGAGGTATATTCCAGGCAATTTACTACTAAAGATATTTTAATACAAATTAATTTCATCCAACTCAAGATTTTTCTTGTAATACTACCCTGGCATTCCTATAACCTTTCTTGCGTAAACGAGAAGGGGGTAGATTTCGGTTAACACTCCAGGAATTTCACCTAACCCACAGTCTGTCTTATTAACGTGTGGTTCATAATGAGTGGTCATTACTGATGTACTACAGTATGGGCAGTTCAGAGTTTTTATAGAGGTTTATTTTCATGAGAAAATATAGTTGATAATTACTGAGCTAAGTAATAATCCTGGTTATATAAAATCCAAATCCTTAAACAAGTTTACTTTTTTCTCCCCCCCTTTAGTTTCTACGCTCTTCAACTCAAATGACTTGGGGAGCCCTCTTTCGGCATGAGATCCTGTCCCGTGACCCTTTGCTATTAGCAATGATACCAAAATATCTTCGTGCTTCTATGACAAACGTGGTCAAGGTATGCAGTGGAAATCTGAACAGGTGGAATATAGATAAGTACACATAATGCGGCTTAGATTGGCACCATTGACAATGCTGTCTTGGTTACTGTGATCCCTTCCTTGGGCGTATTCTCTTATTCCGCAAGAAGAAAGCAGTCCATAGTGGTTATAATATCTACTGTTTCTATCTTGGAGCACTTATATACCAATATTGGGCTAGATGCTAGATAAAAGAAGCGATAGGGCAAGAGCAGTGGCCATGACCATACAATGAGATAATTGCTTTTCAGAGGTTAAAAGCAGGAAGGAGGGTAGAGTGAAGAAGACTCCAATAGGAAGTAATATCTGATATGAAGGTCAAATGAGAGGAAGATGAGTAAAAAGAGAGGGAGAGTGAAAGCAGACTGCTCACTATCTCAGTAGAGTTGCTTATGAATTCCCTGAGATCTGTAAGGACTCTTACTAGTACAGATGCTTAATCTTGGTTTGTAAAATTAGAGAATGGGACCCATTCAAGAATCCCTTTATTTCTTCAAGGAATTCACCTAGCACGTACCAATGTGTCCTAATTGTCTGCCATAGTCTTTATTCCTTTTTGAATGAAACATAAAAAGTTCCATGCTTATTCCCAGGGTCCAGCATTTAAGTAGCAGATAGTTTTCAGTTCTTTTTTACTTATTTTATGCTGTGTTAGCACTCTGTCATGAGGCATTTTTATACTCAGACCCTTAATAAATTCCATAATTTAATTCTCTTTAAGGAACCTGGAAGAAAGTATCAAGTAAAAGTCCTCTTTTCTGCCACTCTTAGGATTATTGGAACTGGGACCAAATTGTTGACGTGAGATAGACCAGAAGCAGTTATTTATTTTTTCATGAACAACAGGCATTTATTTCTCACAGTTCTAGAGGCTGCAAGTCCATGATCAAGGGGCCGACAGACTCAGTTCTGATGAAAACCCACTTCCTGGTTCATAGTGGCCATCTTCTCACTGTGTCCTCACATGGTGGAAGGGCCAGACCTAGTTATTTATCATAAAATATCTCATGTAAACCCTAACTCTTCTTAGTGCTTGAATTCCAGGAGTTCAAGACTCTTGGTAGGTCTATTTTCATCCCTTATACCAACTATCTTTCTCTTTCCAGATGGGCTTTCCTTCTAAAACAGATAGCCCTAGCTGTGAATACTCTCGATTTGATTTTGATAGCGATGAGGACTTCAATGCTTTCTTCAACTGTAAGTGACCTGGAATGTCTCCCAATAGTCTCAGAATGGCATCTAGTGTTGTGAATCATGGTGCATGACCCGTGGGGTTCTATATTAAAGAGCCCTAAATTTGAACAGCTGCCTGTTTAGTCTCACATTTCAGAGGGTGCTGGGATTGCACTTATTTCAAGCCTAGGTGCATGCACACACACTACCTTTCGAGATTGATTTTTTTTTTAAATATATTTTTATTTATTTCAGAAAGGAAGGGAGAGGGAGAGAGAGATAGAAACATCAATAATAGAGAATCATTGGTCGGCTACCTCCTGCACGCCCCCTACTGGTGATTGAGCCAGCAACCCAGGCATATGTCCTTGACCGGAATTGATCCCGGGACCCTTCAGTCTGCAGGCTGACGCTCTACCCACTGGGCCAAGCCGGCTTTATTGAGATGTAATTCATTTACCATACAATTCACCCACTTGTAGTATGCAATTTAATGGTTTTTAGTATTTTCAGAGTTGTGCATCCATCACCACAATAAATTTTAGGGCATTTTCATGACCCCAAGAAACTCCGTACCCATAAACAGTCAGCTCCCAATCCCCTTTTTTCCTAGCCTTGGGAAACCACTAATTCACTTTCTATATTCTGAACATTTCGTATAAATGGAATTATACAATACTAGAGGCCCGATGCACGCTTTTATTATTATAGATGTGATCTTTTGAAACTGCTTTCTTTCACTTAGCCTAATGTTTTTAATATTCATTTATGGTATAGCATGTATTGGTACTTCATTACTTTGTATTGTCAATATTTTATTTTATGTATATATACATTTTACTCATCCATTCATAAATTGAGGAAATTTGAGCTGTTTCCACTTTTTGGCTATTTAGAATAATCTATAATAATAAAAGCATAATATGCTAATTAGATCAGACAGCCGAACAACCTTCTGGACATCCTTTCAGACGACCTTCCGGATGAAGCCAGGACTGTGAGGGCCGAGCCCCTTGCACGAATTTCATGAATTTCATCGGGCCTCTAGTCTGCTATGACACTGGTGTACAAGTTTTTTAGTGTACATATGTTTTTATTTCTCTTGGGTGTATGCCTAGGAAGGGAATTACTGGATCATGTGGTAATTTCATGTTTAATGTTTTGAGGAACTGCCAGGCTGTTTTTCACAGCAGTCTCCATTTTATATCTGTACCAACCTCATCTTTTCATTCCAACAGAAATGGGAGACCATTTTTTTGTTTGCCATTTACGGGATCTAACTGATAGGGCACCTTCCAGAGATAATTTGTTTTTTAAAATGTCTGGATTTGTTAACAAAGCTTCATTGAACATTTGTTACATTCAAAGCACAAGTCTGCAAAACAAGAGTCTCTTCCAACATTTTTCCCCTGGGATGGATAAATGAATGAACATTAACTAAGTACCTATTATATACCAGTTATTGACTCATGTCTTTCTCTTGGCAGCCTCCCGGGCCCAACAAGGAGAAGTAATGAGGTTAGCATGTCGTTTGGATCCCAAGACTAGCTTCCAGATGGCTGGGGAATGGCTAAAGTATCAGCTGTCAACTTCTGTTGATACTGGATCCATAAACTGTAAGTTGTTTTTTTTCTAATCCTCACTTGAGGACATGCTTATTCATTTTAGAGAGAGAAACATCGATGTGAGAGAGAAACATCCGTCAGTTGCCTTCCCGTAGGTGCCCAGATCAGAGATCAAACCCACAATGTAGGTATGTGCCCTGATGGGAATCAAACCCGCAACCTTTCGGTACATGGGACAACGCTCCAACCAACTGAGCCATACGGGTTAGGTTGAACTGTAATTTTAATTTTAATGTCTTAACATTAGTGAAATATTGTATCAAAGCTATCCATAGAAAATAAACCTTCTGAGGCACACTTCAAAACAATATGCTAATAGTATTCAAAAATAGCTTTGCTCACTGCCCAGTTCCATTCTAGGGAGTGAGACTCCATTTGCACACTGAGAAAGCAGATAACACTACATTTTTAATCTGTTTAAATTAGATAAAGCCACGTTCAGTTTTGCCTTTGTTTTTCCTTTTTCACAGAATCAACTAATTGTTTATTGTTGATTTTTTTACTTTACTTCAGGTACTATCTTAAATTGCATGTCTAGACCTAACTTTTTAAAGCTTTTCAACCAAGCTTTGCATAGCACCACTCCTAAACTCAGAAAGAATGTGCTGTTATTCAGACAGAACAGGAGCAGTACAGGGACTTCCCACTCAGGCACCTCAAAACCTCTGGGAAATGCCACTTTATATAAAATCAAAATCACCCCTCTCTACCCAAATGCATAAGCAAGGTAATTTCTTTGTTCTCTAAATCTTCTGTCTTGTCATTAGTGCATAGGCAACAGGGTTAATAAAGCAGGAAAGGGCCGTAAATAACTGCTTTAGAAAGGCCCATGGTAATCATCAATTACCATGTACATTAGTTACTTGACAATCATGGGATTTAGCATTCAGTTTTGCATATTCACAATTGACTCTGAAGGTCCTTGGTATCAGGTAACTCGAATGTTTGCAGAGGCTCAATATGTTGCATCAAGATGAAGATAATAAATGGGAGCACTAATGGAAGCAAGAAAAGTTTGTAAATCTTTTTGCCTGTGCCTTGCTGTTTGAGTGATGTGGCTTGATGATACTTGTGAACTTGGAGGGTGGCAGAGTTCTCTAGCCGTAGCCCTTGAAATTGTTCTGAGGCTACTACATGTGAAGCGTTATTTTTTTGATCTTATGTCAGTTCTTTGTTGGAAGGATTATTTATGGTCTTAAATATCTTAATTACTTAGATTCCCATGGATAGATTATAAAGAGGGAGGAAGAGAGAACTTAATATTTATCAATTGTCTCTAATTGGTCAAGCACTGTTTTTTTGTATGTTTGTTTGTTTTTGTTTTGTTTTTTAATCCTCACCCGAAGATATTATTCCATTGATTTTTAGAGAGAGGAAAAGACAGAGAGAAATATTGATATAAGGGAAACATCGATTGGTTGCCTCCTGCACTTGCCCTGACCAGGCCCGGGCCAGAGAGAAGCCTGCAACCGAGGTACATGCCCTTGACTGGAACTGAACCTGAGACCCATTGGTCTGCAGGCCGAAGCTCTATCCACTGAGCCAAACCGGCTAGGGCTGTTCTTGATGCTTATATCTATACTAGTGACCTGGTGCACAGATTCATGTACATTGAAAGGAAATTAATTAGAAGGTGGCTGTCGGGGTGGAACTGGGCAAGACGGGCTGGACACAACCTGGAGCCAACCCCCATTGGTCCCTCCCCAGCCGGCCTCACGTGGGGCATCTGCAGAGTGAGCAGGATCCCTTCAGCAGGTGGAGTCCCTCGGCCTGGCCTACGGGGATTGGGCTGAAACCAGCTCTCCGACATCCCCGGGGGTTCCCGGAGTGCGAGAGGGTACTCTGCAAAGTTGCTGCGTTGAGTGTCTGCCCCTTGGTGGTCAGTGTGCAGCATACCTGTTGGCTGATCGGCCAGTCAGCCGGTCGCTTAGCCTTTTATATATATAGATTATTATTCAGTACTCAAAATGGTTTTATAGATAAGGCTCATAGAGCTCAATTCAGACAGCTCATTGTAAGCAGGATAGGGACTCCTTTTCCTTTTTTTTTTTTCTTTCTTTTTCTAGACTGAGGGGTTATCAGGGGTGGGCAAACTTTTTGACTCGAGGGCCACAATGGGTTCTTAAACTGGACCGGAGGGCCGGAAAAAAGCATGGATGGAGTGTTTGTGTGAACTAATATAAATTCAAAGTAAACATCATTACATAAAAGGGTAAGGTCTTTTTTTTGTTTGTTTGTTTTTGTTTTATTCATTTCAAACGGGCCGGATCCGGCCTGCGGGCCGTAGTTTGCCCACGGCTGGGTTAGATTATTCTGTTCCTTCAACTGGGAAATTACCAAGTAGTCTCTAAGGCCTCATTGTCTTTGTGTTTTCTGTGATTCTACATAGAGTTGGTGTGTGTGTGTGTGTGTGTGTGTGTGTGTTTTAAAACCCTGTTTTCCTATAGCTGGAATTGGAGAAGGCGGCCTCTGCTCCATCTTCTCACCTTCATTTGTGCACTGGGAAGCCATGACCTTTTTTTTGGAAAGTGTGATCAACCAGATGTTTCGAACACTAGATAAAGAAGTAAGTAACTGTTTCCCATCTAGAGTTGGTGTGTGTGTGTGTGTATGTGTGTGTGTGTTTTAAAACCCTGTTTTCCTATAGCTGGAATTGGAGAAGGCGGCCTCTGCTCCATCTTCTCACCTTCATTTGTGCACTGGGAAGCCATGACCTTTTTTTTGGAAAGTGTGATCAACCAGATGTTTCGAACACTAGATAAAGAAGTAAGTAACTGTTTCCCATGCTGATTGTGTAATAATTTTGATCTTTTTAAAACTGGCAGAGGGATAGGAAAATCTATGGATGTGTATCTCACAGAAGAGGAAACAGATTCAGGAAGGTTAAATAACATTCAAATTCAAGTGGCTAGTATATAGCAGAGCTGACTCAGGTCTCTCTGACTCTAAGCTCTACAATGATTAGTATTCATTTGAAGGGGATAATATGAGCCTGATACTACAGTGAACCGCAGGTAGGATAACTATTCCAAACCTTAAGCATCTTTTTCAGTTTATGGCAGATAGGCCAGAATGTTCAAGTTTGAGGGTCAGTGTCTCTCTTCTCTGAATAATTTTTTAAAATTTTTATTTATTGATTTGAGAGGGAGAGAGAGGCATCAATTTGTTTTTCCACTTATTTATGCATTCATTGGTTGCTTCTTGTATGTGCCCTAACTGGGGATAGAACCCAAACCTTGGAATATGGGGACGATGTTCTAATCAACTGAGCTACCTGGCCAGGGCCAGATCTTCTTTTTTTATACTTCATATCACCTATCACTCTTATAATATTACCTTATTAGATTAAAATGATTTGATCACTCATTTGGCAGTAATTATATTTTAGTGTATTCTAGGTTAGTTATAGAAAGAATCTTGAAGAAAGGGGGATAGATATAGCGTGTGTGTTTTTTGTGGTTTTTTAGTGTGTGTGTGTTTTTTTTTTTTACAAGTGGCATATTAACAAATTAGATCTTAGGGTCATCTGTTTTTATATGGATTCACTTCAGTTTGAAATGATGGCATTCTGAGTTTGTTCTAAAATATTGATGGGAACCCTACTTGGGTCCTATATTGTTCACTATGTTAGTCCTTTTTCAAGTTTAGATGGGACCTATGTATTAGTAAGTGTGGCAAATCAAGAAAGCCCTTTATTAAATAAATCAAGGGAAATGGCCCTGCTGTTTTCTTTCCTGGCATTTTTTTAAAAATATATTTTTATTGATTTCAAAGAAGAAGGGAGAGGGAGGGAGAGGTAGAAACATCAATGATGAGGGAGAATCATTGATCAGCTGCCTCTTGCACGCCCCCTACTGGGGATCAAGCCTGCAACCTACTCATGTGCCCTTGACCAGAATCGAACCTGTTGACCCTTCAGTCCACAGGCCAACACTTTATCCACTGAGCCAAGCTGGCTAGGGCTCCTAGCATTTAAGTTAGGCACCTTGAAATGGATCCAGATGTATGGGTATGATCCTGCTTGAAGTCAGGGTTTGTCAAGTATTTGTTTTAAGATGTATGAAAGGACGCAGTATTGGGGGAGAGGGGAGTACCTGGTTGGTTGTATGTTGGATTTTACAGTAAGTCCTTGAATATGCTGGTATTTGGCCAAAATACCAAATACTAGTTGATTAAAAAGTACAAAAAAAGGTTTGGAATGTATATACAAGAAAAATATGGGCTAGGGACAAAGCATAGGTAACAATTAGAAATTTGGTAGGATTCATAACCAGTGGTGGGGAGAAAAACAAATGGCACTAAATTCTTTTTTCCTCAGGAGAATCCTAGATGATAGTATTTAGGTTTGTTAATGACATAAAGTAAACCTGAGTCTAAGACCAAAATCAAATGGGTAAGAATAAGCATTCCTAATCAAGAGAGATGAGTGTTTGAAAATATTAAATTATTCACCTACTTGTTAATGAAGCTATAATACATTGTATGTCCCAGAAGCATGCCAGTCCCAGATCTCAGCTTGTTACATTCCCACTCACTGCTATCCATTTCAGACTTGGCAGAGTATTATCTAAGTCTAGTGATTTTGCTCTGTTTCTGCCCTCAATCCCCACTCTCACCCTGGGTCAGTCAGAGCAGATCAGCTTTTATCATGTGAAAGATTTTGACCAAGAGCTTCTTTGAAAAACTATTCATCTTGTCCATAGTGGCATTAGCTGGGCTTGTATTTCCAGTAGTATGGATCCAAGTACATTGGGTAGAGCCTTTTAGCGGCTTTAGCAGTGAATTAATGTAAGGAAGAGCTTTGGAGGGGGAAAAATACCACATTTGGAAGATGAGGATTGATTTGCCTCACATAATAAAATAGAAAGCTATAGTAATTTATTTTATTTATTTATGTTTTAATGCTACAGTGTTTTAAAGCAGTGTAGAACTGGCATTAGACATAGCTCATTTGAGCAAAGTGGCCCAGAAACAACCTGGAGTATATACAGGAAATGACAGGTATTGGTCATTTAATAATTAGCATTAGGCGCTGGTGGGTTTGCTCAGTGGTTAGAGCGTCGGCCCACCAATTGAAGGATCATGGATTCGATTTCCAGCCATGGGCATGCACTTTGGTTGCAGGGTTCCATCCCCAGTCCCAGTCGGGGTGCAAGTGGAAGGCAGCCAATCCATGTGTGTCTCTCACATCGATGTTTCTCTTCCCTTTCCCCCCCACTTCCACTCTTTCTAAAAATCACTGGAAAAAAATATCTTCAGGTGAGGATTAACAACAATAACAATAGTAATTAGCATTAGGGAAAATTAACTGTTTAGGGAAAGGTCCCTAAAAGTTCAAAAACAATGAAAGTAATAAAACAATTGATGGTTTTAACTGCATATGTTTTTTAACTTACAAAATAAACTTTTAAAAGGCAAACTTGGAATAGTATCTGCAATAAATATGGATGGGATTGATATCCTTACTCTGAAAAGCTTATCTCTCTTAAACATCACTAATAGAATATAACTGATATCACTCTGGAGAATAATTTGGCAGTATATTGTTTAGAATAGCTTGTAATAGAGCAGTGAAAATCAATTAGGCTTATATGATGAATAAGGATGATTCTCATAAACAATGTTGACCCAAAACAGCAAGCCACAAAAGTGAATACATTTGAGGTAAAAGTATACAAAAATGAAGGAATCCATGACTTTATGAACACCAAATTCAGGATGGTGGCCACCTTATGGCTGGAAAGGAGGTTATGTGCACAGAGCAACCATAGTATCAGTAACATCTTCTCTGAGTAGTTGTATGGAGGGTCATTAAAGTGTTATACCGTTTTTAAAGGTCTGGAATATTTAACAATAAGCTTTTTGTATAAATTGATAAAAACACTAGAATCCAATGGAGAAATAGATAAAAGATATGATCAGATAATATACAGAGGAGAAACTAAAGTAGTTAATAAATACGGAAAAAAATCAACCTCAGTAGTAATTGAAAAAATGCAAATTAAATAAACTTTTGTTTTTCCTAACTAAAGTTTTAGGGAACAAATTCATTGCTGCTGAGAACATGGTAAGAAGGGCACATTAATGGATCAA
The DNA here is from genome assembly GCF_000412655.1 of Myotis brandtii. Taxonomy (NCBI): domain Eukaryota; kingdom Metazoa; phylum Chordata; class Mammalia; order Chiroptera; family Vespertilionidae; genus Myotis; species Myotis brandtii. Next base: position 3,893,856 of record NW_005355115.1, read on the forward strand.
GAATCAATTGATAAAACCTGTAAAGAAGGAAAGCAGCTTGACTTACATATATTCATAACTTTTGACCCAATGATTCCAGCCACCCCCAAAAAGTCTCTTATTCAAGAGAAATAATTGATAATGTAGCCAACATTTGTTTTGCAAAGATATATATTAGCATTATATACAATGGTGAAGAACTAGAAATATTCTAAATTTCTAATAGTAGGAGATGCTATATCTTTAAGATAGTACATGGTGGCATAGATGACATTTTTTTTTTAATCCTCACCTGAGGATATTATTCCACTGATTTTTAGAGAGAGTGGAAGAGAGAGGGAAGACAGAGAGAAGCATTGATGTGAGAGAAACACATTGGTTGGTTGCCTTCTGCATGCACCCTGACCAAGGCCTGGGCCAGGGAGGAGCCTGCAATCGAGGTACATGCCCTTGACTGGAATCGAATCCAGGACCTTTTGGTCCACAAGCCGACGCTCTCTGTCCACTGAGCCAAACCGGCTAGAGCTGAAAAATTTTAATACCATGGAGTGATGCTTTGAATTTTAAGGATTAGAAAGTAGTATACCAAACCATATGTGGCAACTGTCTTATGTATTTATAAACTAGAGTCCGAAGGAAAAGTGGTTATCAGCTGTGTCAATCTCCTTTTCATGTCTGTATTACAGGAAATCCCTGTTCATGATGGAATAGAGCTATTGCAGATAGTCCTGAACTTCGACACTAAGGACCCTCTCATTCTGTCTTGTGTCCTCACTGATGTCTCAGCACTCTTTCCATTTGTCACCTACAGACCAGAGTTCCTGCCCCAGGTCTTCTCGAAGGTAAGCTCCATCTGCTTTGTAAACTTTATTTTGGCATTTCTAAGCTAATGTATGTAATTGTTTTTGAAAGTGTGTGAGACAAGTTAATAAACAGACAGCCATTTATTCATTTACCAGATATTTACTCAATACTTATTGTGGATCAGGCACCCTGCTAGTAGAAAAGTCTTGTCCTTTAAGAGCGCTCTGTTTGGGAGGAAACTCATATAAACAGATGTGCCTATTTGGCATTGCAATTATAGACATGTACACTGAGGAATGGAAAGAATAGCTAAAGCAGTGGTTCTCAACCTTCCTAATGCCATGACCCTTTAATACAGTTCCTCATGTTGTGGTGACCCCCAACCATAAAATTATTTTCGTTGCCACTTCATAACTGTAATTTTGCTACTGTTGTGAATCTTAATGTAAATATCTGATATGCAGGATGTATTTTCATTGTTACAAATTGAACATAATTAAAGCATAGTGATTAATCACAAAAACAATATGTAATTATATATGTGTTTTCCGATGGTTTTAGGCGACCCCTGTGAAAGGGTCGTTCGACCCCCAAAGGGGTCGCAACCCACAGGTTGAGAACCGCTGACCTAAAGGGAGGGATCAGAACGTGCTTACAGATTGAGAGGGGATTTGTGAGAGGTCAGTATGGACAGTTTTTGAGTTTCCAGTTTAGGTGACTAGGTGAGTAATGGAGTCCCACCTGAGGGAGAATACTGGATCAGGAGGGAGAGTAGGAGTTAGGAAGAAAAGGGAGTGAATTCTGTTTTGGAATACTATGTTTGAGGTATATGTACAATAGCTAGGTGGAGAGACCTCACACTAAATTGGCTATTTGAGGTTAAAGGTCTAGTAGACTCTAGAAAATTACAAGCTAGTATTAAGGCATCGTCATTATAGAAGTGTCAAGAGGAGAAGTGAAGACCTAGGGGAGAGGAGAGGTAGAGTTAGACATGTTCCTCAAGCAAGGAACCCCGGAGATCACCATCATTGGAGTAGGATGGCAAAGAATGAGAAGCCCCAAAGGAAAAGAGGGAGAGGGAGAGAGAGAGAGAGCCAGAGAAGTGGAGAAAATGTTATGTGACAAAGGCCAGTAGAACTTTGAAAAGGTGAACTCATTTGTTACAACAGAAACGGAGAACTGGAGAATGTCCATTAAGTTTCTAAGTAGACCATTGTTAGAGTGTTACTGCGTCATAGTGACTAGGGCAGCAGTCAGGTTGCATTGGGTTAAAGAATAAATGGGATCCTGGCCAGTTGGTTGAACATCATCCTGTGCACCAAAAGGTTGCAGGTTTGATTCCCAGTCAGGGCTCATGCCCGGGTTGTGGGCTCAAGCCCTAGTAGGGGGCATGCAGAAGCAACCTGTTGATGTTTTGCTCTCACATCAGTGTTGCTCTCTCCCTCCCCCTTTCTCTCTCTCTTAAAATCAGTAAAAAAAGTCTTTGGGGTATGGGGGGGGGGGGGAAAAAGAAAATGGCCTGGGGGCTCAGTTGCTTGGAGTCCCGTACACCAAAAGGTTGTAGGTTCGATCCCTGGTTGGGGCACATACTTAAGTTGCAGGTTTGATCCCTGGTTGGGTGTGTACGGGAGGCAACAGGTCCATGTTTCTCTATCTTCTCTTTCTCCCTTTCTCTCTCTCTAAAAATGAATTTAAAACAAAAGTTGTCCTCAGGTGAGGGTTAAAAAATATAAAAGTAAATGGGAAGTTAAGATGGAGTTAGGGAAGGATGATCACTGAAGTTTTAACAGTGGAGAAGGAAGAGGCATCATTGTAGCTGAGTGTGTGTGATGGCATGGATTGTTCTGAGATTCTTTGTAAAGTGTTTGCTGGTAAGACTGTGAATCTCAAGCCTCTCCTACTTATCTGAGAAAACAAACATCTGAAACTTTGTAATGGCAATTGAAAGCCCTTTCGTTACCATATTGTAACACTTTTGGGATTTTGTTGGAAACTTTGTAACTACTGTTTAAAAGAAATTTACTCAGTTGGTACTGATGAGTGGCCTTTTTCTCCTTCCCCTTAGCTATTTTCGTCTGTCACTTTTGAAACTGTTGAAGAAAGTAAGGTAAGACCATTAATTCAACAAATTCTAACTTCTTGGGAGCAAAAGTATGAATACCTAACATTTAGTCTAATAAGAAGGGTTAGGTACAGGCAGGAGATGGTCATGATAAGGTCTTTTGTACTACAGATAGTTTAGGGCAAACAGTAGATATGTGTATTCATGGTGACTATAAATGTGACTCTATTATACTCTCACAGTTGTAAAAAAATGATTGAATTTGCCTCTGGAGGGAGGTATTTACATGATTATAAGTGGCATCTGTAAATTATATTGAAAGTGGCTCTGTGTTTGTTGAATATTTCTTCCCAGGCCCCCAGAACCCGGGCAGTGAGGAATGTGAGAAGACATGCTTGTTCCTCCATCATCAAGATATGTCGAGACTACCCTCAGCTCGTGTTGGTAAGCCACTGGATTTGCTAAGTAGTCAGTGAGACCTGTTGAGTTCGGTTATATTTTTTTTTGTAAATTCAGTTCTATTTATACTCACATAACTAGAAAACAAGGAACTATATCTTTGCTTAGGATAAGCATTTTTTAATTTTTTACTAGATGCCTGGTACACAAATTTGTGCACAGGTGGGGGCCAGCCCGCCCGCCCCAATCAGGGCCAATCAATTGGTGTGGGGCGGGGGGGGTGACTGGCCAGCCCTGCCCCCTGATCAAACTCCCAGTCAAGGGGACAGTTTGCATATTAGCCTTTTATTATATAGGATTTTTATTGATTTCAGAGAGGAAGGAAGGGGGAGAGAGAGATTGAAACATCAATGATGAGAATCATTGATCGGCTGCCTCCTGCACGGCCCCTACTGGAGACCAAGCCCGCAACTCAGGCATGTGCCCTTGACTGGAATCGAACCCGGGACCCTTCAGTCCCCAGATTGATGCTCTATCCACTGAGCCAAACCAGCCAGGGCAGGATAAGCATTCTTGAATAAGTGTCTTCTTCCTCTCCTACTTAGTAGTAGAGTTAAAAATGCAAACTATTCCCTCAGAATAAACAATTTTCCATATGGATGATACCAAGTTTTCCCCATCAGTGTACACCTCTTTACTGTGTGATGTTCTTACCTGCTACTGCCAGATGGTAGAAGCCAGATGTGAACCCCTTTCTTTTTTTTAACATATTTTTATTGATTTCAGAGAGGAAGGGAGGAGAAGGGAGAAAAGAAACATCAATGATGCAAGAGAATCATTGACTGGCTGCCTCCTGCACACCCCTACTGGGGATCAAGCCCAAAACCCAGGCCTGTGCCCTGACCAGGAATCAAATGGTGACCCCTGGTTCATAGGTCAACACAACCACAGCCACACCGGCTGGGTGAACCCAATCATTTTTTTGGAGGGTTTTAAGAAGAAATGTATTACTATTTCAAATTACAAAATAACCAGAAATTTCTTCTCTGAACACAAAGCAGTGTGTGTGTGTGTGTGTGTGTGTGTGTGTGTGTATGTATGTGTGTGTGTGTGTGTGTGTGTTTGTGTGTGTGTAAATAAAACAAGCTGGTCTTTGCGAAGATATTGTAAAAGTGATGTAGAAAAAAGACAGATTGTTTTCACAATTGCAGTATGGGAAATTGCAAGTACCCCAATACTCAAGACAATCACCTCTGCCTAAATTGCCTTGCTTGTCCAGGCAAAAGAGCATTATAGCTAAATTACTAAGGACAGTCCTATAGGCTTGACCTTCCTGGGGATGCTTTGGTCCTCTTTCCACCTTCCTGAGTGACTCACCTCTCCCTGAAAATCAGACCTTCACCACCTCTAGTTTTTTGTTTTGTTTTGTTTTGTTTCTTTCTGATCTGCAGCCCAATTTTGACATGCTTTATAACCACGTAAAGCAACTCCTCTCCAATGAGCTACTCCTCACACAAATGGAAAAGTGTGCCCTCATGGAAGCCCTGGTTCTCATTAGCAACCAATTCAAGAACTATGAGCGTCAGAAGTTGTTCCTAGAGGAGCTGATGGCACCAGTGGCCAGCATCTGGCTTTCTGAAGACATGCACAGGTAGAGGAGACCCTTTGCCACTGACTATCACTGCACTCAAGCACCCATTCTACTTTAAGAGCTATGCCCGGTCATGGGGAGGTAAAGCCCAGCATAGGGAATGTAGTCAGTAATATTGTGCCAGTCGGGTACCAGACTTATGGGGGGAGCACTTTGTAATGAATATAAATGTCTAACCACTATGCTGCACACCTGAAAACTAATACAAACTAATATTGAATGTCAACTGTAATTGACGAGAGAGAGAGAGAGAGAGAGAGAGAGAGGGAGCGCTGTGTCTGGAGTGGGAGTGTAAGGATATCGAGATGTAATGACACAGTGATATAGGAAGGTCTCTAAAAGCAGCCTGTATTCTAATTGCTAAAAATATCCCCTTGCTAAACAGAGGTGTAGGGAGGGAAAAGAAATGAGTAAAAATGGATTATATGGACGTCTCGCTTTGGCAGCACATATACTAAAATTGGAACGATACAGAGAAGATTAGCATGGCCTCTGAAAAAAAAAAGAAAGAAAGAAAGTAAAGACCATCTTGCCCTGGCCGATGTAGCTTGGTTGGCTGGAGTGTAATCCCACGCACTGAAGGGTCGTGGTTTGATTCTTGGTCAGGGCATCGAGCCACAGTGACATCTGATATGTCTGCGTTGCAGCACCAGTACATGTAGAGAAGTGAGAACAGCCAGAAATGAGAACATAGTAGGAGCCACATAGCCACACAGAGTGCCCACATAGCATTTTCAAGCTTGTATTTTTTTTTTTTTCTAATAAGAGAAAGTTTACTTAGAAAGTTACAGAGGTAGTAGAGGTGAACCAGCTGGGCTCAGGTAACATGTTACAGAAGCAGGAGAAGGGCCCTTGGAGCTTAGAGAGAAAGGCAAAGATAATGGGCCTGGAGGGAAAGGGGCAGGTATGAGAGAGCACACGGGGAAAGAAGAGGGGAAGGTACCATCAAACTTGTATTCTTAAAAGTGTTGCTAATAACATTTAGAAGTGAGAAGAGAAGTTTAAACCTTCAAGTGAAAGCTGACAATGTGATTAAACTCCTCCCATTATAACAACTGTTCATAGCTTATTAGCTCTGTGGAAGAAACTGTCCTTGCTTAGTCATGGTACAGCTTGTCTTCCCCCCATCCTTCAGAGTGCTGTCAGATGTTGATGCATTTATTGCCTATGTGGGTGCAGATCGGAAAAGCTGTGACCCTGGCCTGGAGGATTCCTGTGGCTTAAACCGTGCACGAGTGAGTAACCTCCTCTGGGAATGGGAAGTTGAATTGACCATGGGTAGGAGTAGGGGTGTTGTCATTTATGTTTTTCCCATATCGGTTAGAAATCTGGGACTATTCACTTTCCTAAGCTGCTGTTTTCTTTTGTCTTGAATTCTTTCTTGTTTTTAAATGTTTTTAATGATTTTGTTGTTAATTCTCACCCAAGGATATTTTTCTTTTCTTTTTTTAAAAAAAAATATTTTTATTGATTTCAGAGAGGAAGAGAGAGAGATAGAAACATAATTGTGAGAGAGACACATTGATTGGTTGCCTCCTGCACATGCCTTGACCAGGACCAGGATTGAGCCTAAAACTGAGGTACATGACCTTGACCAGATTCAAACCCACGACCCTTCAGCACTCTATCCACTGAGCCAAACCAGCCAGGGCTGGTCTTGAATTCCTGAGTTAGTTTCCACAGCCGAGCAGATGGTCCTTCCTTCCTTCCTTTCTATTTTTAGTCACATATTATTTACTGGCAATACTTTTTTTAAAAATTTTTATTATTATTGATTTTAGAGAGAGAGGAAAGAAGAGAGAGAAAAACAGAAACATCGTTGTAAGAGAGAAACATTGATCTGTCTCCCACACGTGCCCTCACCGGGGCCTGAACCCACAACCTGGGTATGTGCCTGACCAGGAATCGAACCATGACCCTTCTGTGCATGGGATGACGCTCCAATCAACCGAGCTACACCGGCCAGGGCAAGATGGTCTTTTTTTTTTTTTTTAGGGGCCATGCTAATCTCTGTATTGTTCCAGTTTTAGTATATGTGCTGCTGAAGCGAGCACAAGATGGTCTTTTCTTTTAAGTCATTATTTTGGCTTTAAGGATCTCTAAATAGCTCTGAAGACTGAAGGTATAATGAAGAAGTAGGTCAGCAGGGTGAATCCTTCCTGCCATTGCTCTCTGGCATGTAAAGTCCTAAATGGGCTAACTTGCAAACCTGAGATTTTTCAGTTCTTTGCTACTCAAATAAGCATTGTTCTTGGCTCCATTAGGTCAAAAGTTGTATTAATTAACCTGGAAAATTGGTTGAGAGTACTGTGCGTGGGGATTAGGGCAAAAGCCGTCAAGGCTTAAGCTGAAGGGTGCTGGGTCAGTTCAAAAACAAGATGACATGTTGCCTGTCGAAACACTTTCTTTTGAAGCATGTCCAAGCCACCTTCTCATTGGGGTCCTGCGAGAGGATCTCAGCCTTGGAAGGGAGTTTCTAGAGCCTGCCACTGCACTTGACGATGGCAGTGGAAGGTCTTGACGTGAACAGAAGAGCCCTGGCCTGTTAGCTCAGTGGTTAGAGCGTCAGCCTGTGAACCGAAGCATCGTGGGTTCGATTTCCCAGTCAAGTGCATGTACTGAGGTTGCAGGTTCTCCAGCCCCAGTAGAGGCGCGTGCAGGCAACCGATCAATGTGTCTTTCTCATGTCGATGTTTCTCTCTCTCTTCCTCCTCCTCCCTCCCTTCCACTCTCTCTGGAAATCAATGGGAAAAATATTCTCGGGTAAGAATTAAAAAAAGGGAGACAGGGATGGTGGCAGGGGTTTTTCCTTCTCTCTGGTCTCTGTATCACCTTTGCCATAACCTTGCAAATATCTAATAGCACTTTTGTCTTTTCTTCCCCTTTTATGTTTACCTTTCATTTTTGTTTTTCTGTAGATGAGCTTTTGTGTGTATAGCATTCTGGGTGTTGTGAAACGAACTTGCTGGCCCACTGACCTTGAAGAGGCCAAAGCTGGAGGATTTGTAGTGGGTTATTCGCCCACTGGGAATCCAATCTTTCGTAACCCCTGCACAGAACAGATTCTGAAACTTCTTGACAATTTGCTTGCCCTTGTAAGGTGAGTCGGAATAATGTTTTTATGTATTTTATTTGTTGTTATTTTTTTACCTTAAGAATCTTAAAAAGTTGAACCTGTCTTATTTCTTCAGATCATGGTGGTAGTAAATGAGGCATTAGGACTCACTTCTTTCTAGTGGGGGGGGGGGGGGGGGGGGGGGCGGGGTCTTTTTTGTACTATGTGTGTATTTATGAGAGAGAGAGAGAAACATGATTTGTTGTTCCACCCATTTATGCATTCATTCGTTGATGGTTGTCATGTGCCCTGACCGGGGATTAAACTTGCAGCCTTGGTATATTGGGATGATGGCTCTAACCAACTGAGCTACCCAGGCAGCATGGCCTTTTTAAAAAAAAAAAAAAAATATGCCCTGACCTGTTTGGCGCAGTGGATAGAGCGTCTGCCTGCGGACTGAAGGGTCCCGGGTTCGATTCCGGTCAGGGGCATGTACCTTGGCTGCGGGCGCATCCCCAGTGCGGGGTGTGCAGGAGGCAGCTGATTGATGTTCCTCTCTCATCGATGTTTCTAACTCTCTATCCTTCTCCCTTTCTCTCTGTAAAAAATCAATAAAATATATTAAAAAAAAATAAAATAAAAAAAAAAAATAACATTAGTTTTGCCCTGGCCAGGCGGCTCAGTTTGTTAGAGCATCGTCCTGTACATCAAAAGGTTGCAGGTTCCATTCCCAGTCAGGGCACATATCTAGGTTGCAGATTTAGTCCCCAATTGGGGTACATACAGGAGGCAACTGATCCATGTTTCTCTCACTCTCCTTCCCTCCCTTCCCTTTCTTTCTTTCTTTCTTTCTCTCTCTCTCTCTCTCTCTCTCTCTCTCTCTCTCTCTCTCTCTCATCAATAAAAACATATCCTCAGGTGAGGATAAAAGAAATAATAATAACATTAGCTCACTTGCATTGTCTTACATTCCAAGTGAACACATGATGCTAATCCCAAAATGGCTTTTCTCAATTTCAACCTCCTCTGTGTTCTACTTTTTTATGCCTCATCCATACTTTTAAACTTGCTAGGTTTTATTTGCTCTAAATCAGGGGTCCTCAAACTTTTTAAACAGGGGGCCAGTTCACTGTCTCTCAGACCGTTGGAGGGCCGGGCTATAGTTTAAAAAAAAACTATGAACAAATTCCTATGCACACTGCACATATCTTATTTTGAAGTAAAAAAACAAAACGGGAACAAATACAATATTTGTATTTGCATGTGGCCCGCGGGCCGTAGTTTGAGGACCCCTGCTCTAAATTTTTGCCGCTAAAGAAATTGTTCATTGGGAGCAGGACAGTTGCTTTCTGTAGTGATGCTTCTCTGGGTGGTATTCAAATGAGCTAATCTGAATTTATCAGCAATGACTCTTGATAGCAAATGGACCAAACATCCAGTGGCTGATCATGCCAAAGGAAGGCATGATACATGTTCCACCTCCCTTTCCTAGGTGTTTAATTTTCAAAGCTAGGTCCTTAAACCAGCAGCATCAGCTTGTTTGAAATGCAGAATGGGGTCCCACCCCAGACATATTGAATCAGACTCTGTATTATAACAAGATTCCAAGGTGGTTCTTGTACACATTAAAGGTTCAGAATCGCCCTGGCCGGTGTGGCTCAGTTGGTTGAGTGTCATCCCATGCACCAAAAGGTCGCTGGTTCGATTCCCAGTCAGGGCGCATGCCTGGGAACTAGTGCAGGAGGCGGTCAGTGTTTTTTTTTCTTTCTCTCTCTCTCTCTCTCCCTCTCTCCCCCTCTCCACCCCCCCTTTCCTTTCTTCTCTAAAATATCAATAAAAACCTGATTTTTAAATAAAGGTTCAGAATCACTGTTATAAATTACATGAGCTAATCTATTCAAATGGAAGTAGGTCAAGTCTAGGCTTGTTAGTTACTTGATGTATGTTTGATGATTCAGAGATGCTCTCCACAGAGAAAGATAGACTTTGGATAGAATTCAGTTTTAATTAGCCAAAGCAAAATTCGATGCTTACATCTCAGTACTCCTGAGTTACAGGTTAGGGCTCTGTTACAATGCTTTTTGGCCTCTGATACAGGGTGTAAGAGTCGAGTCTCAACTGAGCAAAAGAAATTACTCATGTCTCAGGGACGCTCTGCTGGCAACAGACAGCTTAGACCATAAGCTTAAGAATCAAAGGTTTAAAGAGCTTGTTGACGACGGTTTAAAGAGGAGTGTCTGAAAGAGTTGTCACTGTGGATGTGTCTGTGGAAATAGGCAATGTTTTGTTCTGATTTTAAAAGGAGAAAAGAGATTTCCGTAAAGAAGTATGGCTTGCATATTGAGAGGGTAAAATAGCCAAGGAAAGGTTTGCTTCCATACTGATGTTTTTAAACCAAAAGGTTCTTCAGCTTAGAGAAATGTGGAAGTGATGAAGTCAGATGCGACAGACTCAAAGACCCAGCAGCCTTTTTAGGGCTGTGGCCAGAGTCCATGCGGTGAAAACCCACACCTGGAAACGGTTCATTCCTGGTTGGACGAGGAGGCCACAAGAACAGCATGCTTGTCATCTTGATGTTTTTCTAAGAGTTCAGTGCTTCTGGGAAGTCAGTCAAAAGGTATTTTGAAAATGTTGACTGTAATTAAGGAGCATTTAGGTTCCCTGAGTAGTGTGCAGCTGGAGCTATTAGAGTTTTGTCTTGTTTTTGTAGTAAATTTTATCTTGAAGTATAATATAAGGACAAAGTATATATATATAATTAAAGGGCACAAATTAAGAGTGCATGTAGGTGGATTTTCACAAGATACATACATATAATCAGCGCCCAGATCAAGAAACAACCTTATCCAACAACTTTTCAAATCATTACCTGCCTCTCAAGGGTACCCCTCATTCTGACGTTTAACGTTTTGCCTGGTTGTTTTAGCTTTAATAAATGGAGTCAGAGCATGCACTTCTTGTCGGGCTTCTCTTGCTCAATATTACGTTTGTGAGAGTCATCCGTGGTGTTGCACATTGTTGTGGTTTGTTCATTCTCATTTCTTGTGTGGTATTCCATTGTGTGAATATGTTGAATCTTATCCGTGTAGCATTGATGGACTTTGGGGTAGTTTCTAGTGTTTTCTTATTACAAACAATGCTGCTGTTAACATTCTTGTAAATATCTGTTGGTGTACATGTAATTTCTTTTGAGTTAGAAGTAGAACCCTCCATGTAAGAGTAGAATTCCTGTTCTATAAGGTATGCATATTTTCTGTTTACATCGATAGAACCAGATAGTTTTCTCAAGTGGTATATTAATTAATTTACAATTTGCATTTCCACCAGTTGGAGCTGGGAGTTTCAACTCCTTGTCAAATAGTCTGATAAGCAAAAAAGCGTCGTGGGTTTGATTCTGGTCAAGAGCACGCACGTACCTCAGTTGCAGGCTCAACCCCGGGCCCTGGTTGGGGTGTGTGCGGAGGCAAACAATTGATGTGTCTCTCTCACATCAATGTTTCTCTCTCTCTGCATCCCCCTCCCTACCACTCTCTTTAAAAACCAATGGAAAAAATATCCTCAGCCCTAACCGGTTTGGCTCAGTGGATAGAGCGTCGGCCTGCTGACTGAAGGGTCCCAGGTTCGATTCCGGTCAAGGGCATGTACCTTGGCTGAGGGCACATCCCCAGTAGGGGGTGTGCAGGAGGCAGCTGATTGATGTTTCTCTCTCATCGATGTTTCTAACTCTCTATCCCTCTCCCTTCCTCTCTGTAAAAAATCAATAAAATATATTTTTAAAAAATATCCTCAGGTGAGGATTAACAAAACAAACAAACAAAAAAAGGTGTTAGAGCTATGCTATCCACTATGTTAGCCACTAACTGTTGTAATTAGTTATTGAGCACTTGAAATGTGGCTAGTTTGAATTGAGATAAGCTGTAAGTATAAAGTACACACCACATTTTGAAAACTTATTGCAAAAAAAGAGTGTAAAATAGCTTGTTAATAATTTTTAATGTTAATATGTTGAAAATTTTTTATGCATTGGTTTAAATAAAATATTAATTTAACCTATTTCTTTTCACTTTTTAAGTTTGGCTGGTTAGAAAATTTGTAGTGTTTTACATTGTATTTGTGTTGGATGATGTTGTTTCTAGTGGGTTGGATAGAGGACAGATATGGGGAGCAGAACTCTCCAGTTCTCAAAAGGTACCTTGTCGTCATTATCTGTTTATAATAGCAGCTTTTCTGCTAGCTTGAAGTTTGTTACATTGTTTCTGTTTATCTTCTGTATGTTCTGCTGAAATCTTTATGTGTGTGAAGTCTTACTTAGCATAGAAATTATACTCTTGCTGGTGATACTAAAAATATAGGGGTTGGCAAAAGTAGGTTTACAGTTTTGAGAACTCGAAACAGTTTATTCTTGTCTTTTCTTTTTTTAATATATTTTTATTGATTTCAGAGAAGGAAAGGGGAGAGATAGAAACATCAATGATGAGAATCATTGATTAGCTGCCTCCTGCACACCCCTCACTGGGGATTGAGCCCACAACCCGGGCATGTGCCCGTGACCGGAATCAAACCCAGAACCCTTTAGTCCACAGGTCGATGCTCTAGCCACTGAGCCAAACCAGTTAGGGCTATTCTTATATTATTATTTATTAATTAGTGTATTATTTATTTGTATTACGACTGTAAACCTACTTTTGCCCACCCCTGTATTTCAAATAAGTACAGATTATCCAAAAGTTAAAACTTTTATTACCTACTTGTCCTTTTCTTTGCTAAGCAGTAACTAGTCCCTCTTAATGTGGAACCACAGAGCTCTAACTTGCCAGTGTGTCAGGAAAGGTGATAGTTCAGGAGCCTGAATATTACTAGGTGTTGTAGATGCCCCTGAACAAGTGACCTGGAGTCAGGGTATCAGCGAAGTATGTACTCTGAGTCCTCCTCTGCTTGTGCATTAGAGGTGCGGCCACTGTGTTGGTACCACCTCCTGAGGAGGAGGAGAATACAAGGAATACAAGATTCTGTTGTAGCTCCAGGGACATTTGACATGGGATGCACTAACCCTTCTGTTTTCTAAATTTTCTCTTGGGATCACACCACCCTTTAATCAAAGAATAAGAAACAGCCCATCAGCTTTCTGTCAAACTTAATTTCTTCAGGAAACTGATATTATCAGAGATCATTTTATAATATCAGACATCTTCCACATAAAACTCAATTCAGGAACTAAAAAGATGGCTCATTGCAGTTTTTAAAAGTAAATGGTGCCCTGGGTGATTTCTCTCAGTGATTAGAGAGTCAGCCCGCAGACCAAAGGGCATGTACCTCGGTTGCAGGTTCCACCTCCAGCCCGGTCGGGGCGCAAGCGGGAGGCAGCCAATCGATGTAAAAGAAGCATGTATCTCTCCACTTTACTTTGTATCCAACCCTAGAGATTTCTCTTGCTTTACTTTCTCATGTCAATGTTTTTCTCTCCCACCCCCACCCCCCACACCTTCTAAAAAAATCAATGGAAAAAATATACTCGGGTGAGGATTAAATAAATATGCTACAACATGGACAAACCTTAAGGACATTATGCTAAGTGAAATAAGCTCGTCATAAAAAAAGAAATAATTGTTGAAAGAAATTTCAAACCTAAAGAAAGGTTTAAAGAGTTTATTTGAGCCAAGGTTTTGGGGCCAGTCAGGGAAGCAAAATTTCAAAGGATTGAGATATAATGCTCCAAGGAGTAGCAATTTTGCAGTTTATTTTATACATTAGAACAGCGGTTCTCAACCTGTGGGTCGCGACCCCTTTGGGGGTCAAACGACCCTTTCACAGGGGTCGCCTAAGACCATCGGAAAACATATATAATTACATATTGTTTTTGTGATTAATCACTATGCTTTAATTATGTTCAATTTGTAACAATGAAATTGGTGGTCACCACAACATGAGGAACTGTATTAAAGGGTCGCGGCATTAGGAAGGTTGAGAACCACTGCATTAGAATCAAAGGAGAAGACATAAGGAAGATTACATGAAATCCATTGGTGGCAGGTTAAGAGCAGAGAAAGTAAAGCAAGAGAAATCTCTAGGGTTGGATACAAAGTAAAGTGGAGAGATACATGCTTCTTTACATTGATGGTGCAGGATACTTAACATTTAACATACATAGTTGACAGAGATATGCAGGTAAAAGATCATAATGAAGAATGTTGGGGTGGTCTGACCATACTGGGGTGTTTATCTTTGGAAGTTTGTAGAAGAGATCATTTTGACATTTTATGCATATTATTCTTGGACAAAAACAATGGACAGAACTTGCTCCAGGTAGAGATTAATCTATCATATATATAGGCCTTAAGACCTGACTTCTTTCCATTATAATCTGTTCAGTTAGGAATTTTTACATGATCAAAGCATCCTGTGTGTGGTTACTTTCAGTCATTGATCTTGTCAGGCTTGCCAAGTAGCTCCATTTTTGTTCACGTACTGTATGATTTCACTTGTATGAGCTACTTAACGTAGTCAGAATCATAAAAACAAAGTGTAATGATAGTTGCCAGGGGCTCAGGGAAGGGAGGAATGGGGAGTTTTTGCTTAATATGTATAGAGTTTGTTTTAGAAGATGAAAATACTTATGGGGATGGATGGTGGTGATGATTGCACAACAGTGTGAGTATATTTATACCACTTAAACTGGACACTTAAAAATAGTAAATTTTATGTTATATGATTTTACCACAAGAAAAGTAAAGCCTATTGCAAATGTTAGTGTAAGCAAGTCAGGCCACCGACTGGGAGAAGGTATTTGCAAACCAGGAGTTGCAAAGGACCAGTTTCCAGTAATTCTACCTGTTTAGAGAAACTGTCACATGTGTACACAGGGAGACCTCTTCAGAAAAGCTCATTGCTGGGCTCTTTGTATAAGCAAAAGAGTGGAGACAATTAATTAGCTTTTAGTAGGAAGACGGGGAAATAACCTGGAAGTAACTTATTACGTGACATTCTAAAATGTAGTTTACCGTAAGTGACTGTATTATCAAGTGTACATGGTTAGATCTTAAAAACAATGTTGAGGATTGTTTGTGTTTTTTTAATAAGCGTGGTCTAAATGTGCATCTTAAATATGTAACCTTGCTACTATCTGTTATATTTTGTAGCTTTCTGTATGTTTGAGATGTTTTATAATTAACTTTTAAAAGAAAAATAGGTAGTTATGCTCTTTGGCTGTAGATTGTTCAGTAGTACCATTGCTGTGGGCAAGAGGGGCTACTATAGATAGCAGTAGAGGGTCTATAGACCATGATGGCAGGTAGAGGGGCTATACCATAGATGTCAGGTTAGAGGGGCTACCAGTGGTAGGCAAACTGCGGCTCAGCAAACCGTGGCTCGCAAGCCACATGCGGCTCTTTGGCCCCTTGAGTGTGGCTCTTCCACAAAATACCGGCTCTTCCACAAAATACCGACTTCTGTGCATGGGCCACGAAGTTTCTATCGCACTGTACGTGCGCACCTGTACGTGGTATTTTGTGGAAGAGCCACACTCAAGGGGCCAAAGAGCCGCATGTGGCTCGCAAGCTGCGGTTTGCCAACGACAGGGCTATACCATAGATGGCAGGTAGAGGGACTATACCATAAATGGGGGGTAGAGGGCTATACCACAGATGGCAGGTAGAGGGCTACTGTAGATGACAGGTAGATCAGGTCCACAGTCATTCCTGCTTAGTCATACAAAGCCAGTATCTGCTCAGGTAAGTCATTTTGGTGGGGAACAGGCACACATTTTGGGAACTGGATGTTCCTCTAGGAGGCTGAAACAATTGTCAGAGCATTGTAGGGTCCATGTTCTTGGAATGGAGACAACATTTGAAAAATGGGAGCATATTACCATCACTCTGTGTTCCTCCCTGTGCGTCCACAATGCCTCTGACATTGCATCCTGTATCATTGGCAGTCAGAAGATGGAGTGCCAAGGCACAGCCTCAAGTTTTAAAGGAATTTGCTTCCTAGCCTCAGACTGTGATATTGCCTAGCTATCTCAGAATTTGGTTTTCATCTTGATTGCTTTGAGGTTGTGTACTATACAGCTGTACTTAATAGCTTCAAGTCTATTCTCTTTTCCAGGGAAGCATCTACATGTATATACTGTGTTTTCTCCCCCTGCCAGGAGTAGTGGTGACAGGGAGATTTGTCTATGTGGAAGTGTAGTGTCACTGAATTACAAGGTGAAACCCACTCTTGCCTTCTGCAACAGACTAGGAAAAGTTCATATAGCATCCTTTTTTTCTTTTAGAACTCACAATACTTTATATGCACCAGAAATGCTAGCCAAAATGGTAGAGCCTTTCACAAAGGCTCTGGATATGCTTGAAGTGGAAAAATCTGCTATTTTAGGTAAGACATCTAGCCTTTTTTTTTTTTTCTTGAAGTTCACCTTATCTCTAATGGGCTCCTCAAGCAGCCTCAGTGTGCCTTGTGTCTCCTTCTGGTCATGGCACTACCTTGACCACCCGTTTGTTCAGAAATGCATGTATGGAGTTCCCACAGGCATTTACGTCATTGTCTAAGCATACAGAGAAAGTCTTCAGAGGCAGCTTCCCCCCCCCCCCCCC
>NW_005355115.1:3910428-3928156 GCF_000412655.1 Myotis brandtii
CACATTAGCCCCTCCAGGTAGTGATGTGTGTTAGATCCTTTAGATTGTAAATAAACCATAGTTTTTTTACCTGAAGTATATTAGCATAATTTTATGCCTTTTATGTATAGGGGGGAAAAATATTAAAACAAGCTTAGATAGCTTTTATCAGTAATATGTTATCAAAAAATTTTAAGGAATACTTTCTAAGCCATGTTTCCTGGATTAGAATGTTGCTTTAACTCATTTTTCCCACTAGCAAATAACTAAGTCATAATTGTGACATGTGCTGTGAAGGAAATGATTGAGAGACTACGTGTTGGGGAGGAGTCAGAAGATTGCCCCCCAGTGGAGACGTGAAGGATGAGTAGGAGCTAACAAGAGGAGAAGCTGAGCATTCTGGGCAAACAGATACAAGATGCTAAGGCAGGAACGAGCTTGGTGTGTCCAGGAAATAGAGAGGGCCGACTCATGTGGCTGGAACGAGAGACAGCAAGGCCCTGATGGTTAGAACTTAGAGCTGAAGACATCCATAGTTGTCTAAACCTTGTGCCTGTCTCTGAAGCTTCATGCTGGCTCTGAGCTTTGTCACTACCCCCACAGTATCTCTTCGTTCCCAGCCATAACCTTGGGCCTAGCTGTGGATAAGCAATCCAGTAAGCATGTTAACCAGAGGAAGGGTGTTAGTTGGCCTTTCCAGAGCTTATGTCTGTCTTGGCCTACGTGGTCCTGGGCCATTTCCTTTGGCACCACTACACGTAAGGTCCATGTTGCAGAAACCAGTAAAAATAAAACTGCCAAGAAATGTTTTGCCATTATAAAAAGTAGGTGTTGCTTCACACACACACACACACACACCCTTGCATTCAGTTATTCACATTAAACCAGGAACTCCTGCTGTAGGAATATATGGCCAACCAAACCATACTAGAAAGGACAAACAGTTCCTTCTGGCAGCTTCCAACCATGAGCAAGACTTGACATATAAAATAACCTCTGATTAGGAGTATATAAGGCAATTATTATACCTAGGTAAGTGGTTTTCATGTTCATCTGTTGTCATCTTGGGCTTTGCATGAAATTTAGCTTGAAAAAGAGGTTCCACACTTAAAAAGGGAGGCCCCCCTTCCTTGTGGAGAGATCGTTTTGATTGTCATTGTGTGTTTTGGTACAAGTTCCATCTGGAGAAACCCAAGCGAAAGTTGGGGTATCCAGGTCTAGCTCAAGTCCTGGGTCCTTAAATAGCTTTCACCTTTTCCTACCAAGACAGTAGAGCTCTTGGCACCTCCAGCTGGTAGAAGACTTGGCCAGCTGCTTGGCATTTATAACGCTCCTCACCCCCCCACCCCCAACCACATCTGCCTGTGATCGCGCTGTGTGGGTAAGTTGGGACTCGGCAGTGGGGCAGCGTGCACCTGACCTGTGTTTCTCTGTAGGATTACCTCAGCCTCTCTTGGAACTGAACGACTCTCCTGTTTACAAAACGGTCTTGGAAAGAATGCAGCGCTTCTTCTCCACCCTCTATGAGAACTGGTAATGAACCAATGCAGCCTCCACATTCTCTTCCTAGACGTGTGTTGTGTAGGAAAGGCCATGGTTGGACTTTTGATCTAGAATTAGAGTCAGGTAAGATGAGGCAAAATTTTGACAAGGAACTAATTCTAGTGTCAAGTCAAAATGAACAGTTTTCTTACATTTGCTCTTTTATAATTGTCTCATGTGCCTCAGCCCTAGCTGTGACTTGATAGTTTACTAGTATGTCCAACGTGTCTGTTTCCGATACATAAAATGATGAGACCAAAGCAGAAGATACAGTGGAAAGGATGCATTTTCTCAGCCCTCACGATGCAAGGCCTGCCTTTTATGGGATACTGGGAGGTGGCTGGCCAGATTTTGCTTTCAGGTCTGAGTTGTGGGGCGGGGAGGTGAGTGGCCCTCTGTACACTGCCACAGCCTCGGCCTCACTGACCCAGAGCTCTAATCAGCCAAGCTAACAAGAGGCTCTCCATTGTAAATCTGTATTACTTAGGAAATAATGAAGGCTACTGTTGATATTGGGTACCAAAGGATACCAACAACTGGCTTTCAAAAGATGCTGAACCTGCTATCAAGAAGTTTCCTTAAGAGTGGGAGGCAATGGGTGTTATTTTCACTTTTAATAAAAGATTAAGTCCACATCTTTGAAGTACACTAATTATGTTAAAGTTCTCATAAGGAGTAAATATAATTGCTCTTCTAGCTGAGAAGTCTTATTGTAGACTAGAAGTCTCTGTACCAAAAATCCATGGCACAGAGATTTCCCAGGGCAGTCGGGCTGGCAGTAGATGTTGAATGTGTCATTGCCTGTTATTTCCCTTACAGTTTCCATATCCTGGGGAAGGCAGGCCCTTCCATGCAGCAGGACTTCTACAGCGTGGAGCACCTGGCTACCCAGCTCCTGAGCTCAGCCTTCGTCAATTTGAACAATATTCCTGACTACCGCCTCAGACCCATGCTTCATATCCTTTCAAAGTCCCTAGCTAACCCAGAAGATCGAATACAGGAACAGTTCATAGGCACTGGAGGAGGCAGAGCTGAGCTGCATGGAATAGATGGAATCTTATATCTAAATATATAATAACCATGTTAAAAGGACAAGAAGATTGTCCGGCTGGGTGGCTCGGTTGAGCATTATCCCGCTCACCAAAAAAGTTGCAGGTTCGATTCCCACTCAGGGCACATACCTAGGTTTCGGATTTGATTCCTGGTCAGGGCATGTCTGGGAGGCAACCAATCAATGTTTCTCCCTCCCTCCTTGTCACTCCCTCTCTCTCCTTCTCCCTTTTTCTCTAAAATCAATAAAAATATCCTTCGGTGCCCTAGCCGGTTTGGCTCAATGGTAGAGAATCAGCCTGTGGACCAAAGGGTCCCAGATTCGATTCTAGTCAAGGGCATATACCTTGGTTGCAGGCTCCTCCCCACCCGGGCCCTGGTCAGGGTGCATGCAGGAGGCAACCAATTGATGTGTTTCTCTCACATCAATGTTTCTGTTTTTCCCTCCCACTCTCTCTAAAATTCAATGGGAAAATATCGTTCAGTGAGGATTAACAAAAATATTTATATATACTAGTGGCCCAGTGCACGGATTCATGCACATGGAAAGGAAATTAATTAGAAGAAATATTTTACTAGTAATGTCGCCATTTGCCCTTTATAATAGGAGTGTCAACCAAATTCATGATTGACAATGACAGATCAAAACACACACGTGTGATTGGTGCCAGCGAGAGCTTTATATGTATTGCACATGCATGCAATTTACTTTTTAAATTGCCAGTGCGCATCATATGTAACAGCTGGTCGGTCGGTCGGACATATGGTCAGTCACTTTGCCTTTTAAATATAGAGATATTGTTTTCGTGAGGATTGAAGAAAAAAAAAAGGACAAGAAGATGGAAGTAAATAATGGGAAGGCAGTCCAGGGGGGCTTGAAAGCTCATTGCTAGGCACAAATCCTTACCATGCCCCCTTTTTTTTTTTTTTTAAACTTTTATTGATTTCCGGGAGGAAGGGAAAGGGGGGGAGAGAGAAACATCAATGATGAGAGAATCATTGATCAGCTGCCTCCTGCATGCCCCCTACAGGGGATTGAGCCAGCAACCCGGGCATATGCCCTTGACCAGAATCAAACCCGGGACCCTTCAGTCCGCAGGCCGATGCTCTATCCACTGAGCCAAACCAGCTAGGGCTACCATCTCACTTTCATCCTTTTTGTATATTTTGTCAGGTGCTTCCTCTTTGAAATTGCACTCTCGTACTTCATTGTCATTTGGATTTTTTTTTTTAATCTTTTGTTTAGTATCTTTTTTCCCTGCGTTATAAGGAGAATAGTGAAAGAGAGTTTATCGCAAGAATGTCCCTCCTATTTTCCGCCCTACTTTCAGACAACTCAGTGCCTAAAACATGCAGCCTGGTAGAAAGGACAGTGAAACTAAATATATCATGGAAATGAGTATCCATGCAGCGTAGGATTTTCAGAAAAGAGCCTGAAGATGAGGATGTTCTTGGCATCTTGCAAGTCCTTTGTCGGTTGACTCTGCCCAAGAATTCGACCTGTTGCCTGACACATAAGGGTGCTTTAGAATGAGAAGGCATGTGCTCATGTACTAAAGCTTCTTAACCTGCTGTGGCATGGGTCTTTGTGAAGCCTCTGGTGCTCTTCTGCCCCCCAGAGCACTATGAAGCCCTGGTGTCTCCCATCCTCGGACCTCTGTTCACCTACCTCCACATGGTAAGAGATTGGTCAGGAAAGGGGCGTGGCCTCTCAGGAGTCTTGCAAGTCAGGAGCTTCTGGAAGTGTTTCCTAGCCTTACCAGGATGTCTGTGCAACCAGCTCGTCCTTGCTGCAGTGGACTAAGCAGCCCCCCAAGAACTAAACTGGTTTAATTGCCCACAAAACACCTGCAGAGTCGGCGTCTGCTCCTAACTTCCTGTTTCCTGAGGAAAGGTGATCAGAGGAGTGCCTCCCCTGGTTCTGTTTCTCTGACTCTGGAATTAAGCAAGGGGCCAGCTGGGTAGAGAACAGATGTGTCCAGAGTGACTCAGGAATTCCAAGCAAAGATGTGTAATTTGCTGCCCTCGTTAGGGGTGTGGGAGGTTACAGAAACCATACCTGGTTTTTTAGCCTGTGGGCCTCCCAAGGCTCTGTCTTTGATGCCTGCAGTCATCCTTGGCTAATTTTAATCATGAAGTACCTTAGATATTATCTGCTCCAACCTTCTACGCAGTACTAGCACTTCCTTCCTTTTTGTTTTCCCAGAGGCTTTCCCAAAAGTGGCAAGTCATCAACCAGAGGAGCCTGCTGTGGTAAGGAGCATCTCTTCTCCTTGGTGGATGAGCTGGAGCCAAGCTGGGGTGGGGGAAGATCAGAGGGGAGAGGCGGTTTCCGCTGTCCCAGGGCTAGAACAGCAGTGGGTTATAGTCATTCTCAGCCTAGATGAATGATAGGTGGCTTGTCCGTGACCTTTAGGCGGACTCAGATAAGACTCAGACTTCATAGGGGGACCTTCAGCTGCCTTAGGAGAATGCTGAGACTTCTTAGCCACTTAGGCTTTTGATCCAGTACTCTCTGCCAACTGGATATAGTCACAGGTCATGTTCCTCAATGGATCATGCTGTCCATTCCCAACATGTGCATGGAATGCAGACCAGAAGCACGCCAGGAGAAGGAACAGGGCACAGTTTAGTTAGGGTCACTGCATTTCTTATCCTTCGCTTTTTTGCACTTCATGGAACCTTGACCCTCTGGTGTTCTGCAGTGGAGAAGATGAGACTTCAGAGGAAAACCCAGAGTCTCAAGAGATGCTAGAGGAGCAGCTGGTGAGGATGTTAACCCGAGAAGTCATGGACCTAATCAGTAAGTGGCATGTGGGAACCAGGGGAAGTAGAGAATTTTTCTGGAGAAAGAACTGGTCACCCACCCAACCCCATTAAGGCATGTTTGCAGCAAATACTAACAGGTTGGTGAGAAATAATTCACTAGGTAGAAACAAGGTAGTCCTTAAATCAACCTCTGAACATTTTATGAATGGCAAACTGAATTATATTTGTTCATACTAAGGCCAGAATATGAGGAAATGGTCTAAAATAGCAGGAGGAATTCAGATTAATGGTAGGAATAACTTCTAACTTTGTCAAAATAGGGGGAAATTTTTAATTCTTGGACATAAAGGTGGTTAATTTTTCTTTTTTGGGTCATTTCATTTGTTTGTGATGCAAAGTAGACCAAAGATGTATCAGGTATCCTCTCCTGGTCACTTAGTCTCAGGGAATTCTGTAATTTCCCTCCAGTTAATCTAACTTGAAGAGGGATCAGAAGTCTGGTCAAATGCCTTCATTTCTGTTGGTGAAGCTGATGTTCCTGGACAGTACCTCACTTTCTCCCCTCCTCATCTGCCCAGAGACAGTTTGGGATCTGTTGGCCTGAGATGGCTGTTGTCTGGTGGTAACAAGCCAGTAACCCTGCTTTCTTGCTTTAGCGGTGTGCTGTGTTTCAAAGAAAGGTGCTGACCACAGTGCTGCTCCCCCTGCAGATGGAGATGGTGAGTCTGTTGCATGGCCCTTAAGAGGTCTACCCTTAGGCTCCTAAATATTGTCCCTTCTGTAGCCAGGTCGGTTCTGGTAGAAACTTTTTCCCTGGGTCTGATGTGGATGGGATGTTGTACATCTAGATTTCATCTCTGCTGGCCGCCTTGCTGGATTCCTCCAAACTATACTCCATCTCAGAGCCCTTGCACTGGCTGTTTCCTCTAGAATGATTTTTCCTCCCAACTATATACATGGCCTGTTCCCTTGTTTCATTTGGGTCTCTGCTCAAATGTTAACCTCCAATAAGTCTTCCATGACCAACTTATCAAAAATAGCAACTCCAACCATGCTATATTCTCTGCTCTATTTTTCTGTTTTGTTGTTAATCCTAACCCAAGGATATTTTTCCATTGGTATTTATTTATTTTAAAATATATTTTTATTGATTTTAGAGAGAGGAAGGGACGGGAGAGGGATAGAGAGATAGAAACATCAATGAGAGAGAAACATTGATCAGCTGTCTCTTGCACGCCCCCCCCCCCCCCCCCCAGGGATCAAGTCCACAACCCAGGCATGTGCCTTGACTGGAAATCAAACCATAACCTCCTGGTTCATAGGTCTATGCTCAACCAATGAGCCACACTGCCGGGCTTCCATTGATTTTTAGATAGAGTGGAAGGGAAGGGGTGAGACAGAGAGAAACATCGATTGGTTTCCTCCCACACGTGCCCAAACAGGGCCTGGAATCAAGCCTGCAACCAAGGTACATGCCCTTGGCCGGAATCGAACTTGGGACCCTTCAGCCCACGGGCCAACGCTCCATCCACTTAGCCAAACCAGCTAGCAAATCCTCTGCTCTATTTTTCTTCAGGCACTTACCACTATCTGATGTTACTTTTGTTTTTTTATGATGTCACCTATTATTTATGAATTCATTTATTATTTGTGTGTCTCACTAGAATGTCAGCTCCCACCAGGGAAGGGACTTTGTGCTATTCCTGTGATATCCCCAGTAACTAAATTAGTGTCTACTACAGTAGGTCTTCATATATTTGTTCAATGACAAGCTCCTCACCAATGGCAGCTTTTTAAGTAACCATCCAGAAAACCTCACTTCCCACCGTTTCCCAAATGTACAGCTAGATGGCTCTCTAGATCTGCCATGGGCAATGGCTTCTGTACCCTTTCATGAGGCTTGACTCAGCCGCCAGTCAGCCCAGGCTACTGAACTCTCCTGCATCCTGCGAGCTTCTGTCAGGACAGGAGAGTCTGCTCTGCTCTGAAAGGCTGGAGTTAACATTCTGCTCTCTGCTTACAGATGAAGAGATGATGGCCACAGAGGTAACCCCCTCGGCCATGGCAGAGCTTACAGACCTGGGCAAATGCCTAATGAAGCACGAGGTGGGTGGAGGGCAAGGTGATGTTTCTCCTTCTCCAGCTGTGGAGCCAGCTTCCACTGTTCTCACTCTGTGATGCCTTCAGAAAAGTTTTGGGGTAATGCTCCTTTATATGAGCTAAGTTCCTGGTTCCTGAAGTTTGAGAAAAGCGTGGGAAAAGCTCAAGGCCATGTTGTCTCCCTTGTTGCTGTGGGCAAAGGCTCTCAGAAAAACTCAGAAGCAGGCCCGAGCTCTGTCTCCTTCCTGTACGCAGGTTTCCTCTTCTATATTGGTTGTTTTTTCTTTTTGACTGTCTGATCTACATAGAGAGGAAATAAGCCCACTTCTCTTATCATTTTCCTGCTTACCTACTATTAAAACTCCAGCTCCTGATACATAATGCTCAGAGAAAGTTGTGTTTACTTTCCCATTGTAATCGTTCATCCTTTTCCTAGGATGTTTGTACGGCGCTATTGATTACAGCCTTCAATTCCCTGGCCTGGAGGGATACTCTGTCCTGCCAGAGGACGACTACCCAGCTGTGCTGGCCCCTCCTCAAACAAGTATGGTTATTTGCCCCTTCAAGGTTTGGGTCATAAGGATTGACTGAATCATTTGGAGGAATTGGGGTGCTGGGGCCTTCAGCGTCCCACTTTGGCCCTCAATATAGCTGTCTCCCCAGGTGCTGACAGGGACACTGCTCGCAGATGCTGTGACATGGCTTTTCAGCAGTGTGCTGAAGGGCTTGCAGACGCACGGGCAGCATGAAGGCTGCATGGCTTCACTCGTGCACCTGGCTTTCCAGATCTACGAGGCGCTGGTGAGTCGGGCAGGACAGCCAGGCTTCACCCTTCACAGCAGGCCTTACTCTAAGTGTAGGCAGCTGCCAAGTTGCTAGTGCTGCATGGGGGAAGTGGCAGAGCCCAAACCCACTCCATTTAGTGGGTTTATCCTTACTTCTCAGCGTCCCAGGTACCTGGAGATAAGAGCTGTTATGGAGCAGATCCCTGAAATACAGAAAGACTCTCTGGACCAGTTTGACTGCAAGCTTTTGAACCCCTCTCTGCAGAAAGTTGCTGACAAGCGCAGGAAGGACCAATTCAAACGCCTCATTGCTGGTTGTATTGGGGTAGGTCATGCACCTTCCTTTGTGCTCCCAACCACCTTGCGGTCTTAGATGATGTGTTCAGGCAAACCAGAAACCAGCTGTATTCATTGACCAGTATGGTGAGATTGCCTTTAAAACAACCCACTATCAGGGTCCAGCATTAGTTCTTTCTCATTTGTTTTCCACAGAAACCTTTGGGAGAGCAGTTCCGGAAAGAAGTTCACATTAAGAATCTTCCATCCCTTTTCAAAAAACCAAAACCAGTGTTGGAGACGGAGGTGCTAGACAAAGAGGAGGGCGGCCTGGCCACCATCTTTGAACCGTGAATCAAGCTTTTGGGCATTCTTCCTTGGCCTTTATTGTCATCTCTTCTCCTTTGTAGCTAATCTCTAGGCCCCTCTCCACTGCCACCTCACTTACCACCATGGTCAGCCTGGAGAGATCCAGGTCTGGAGCTGGAGAGTGGGCCCTGTGCAGGGCTAGAAGTAATTATACTAAAGTCCAAAAAGGGAGTTAGGGCTTACACCACGCTGTCTAGACCTCCCAGGTATCTCCCATTCTACTTGGAGTTTGGCTTTTCCAAGAGAGAAAAGCTAGAGCAGAGCAGCCCTTCTCCCCAAGCTCTCCCGCCCCCATGCAGCCATACACATGTGCAGAGTGGTAACTAGGGGTGCTACACCCAACACTGCAACTAGCCGACCTTGTGGCAAGGGCTTAGCCCTGAACGACTTGTACCAGAGAGTTTCTCCTGGACCACTGCAAGTCCCACTGAGTCCCCAAGCTGCTGGGCTGGCAGGAAGCCTTCCCCATCCCCCAGGGGCATGTGTGGGTCAGGTGCTGAGTGCTGAATTTGGCCAGTTTCCTCACTGTTTGAGCAAGAATCTGGTCAGCTGATGGGATCCATGGTATAGGCTACTGCTAAGCTCTGGACGCAGTATCAAGTGTACCTTCAGGGACCGGGGCTGGGTCAGCATCAGTAGTGCTAACATTCCCCTTAGAGCTCACACATGCCCTTCCTTGAATGACCTCTCAATGTGGTTTCCCCAGCCCCAGGGTCTACTCAGGCACAAGAGCCTCAGTACCCCATCTAGTGTCACGTGATGCCACTGGCATCTAAGGATAATCCAGACCAACTAGGCTACATCTGTGACAAGCAGCTAGCAAAGCCACTGGTCTCTCGTAGGACTAGCTGAGTCCAGGTGCCTTCAAAAATCTCATGGCCTTTCCGGTCCCTGGCCACTTCTCTCATGGGCCATTTCCAAAAGGAAATATGCCTTCCTAATGTGAGTCTCCAGTCCATTCTAGAGATCACTGGATGGTCCTCTAAGCCTAGGATACATGGATGCAGGACCCTAGCCTTGAGGTCATTGCTGGCCATAGACAAGCTTAATCCATACAGAAACTATATAGTGTGTGTCCATGTGTTCTGCAAAAAGACAGGGCTGTCATCAATCCACTGACGAAGGTTTCAGTGAGGACTGAGTGGAGCAGTGTGGGCTGAAGCTGCAGCTTTTAGCTGGAGCTGGCCCCCAGGCAGGGGAGGCTCAGAAAGAGAGAAGCTGGGGAAACAGGACTTGGTGTCTGGTATAGCTGTTTCTATGGCACATACTTGTCCCACGTCCCGGGGGTGGTACTCTGGGCTTGTCAACTGTGAAGGCCATCTCAAAGCATGGTTCCCTCCAAACCTGTTAGCTGTCTCCTCCTCTCTGTAGTGGGGCTGTGGAGGGCATAGTTGTATTTATTGTGTTGTACTATTTTTAACATCTTGTGACTTCATGCTAGAAGTTTTCTATTGTTTATAGAACCTTTTTGTAGAAACATAACTCTAAAGCACATCTGCATGTCAATAAAAAAATCTCAATTTCATACAGAAAGCCCCATCTGACTGTTTCAAACTAGTGACGTACTTCAGGGTCACTATGCCATAAGAGTGGAGAGGAAGAACTGATGGACATGCTCTGTCAGGCTAGAAAGATTTCTATCCCTGACAAATGTAGACCAGGCAGCCCACACCACTCTCAGTGCTGTCATTGGTGGCTCTGGACCTGTCCCTGATAGTCCAAAGGGAATTGCTATTCTTCCTTATGTGTTTCTTTTTATATAATATTTGTATTGATTTCAGAGAGAAAGGGAGAGGAAAAGAGATAGAAACATCAACGAGAGAGTAATTGATAGCTGCCTCTTGCATGCCCCCTACTGGGGATCGAGCCGAGAGAGTAATTGATAGCTGCCTCCTGCATGCCCCCTACTGGGGATCGAGCCAGCAACCCGGGTGTGTGGCCTGGCCGGGAACTGAGCCAGTGACCTTAGTTCCTGAGTGGACCCTCAACTGCTGAGCCATACTGGCCAGGCACTCATGTGGTTCTCTATCAGCCATTTCCTCAAGTATCCAAGAGGTAGGTTAAGTGGCATACAGTATTTTCTGACTGTGTCCCCAGAAAACACCTCAATTTGTCATTTCCCATGTAGGCCTTGTTGGCCCTAACCTGCAATGACATCTGAGACCAGCATGCTGTTAGCGCCAAACCTATTTGAACTGAGGCCGCATATTTGTGAATCTACCTGAAGTAGTTTCAGACAAAACACTTTTTGTTTGGATGTGAATTTATTTACATGGAGGCCTTATAAAGGCATAAAAGTCACATTTTGTGACACATTTAACAAAATGTATTGACTAAAATAAAGCTGGAATTGTCCCAGAAAACTCAGAACACCTAGTCACACTAGGCTCTCTACAGCAGGCCTGTGGCAGGTCAGAACCCAAAATCTTCAGCGTGCCTCAGGAGCATCCAAGCCCAGTTGTGCCACTGAGTCTGCAAGCCTCAGTCCATCTGAACTGCATCTAGTTCATCCAAGAACCGCCGGCACTTGCCCATCAGTACCTTGATGGCTTCGCTCACCAGCACATCAGGTGGCAATACCCCTGTTGACTCGACAGAGACTGAGAACCAAAACAGACAGTTTAGCCTAGACCGCTT
The DNA here is from genome assembly GCF_000412655.1 of Myotis brandtii. Lineage (NCBI taxonomy): Eukaryota > Metazoa > Chordata > Mammalia > Chiroptera > Vespertilionidae > Myotis > Myotis brandtii. The sequence goes on from NW_005355115.1 coordinate 3,921,936, forward strand.
GCTAGATTTTACATCTGAACTCTGCAAGGAAGCTATAGCACCAAAGAGCTGCCCCCCACCACTCCCTGCAAACTGGATACTCACAGATATAATGGTCCCGAACCCGAGCCAGCCGTACAACCTTCTTCAGCTTCTCATTCCGGAAGACTTCCCTGCTGAAGGTATCTAGCCGGGGATTGGCAACCCTGGCCACCTTTTTACCTAATGAAAACAAACCATGTTATAAACACACGAGCCCAGAGCTTTCATTCTCTCTGCTACTTTCAAAGAAAATACACCTTACGCCCTGGCCTGAACAGCATCCCAAATACCACATACCTTGGACTTCATGCACCTCGATAACACCAGGCGAGAAGCACCGGCTCAGCTCTTCAGCTGCCTCCCCTTCCACGGGCTCCAACAGTGTGATGTCCGGCAGGAGCCTGTAACTGGCTGTTGCCACAGGTGAAAACTTGGCATGATCTTTACCTAGAAGGGAATCAGAGCCTGTGCGAAAACCCTTCCTGACATCCCCAAACGCCTGGCAGTGACATCTTAGCTGAGTCCCTTAGCCACACCTCACCCCACTGTATTCAAACTGCCTTCCTCCCCAGGGCAGCTCATGGGGTTCTCACCAATGCCCTTGACACAGTGCATGAGTAGGTCAATCTCCTGGCCAGGCCGCAGCTGAGCAATGAGGATATCATCATGCACTGGTCGGATGGTGCCCTCCGGGAAGAGGTCAGCCTGGTTCCCCAGGGGAACCCATGTCATGTGCCTGGTGTACACTGGAAGAGAAGCACATCAAAAGACCTCAGTCCCTAAAATTAGCACCCAACAGGTAGGCCCTCTGTCACACTACCAACACTCACCTTTGTGGTTCACATAGAGTTCATTGGGGTCAGAGGAATCTTTAGCAGCGTGGGGGTTCCGAGTACACCTGACCTGCAGCCGAAACTGCAGAGTGTCTATTTCTGTGCCTTCTTCATCTCCTGCACAAAGAGAGGAGGTGGCAGCTCTCGAAGGACTAGTGCACATCTGAGTGCCAGGCACCCTCCTGAGTGCATTACATTTCTCATTTAATCCTCTTAAAACAAATTCATCAAACTAAAGGCAAGTGTTCTCACAGATAACACTAATGTACCCAAAGATTAGTAAGTTGCCTAAGGTTATACAGTATAGTCGATCCAGGATTTGAACACAGGTAGTCTGATTTCAGAATCTACTCTGCAGAAAAGAGCTACTCCCCTTCTCCCAAAATTTCACTTTCTCAAGCCCTCACCTTGGTTCCGATATTCAAAAAGACGGGGATCAGCATGAATGGGAATGAGCCCCAAGCGATGAGCGAGGATCTCATCCTGGACAATGGATGTGTTGTTGTACACCAGGACCTTTTCCACAGCCATGGTTGGCACCTGCCCAACAAAACAGAATCATCTACCAAGACATAAACTCCTGCCTGCTGACACAGATAGGGAAAGACCTCTTCCTGTAAGAATGCTTGATGAAAAATTTACAAATGAGAAGGAGAACTGCTCAGCAAAATTTCAGGAAAAATAAACCTTGAGACAATTCTACGAGTGAGGTAATGGCAAGGTTTCCCCACGCAACTCACCCCTGCCACCATGCCCCCAGTACCTCAGCTAACAGAATACGCCGAAAAGCATTGGCAATGGCTGCATCAATTCCCACCATGTCAAACTCCAATGTATTTTCATCCATGTGTACCACATCCACTCGGAAATTCTAAAAAAAAAAAAAAAATGGAAAAACACTAAATGAAGCTTGCTCTCTGTATAGTCAATACCTTCCCCCTGGATATTCCCCTTAAACTATTAACATTCTTTTTCATCCAAAAACCTCTTTGCTCAGATGTCCCTCATTAGATGTTCCTTTCTCCCCCAATTTTTTTAACTATATATTTTTATTGATTTCAGAGAGGAAGGGAGAGGGAGAGCGAGAGAAATATTAATGATGAGAATCATTGATGGACTGCCTCCTGCACGCCCCCCCACCGCCACCCCCACTGGGGATTGAGCCTGCAACCCAGGCATGTGCCCTTGACCAGAATTGAACCCGGGACCCTTCAATCCACAGGCCGATGCTCTATCCACTGAGCCAAACCGGCTAGGGCTCTCCCCTAATTCTTTATTTGTTCTTTTTGCAATGTTTTTTTTGGTCCAAAATCTTAGTAGTGAGAACTTTTAAATTTATTGGGGTGATGGGTTCATAAGATCATACAGGTTTCGAGCGTACACTCTTGGATACATGATCTGTATATTGCATTGTGTACCCACCACCCAAAGGCAAATCATCTTCCATCACCATATTTGACCCCTTTACCCTTTACTATCCTCTCACCGCCCCGCACCCCCTTCTCTCTGGTAACCACCATACTGTTGTCAGTACCTATGAGTTTTATTTATTTTTCTTGTTTGTTCAATTGCTGCTTTCCATCAGAGAGGAAGGGAGAGAAACATGAATGATGAGAAGAAATCACTGATAAGCTGCCTCCTGCACGCCCCCTACGGGGGATCCAGTCCACAACCCTGGCATGTCCTGACCAGGAATTGAACCATAACCTCCTGGTTCACAGGCCGATGCTCAACCACTGAGCCATACCAGCTGGGCTGTACCACATCTTCTTTATCCAATCATCTATCAAAGGACACCAGTTGTTTCTGTGTGTCTCTGCATTATGGCTTCTAGCCAGACCATGCAGAGAGACTATTCTAGAAAACATGCTTCCATACTGCTTAGTCCAGTTGACACTAAACCCTATCTTGTTAGCCTTTTCTGTTGTATTTAGCACTACTTTTTCAAACTAGTGCCTTGATTTCTGAGCACCAATCTTTTGGTTTTCTTCCTTCTCTAATGAATCCTAAATTCACTCACTATCTTCCACCTACTCTGTAAACATTATCCCAAGTTTCCCCTCCAGAGTGACCTCAACCGCACTCAGTCTTAGCAAATATCTGTACTGACAACTCCCAAAATATCTCACTTCGCATCTCAATTCAAACATATATTCTACTAGCCTGATAGACTTCTCTACTTGCAGGAAACTGAATGCATCATCAGTCCCCCAATCTATTTCTCATCAATGAATGACGTCCGCATTCATCAAAGAGTTCCCCAAGCTAGGTCACTTTACACTCCCCCCTTACAACCCATATCAATGCAATCACCAAACATACTTTCTATCTCCCCTTTGCTCTGTCACCTACAGTCCCTAAGACACATTTCAATCTTGCCCACCACTCATGTCCATCCATTTTATACTTCTTTTTTTAAAATATATTTTATTGATTTTTTACCCATCCATTTTATATTTCTTAAAAAAATATTTTACTGATTTTTAGAGAGAGAGAAAGGGAGAGGGATAGAAACATCCATGAGAGAGACACATCAATAGGCTGCCACCTGCATGCTCCCTACTGGGGATGAGGCTGCAACCCAGGCATGTGCCCTGACCTGGAATAGAACAGTGACCTCCTGGTTCATGGGCCCACGCTCAACCACTGAGCCACAGCTGCCAGGCCATCCACTTTAATACTTCTTAAAAAAATATTTTACTGATTTTTAGAGAGGGAGAGGGATAGAAACATCCGTGAGAGACACATCAATAGGCTGCCACCTGCACGCCCCCTACTGGGGATGAGGCTGCAACCGAGGCATGTGCCCTGACCTGGAATAGAACGGTGACCTCCTGGTTCATGGGCCCACGCTCAACCACTGAGCCACAGCCGCCACGCCATCCACTTTATATTCTAGCAATAATGAACTGCGTGGGCATTCCCACAGCACGGCTCACATAGCCCTTATAATTTGGCTTCTCTTCTTAGTTTCTCCTCACCCTTCGCTGTTCTCAGCTTCTGCTCATGGTTCTAGGCTCAAGCAGATGTCATCTCTTTAACGAAATCTTTCGTTCCTCTATCCCAGTGGTTCTCAACCTTGGCTGCACATTAGAATCACCTGGGAATCTTTTTTAAATAAATCAGGATTTTAAAAAGATTCCCATGTGGGGTAGAACCAGGGCCTGCAGCTCCCAAAGGGCCTGGGCCAGGCTCCTCTCCCAGGTCAGGGCGGCTGCCAGGGCCCTGAGTTTGGCCCCTCACCTGGGGAGGCCTCAGCACATCCTGGAAGAGAAGCGGCCCCCACGCTGGTGTCGCATCTTGAAGATGCTCAGCGCCCTCAGCTGCTGCTCCGCCACACCTCGGGAAGGGCCCGCGCCCTCGGGAGCCATCCCGTCGCGGGGGGGGGGGACAGGAGCCCCAAGAGAGAAAAGTCACCCTTCATTTACTTCGGAGATGTTTGTCCCTGGATGGGGTTTGGATTCCCAGCACATGCGTGTGCACACTGCAGTCCAGCTCATAGACGGCCCGCCTCCTTGGTTTCCCGGTTGCAGGCGAACTTCAAACGGGGCAGTTTCCTCCTGATGCTTATCTCCACAGCCCACTTCTCAGAATGCCTCACCCATCAGCTTTCAAACAGCACCGTTTTCGGTGCCAAGTTGCCTGCTTCAAGGTTTGGAGCTTTACTGGAGCATAAAACAATAACACTTCTAAATCCGCCTCCCTCCATTCCCCTAAACTTTGCCTCTCTGTCCCCTGGCCCCCAATAAAACAAAGCTGTACATTTCCTGAGAAACACCCCCAACCCTGAACCAGCCCTTGTCCCTAAAAAGGATTTGGTTTCTAGGTCATCGCTGTAATGCATTCTCAGAGTGGTTGAAAATGCAGAGACGCCATCCCTGAAGATGGGCTCCCCAAAGCCATCAGGGACATGCACTGGGCAAAAAAGACAGAATGACTCAGTACAACCCCATCATCTCTGAGGAGCCTTCAGTGGCCACCTCTGCTCTCAGGGTAACACACAAAGCCATGGTTTGTTTGTGCTCTTTTGGATAGTAGGGTTCGGCCCTGATTCCTCACTCTTTCACCTCTGCATATTTTCATTGGGTAAAGTGGGGGGTGATTTGGAGACGTGTGATGGCTGTCTGAACCAGGGGAAGAGCTCCCCCTCCTGGCCGGCTGCGCTTCTGTGCCTGAGCCCTAAAAGCCTGTGTATCTCCCTCGATGCATTGGGTGCATTCCGGGAGATTTGTGCATTAAATCAAATCACATGGAGGAAAAATTTAAAATATCTACACTAATAAAAGAGAAACATGGTAATTAGCATACGACCGCTACCCTTCCCATTGGCTAATCAGCATATCCTTATGCAAATTAACTGTCAGCCAAGATGGCGGCCGGCAGCCAGGCAGCTGGAAGCGAACATGAGGCTTGCTTGCTCCAGTGACTGCAGACTCCAACGTTCCCCGCCTGACTTGCCGGCCTCTGAGTTGCAACTCTAAGCAACTATGTACTATGTTGCAAATAAGAAGCTAAACAAAACCCCAGAAACCAGCTTTCAGCCTGCCGGGATCTCAGAGCTGAAGTTATACATTGTTTCGATTATAGAACGGCAAACAAACCAGATACGAAGCCTCAGAGCTAGAGCCAGAGCTAAAGCTGGCCCAGAATAAAATAAAAAAAGAGAAAAAAAAGGAGCGGTTGGGAGCTTCAGTCAACAACCGCCAGCCTGAAAGCAGCCCTCAGCCCCTCACCCAGACTGGCCAGGCACCCCAGTGGGGACCCCCACCCTGAAGGGTGTGTGACCAGCTGCAAACAGCCATCATCCCCTCATCCAGGCTGGCCAGGCACCCCAGTGGGGACCCCCACCCTGAAGGGTGTGTGACCAGCTGCAAACAGCCATCATCCCCTCATCCAGGCTGGCCAGGCACCCCAGTGGGGACCCCCACCCTGAAGGGTGTGTGACCAGCTGCAAACAGCCATCATCCCCTCATCCAGGCTGGCCAGGCACCCCAGTGGGGACCCCCACCCTGAAGGGTGTGTGACCAGCTGCAAACAGCCATCATCCCCTCATCCAGGCTGGCCAGGCACCCCAGTGGGGACCCCCACCCTGATCCAGGACACCCTTCAGGGCAAACCAGCCGGCCCCCAGGCCTCTATCCTATATAGTAAAAGGGTAATATGCCTCCCAGCACCGGGATCAGCGGAGCCGCGAGGCCTCCTGGCACTGGATCAGCGTGACAGGGGGCAGAGCCCAAACCCCCTGATCGCCCTGCAGCTCTGTGTGTGACAGGGGGCGGGGCCACAACATCCCTATCCGCCCTACTCTGTTCGTGACAGGGGAAGGCGCCCCAACCCCCTGATCAGCCCTGCTCTGTGAGTGACAGG
>NW_005355115.1:3928584-3935413 GCF_000412655.1 Myotis brandtii
TAAAAGATTCCCAGGTGATTCTAATGTGCAGCCAAGGTTGAGAAGCACTGCTCTATCCTCCCCTCCATTCTAGATTAAGTGCTTCTGCTGGACGGGATACCCCAACCCCACTCCATCCCCCGTCGTCCTCACTGCTAACAACCGCGTTTTCCACATTATACTGAAATAATTTGTTGATGCGCGCTCTTCTCCAACAAGACTGAACATCTTGCTCGCAGAACAGGGTGGAAGCCATGTGTGCACGGAGCGCCTAGCACATGGCTCAATAAACGTTTCATGAACCGAGTCAACCCCCAGGGACAGCTTCCGAGGCACAGGACGCTCAGACCACCGGGTCCGATCCTCACACTCTCTCCGACATGGCCAGCTCCACCCACCTTCTCGAAGCGGTCCTGGTCCCAGGCATCATCGTAGCCCGAATAGTTCCCGGGAAAGTCGGTGGTATGAACCTAAAGGAGAGAGAGAGGCGTCTGTCCGCGAAGGGGCAGCGAGGCTAAGCCCGTCCCCACTCCCGTCCCCCTCTCATTTTTCTCCTCCCGACTCCAAGGCCACAGAGCTTACATTGCGAACGCCGAACTCCCCCAGCACCACGCGGCTCCGCATCTCCTCCACCGCCTGGGCCGCCGCCATCTTCGCCCCCTCCACGTGATTCAGGTTGCAACTGGCGCGTACGTTCTAGTCGCCCTCCTCCGTCTCCGAGGCAACGCGTCACCGCCTGGAAGATTAAATATCGCGAGACTCTGTCCTCTGTCCACGTCCCCAGCTTCCGGAAGTCACTTTGAGCCAAACATCCGGGTTTCTTTTTTTTTTTGCGGTCCGGTGGATCCCACCTCTCTCCCCCTGTACCTTTCCTCCTCTCAGGCCCACGTCTCTCCTGCTCGTCCTCCGCGCGCGGGAGCAGCGCGGGCTTCAGCGACGGGAGCCCTCGAGGGACATGGCAACTACGGCGACGCCGGCCGGCGGCTCCCGCAATGGGACTGGCCCGGAATGGGGAGGGTTCGAAGAAAACATCCAGGTAATGGCCTCAAGGCTTCGGCTGCCAGCCGGACGGCGGTGGTCAGAAGTGCCGGGGGGACTCTCCCCGGGCCCTAGAAGTCTGCTCCGTTTGCAGCACTTTTCTTCTCCTTTGGGTCTCGGTGCACCTGACGGTCAGGGGCACTGGTGCTGGCCCGAGAGGGCCGGACGTGTACTCGGGCCGGAGGGCCTCGGGCCCCACCCGCCTTCTTTCGGGAAAGTTAGGAGATCGGTCGGGGCCAGGGGGAGTATTGCACTAGCTGAAACCATACTGTGTGCACAGGCTTGTTCGGGGTTGGGAAAGACAAAGGAAGTGGGCACTTTTGCAGTCCTTTGGGCTTTGATAGGGAAAGTAGGAGAAAGACATGTGTGGGAAACAGGGAGTAGTCGGTTTCTCGGGCCAGAAAAGAGAGAACCAAGGTTCCGACAGCCAAGGAGTGGACGAGAATGCATGTTCTATGGTGATTCCAGCCCGTATCCCCAGTAGTGCAAGAACAAAGCCCCAAGCCCTGGGGTGAACAAAGAGGGACTGAATGGATGGGGCAGAAAGGTCCTGCACTCTAGGAGCTCACTGTCTTCACAGGGTGGGGGCTCAGCTGTGATTGACATGGAGAACATGGACGATACTTCAGGCTCCAGCTTCGAGGATATGGGTGAGCTGCACCAACGCCTGCGTGAGGAAGAAGTAGATGCTGATGCAGCCGCTGCTGAAGAAGAGGATGGGGAATTCCTGGGCATGAAGGGCTTTAAGGGACAGTTGAGCCGGCAGGTGGCTGACCAGGTAAGCAAGACGATCCCTGGCAGGTGGGAAAGTGCACCTAGGAGGCCCCAGGTTCTGGCGTAGAACCACGTAGAAATCCAACAGAAAATACGAAGAGGGCTTAGAGCCAACAGTCTGACAACACCCATCCACCCCATCCTTGTCTTCCTCCCTTCAGATGTGGCAGGCAGGGAAGAGACAAGCCTCGAGGGCCTTCAGCTTGTATGCCAACATCGACATCCTGAGACCCTACTTCGATGTGGAGCCTGCCCAGGTGCGAAGCAGGTGAGGATCCTTCTGGCAGACGCTGCCCTCCTCACATCTAAACCACAGCCAGAGACCAAGCCCTTAGAACCCCCCTCTTGACACCACCAGCCCTCATCATTACATCTGTATTCCAGCTACACCATTCTTCTTACCAGACCCGGAACAGGACATGGTGTTACCCCACCACCTTCCTCTTCTTTCCATCTAGGAAACCACTCATCTTGCCTCAAAACCTAGTTCAAATGTTGCTTCCTTTGTTTCTCATTCCTCAACCCTGTGCCCAGTTTGTCCTTTCCTGTCGCTCCCATGGAGGTCTGTGCTTTCCTCTAACAGATAACACTTACCAAGCATGTCAAACTCGATGGCGGGCAGGCGAGTGCCTCGTTTATTTGAGCAGTGCTATGCTTTCTTATTCTTGGGTCTGTCTCCCCAGAGACCTCCTCAAAAGCAGGCTCTGTTTTGCTTATTTTATTCCCAGCACCAGAACAGTCTCTGCACCAGAATATCAGTACATGGTTGTTGAATGACTTTTCAGGAGCTGGAATTAATCTTGGTTTGGTTCTTTGTTGATCCTTTAATGTAACCAATACTTAGCAAATACCCAGTACACTCAGCAAGTACTTACTAAGCTTTTTCTCTGCATACTCTACTAATTGTGTCTGAGTTAGTGGGGAAGACAAATGGGAGCCTTGCCCGTGAGTGCAGTTAAAGTACAGCACTCCTTTGCTATGAAGGGACATATGGGGGACACCTGACCCAGAGTAGGCTAGAGGGGGGACAGGGTGGGTTTCCCAGAGGGAGTAAAATCTAGTCAAATTCCAAGGTATTATTAGGAGCTAGCCACTTAAGCAGGGAATGGGGACTTGTATTCCTTCTGCCTGGAATTTTCATACCACTTCAAAATCATTTCAAGAAAATACTCAGCAGTGCCTGGAGGAATGACAATCAGGAGAGAGGCAGGAGGCACACTGGTTCCCTCAAGTACCACCTTCAAAACCTTTCCCGGGGCTTCACCATCACAGTTCGGAAATCTGGGCATTCTCTGAGGTTTGCCTTTTAAAGGAGAGCAGTTCAAATAGGTAAATTGTCAAACCCTCTCCCACGCCCAACGGGGCTCCCTGGTTCTCCATTTTGCTGCTGCATTAGTCAGCACAGCATCAAAGGTGGTCCTTCCTGGAAGCATTTTTCGGGCAACGAAGTGATTTCCTCATTCCCTGTCTGTCTTTACTACCTTCTCCCTTTACTGTCTAGCATGTTCTCTGGAGTTAGAGAGATGAATAAGGTTCAGGCCCTCCAGAACCTCTTAAGTGCTGCCTCTGCTCTCATCTCTCCTCTCCCAGGCTCCTGGAGTCCATGATCCCTATCAAGATGGTCAACTTCCCCCAGGTGAATAGAGGGTAGCATGACTGGAAGAGCCAAGGGAGGCGCTAGGGCAGAGGGCGGGGTCAGCAGGCAAAACCTAGGAGGAACAAACAGAAGATCCATTGTACCCTCAGCCTGAATGAGTTGGTATATTGACAGAAAATCGCTGGTGAGCTCTATGGACCGCTCATGCTGGTCTTCACACTGGTTGCCATCCTCCTCCACGGGATGAAGACGTCGGACACCATTATCGTAAGCAGGACAGAGGACCCTGGGGGGTGGCTGAGTTGAAAGCTGCCCAAGGAGAAAATGTTGGAGTGAGTTAGAAGCAGCCCTGAGGATAGCCCTGGGTAAGGCAGAGACCAGAGGCCTCCCAGGATTAAGTAGAGCCTTCACCCCACAGCGGGAGGGCACCCTGATGGGCACAGCCATTGGCACCTGCTTTGGCTACTGGCTGGGTGTCTCATCCTTCATCTACTTCCTCGCCTACCTGTGCAACGCCCAGATCACCATGCTCCAGATGCTGGCACTGCTGGTAAGGAGTCCAGCATGGTGGTGGGCAAGGGTGACCTTATAACAGTAGCCGGGCCCTGGTCTGCATCTGTCCTGGGGCTCCAGGGCCTGGAATGGGATAAGCTGGCCGGTGGACCATTTACTTCTCAGGGTCCCCATGAGGGTCCAAAGGCCAGCCCACCCTGAGAGATTTTCCTCTCCACCATCCCTCCTAGGGCTATGGCCTCTTTGGGCACTGCATTGTCCTGCTCATCACCTACAACATCCACCTCCATGCCCTCTTCTACCTCTTCTGGCTGCTGGTGGGGGGGCTGTCTACCTTGCGTATGGTAAGCTGGGCAGGAGATTTCCGGGGGTGGGCTGTCCTCCCGGGGAGCTGGGGAAAGGCCAGAACTTGGGCCGAACCTCATAAAAGGCTCTCAGTGGGGGAGAAGAGCCCGAAGATGGTTCTGATCTGGGGAGGAGTATCTTCTCCACTCTGCTCACTGGAGCCAGGCCCTCTAAGCCAGCCATCGCCAACCTTTCGGACCTCACGGACCACCCATTGGCGACCGCTGCTCTAAGCTGTATTCCTGTGGCCCTAGGTGGCAGTGCTGGTGTCACGGACTGTGGGCCCCACCCAGCGGCTGCTCCTCTGTGGCACCCTCGCTGCCCTACACATGCTCTTCCTGCTCTATCTGCACTTTGCCTACCACAAGGTGGTAGAGGGTGAGTGACAGGAGGCCTGGGCGTGGGGGGAGGGAAGCACAGCTGGCTAGGGCAGGATCCAGCCAGCTCTTGCTCACCTTCCATCCTCCTCCTCCTCTCAGGGATCCTAGACACACTGGAGGGCCCCAACATCCCACCCATGCAGAGGGTCCCCAGAGACATCCCCGCCGTACTCCCTGCTGCGAGGCTTCCAGCCACCGTGCTCAACACTACAGTCAAGGCCGTCGAGGTGACCCTGCGGTCACACTGACCCACCTGAAACCCTTGGCCAGCCCCCTGGGACCCTGCTGCAGTGGAGGAAGATTCAAGGACAGAACTGAAGACACGTCTCTGCTGGGCTGCAGCTGCCAGAGAGCTGTAGCCGCTTAAGCTCCTCCTTCAATGCCTATTGGGGCTTCTGAAGAGGACGAGGCCAGGAACCCTGGCCAGGACTGCAGGGCTCTGCAGCCAGTGCAGAAAGTGGGTCAGCGCCTCTGAGGCCTCTCACTACCCACCCCTTCCTTCCTCTTTATTTCTCCCACATTGTCTTGTTAAATATAGACTTGGTAATTAAAATACTGATTGAAGTCTGGGACTGCAGCTACCCTTCCAGTGGTCCTCCCTGCCACCCTGCTTCCTGTGCTCTCTGCTGTTCTGTCAGTGGTGGTGATGTCATACGTTCCCTTACGTATACCCTCAGGATGGAAGGTGGGACAGTCAGGAGGAAGGTAGGACAGCCCAGGCTACCCTGAAGCCAGTGGTTGAATATGGCACCTGTCCCTGGGTGCAGAGGACACCTGACCCACGGAGCAGCAGGGAGGCCTCAAACACAAGAACCATAAGTCTGGTGGAGCGGTGCACCAGCTTGAGTCGGGGACACCAGTGGAGCAATGACAATCGAACAAAAACTTCCAGGCTCAACGCCATGTCATTATAAGGCCCTTACACACCTGGGCCATTGTGTGGGAATAATTTTCCTGTCTCAGCTCATTTGAAGCCAAACTTGGCTTTGCCTGGGTTATCTTGGAGCCAGAGGAACAAACTCTTCAGGAGTTCTGTTCTTCCTCTTCAAGAGTGCTGGTTGCTCTTAAAAACAACTACTCAGTGGTTGAGCATCGACCTATGAACCAGGAGGTCATGGTTCAGTCCCAGTCAGGGTACCTGCCCAGATTGCAGGCTCAATCCCCAGTGTGAAGCGTGCAGGAGGCAGCTGATCAGTGACTCTCATCATTGATGTTTCTATCTCCCTTCCTCTCTGAAATCAATAAAAATATATATATTTTAAAAATCACAACCCAAACCACCATCCACCCACCACCTATTTCATCTGCCCCACTGGTTAACAAGAAATAAAATTTTTTACCTCTCTTCACTACACTTCAATTACTCATTAAGAAAAAAATTTTTTTTTTACCCTAGTAAATCTAGGTCAGCATCTTGCCTTCCTAATAAAGGGACTAAGAAAGATGTGCCCTTCATTCGCCTGAGGCCCCCTGACCATCACCCTTGGAAAAATTCCAACATTACAGTGCGTCCCTCCTGACAGCTGCAGCCCAGTTTCCATGGCCCCACCACCACTCCAGGTCCTGATCCTGACACCCCCGTTTATTTTGGCTACCCCCGGCCTCACAGGTACTCAGCCTCAGTGTCAGCAGTGCCCTTAGCACCTGGGGAAGGAGCGGCCCCAGCACCCTGCATCTACCTGAGGCTCGCCCTGCATCTACCTGAGGCTCGCCTGCCTCAGAAACACTCGGAGGTGTCCCTGTGCCTGGTAGCTCAGGCCACCTCTTCCCCACCAGGCCCCTGAGGCTGCCACTGCGAAGCTGCCATCTTGATACCACTGAGAGTTCCTTCTCTATTTCTAAAATCCTACAAATTAATGCTTAAATCTTGATGGCATCTCTCCTCCCACGCTGACTGCATTCTTAGCTGGTATCCTGATATGAACCCACATCCTAATATATAAACCTGCCCAGCACAGTCAATAACACTAACTCTGCTCCATCATGTTTAGTTGGCCAGTATGGTCCCCAATAGTATCCACAGACCTTCCCGGACACCCGGGGCAGATCCAGCCCTGGCTCCCAGCCCCACCCTCTACACCTGGGGTCCTGGCTTCTCTTCTATCCACAGAGGGTGACAAAGTAGTCTGGAGTGAGGATAACCACTTCTAATAGAAGTGCACATCTTCCGTCCCAAGTTCTCCCCTCATTCAGCAGGTGTGAC
>NW_005355115.1:3935490-3940358 GCF_000412655.1 Myotis brandtii
TACCCCACCCTGTTGGAAATATAAAAATACTACCTCTCCATTTCTTCCTCAGAACAACCATAGCATCTGTTATGGACTGAATGCTTATGTCCCCCTAAAATTCTTATGTTAAAGCCCTAACCCCCAATGTGACTGTATTTGAAGATGAGGCATGTGAGGTGACAAAGGTTAAGTGAGGTCAATAGGGCTTGTGCCCTTATGAGAAGGAGAGGCACCAGCACTCAGCCATGTGAAGACGCAGGGAGAAGGCGGCCACCTACAAGCCAGAAAGAGAGTCCTCACCCGGAGCTGACCATGCTGGACCTTATTTCAGACTTCTAGCCTCTAGAACTGTGAGAAAATAGACTTCTGTTGTTTAAGCCACCCAGTCTGCGGTATTTTGTTAAGGTACTCCAACCTGATTAATACAGAATCCTAGACCTAGAGAGTGTTTATATGATATCTCTAATTTTGATAACGAGGAAATGAAGGCCCTGAGAAGGCATTTTAAAAGCAAAGCTAGCCCCATCTGGTTTGGCTCAGTGGATAGAGCGTCGGCCTGTGGACTGAAGGGTCCCAGGTTCCATTCTGGTTAAGGGCACATGCCTGGGTTACAGGCTCAATCCTCAGTAGGGGGCGTGGAGGAGGCAGCCGATCAATGGTTCTCTCTCATCATTGATGTTTCTATCTCTCCCTCTCCCTTCTTCTCTGAAATCAATAAAAATATATATATACTTTTAAATCAAAGCTAAAGTCTCAGCAGACCTTTGAAGGAAGGGGGCTTCTTGGCTATAAATCTGGACGTCCCCTGGGTAAAAAAGCTCTAAAAGGTAGAGTTTGTTCAAGAGGCCTGGGGCCTGCTGAGGTGACACAGCATTCTCTTCAGACCCCTAAACATTGTCCAGGACAACTGAGGTTAAAATAGGAGTCATGGGACATCAAGGTCGAAAAGTCCTGCAGCCAGACATAGTGGTGGTCTCCACAGTCTGGTAGTTGCCAGAGGAAGGGGGTGGGAGAGTAGGAGAAATGGGTGGAATAAAAGTAACTAACTTTTTAAATTTAAAAAAAGACGCACAGTGAGGCATACCTGGGGGATGGGGTCTCTCAGCTTGTCAGGGACCCTCACCAGGGACTGGCGCAGCAGGAGGGGAGAGGCCCACACAGCCAGGACATAGCATTAACCCGCACATGTGAGGCTTGTCAGCGACCTGAGGCTGGGGCAGGACTTGAGCTGGCTAACAGGCCATCTGTAGGAGCAGCTGAGCCCTAAGAACTGCACCTGCTGAGTTATGCTCCCCCAGGAGGGAAAGATGGTGTCTGAGTGTTCCCGTTCCAATCCCCCTTGCTTCTGTGCTCCGATAGCCTACGTCAGCGACTGCACCTGCCGAGTTATGCTCCCCCAGGAGGGAAAGATGGTGTCTGCGTGTTCCGTTCCGATCCCCCTTGCTTCTGTGCTCCGATAGCCTACGTCAGCTTTGGAAACCGGCAGTTTACGTACAGACCTGTGTCGTCCTCTACAGTCGTGTAAGGGAGGCTGAGTCTAGGTGGTCCATGGCAGACTGGAACCTGAGCCAACAGAGGCCTTTCTGGAACAAGGCGGGAAGTACATAATACATACATGCACAGATGGAAAAGGAACTTCTATTGTCCAAACACCTGTACAGACCTGTGTCGTCTTCTACAGTCGTGTAAGGGAGGCTGAGTCTAGGTCAGTGATGGCGAACCTACGACACGCGTGTCAGAGGTGACACGCGAACTCATACTTTGGTTGATTTTTCTTTGTTAAATGGCATTTAAATATATAAAACAAATATCAAAAATATAAGTCTTTGTTTTACTATGGTTGCAAAGATAAAAAAATTTCTATACGTGACATGGCACCAGAGTTAAGTTAGGGTTTTTCAAAATGCTGACACGCCGAGCTCAAAAGGTTCGCCATCACTGGTCTAGGTGGTCCATGGCAGACCAGAACCGGGCCAACGGAGTCTTTTCTGGAACAAGGCGGGCAGTACATAATACATATATGCACAGATGGAAAAGGAACTTCTATTGTCCAAACACCCACACGACCAGCAGGTGAGATTTACAGAGGACTTCAGGAGAGATGACTCCCTTTGCTGAAGAGCATGCTGTCTCCTCGAAGGGAAGGACACCTACTCACCACCGCAGCTGCCTGAGATCTCTTCTTCCCTTCACCTGCTCTTTCCCCGCCTCCACTTCCTCAACGCCCACTCCCCATTGAGCCACTGCGGTCAAGGTCACGCCCCTATCATTTACTGGAAATCCTGGAGCCGTCAAAGATGACCTTTTCATTGCCAGATGCAATTTTTTAATTGACTTTTTGAGGTGACATTGGTTAACAAAATTCAACAACCATTTATGATAAAAACTCTCAACCTAGATGTTCATCAAGGTTGAGAGTGTGTATATATATATACAATATATACACACTGGCATATTGAAATACGGTGTATATATACAATGGCATATTGTTCAACAAAAGGGGCGGTGGCCTGCCACTGACCCTGGCAATAGTTCCTGGGGATGGAGGATGAGGTCAGTCCACTCAGCTCTCAGGGCTGTGCTAGCTCTCCACATGCCATCCTGAGTCCAAGTAAGTTAGACGGGCTCTCTGTCTTACCACTCAGCTCGGCTGTGCTAGCTCTCCACATGCCATCCTGAGTCCAAGTAAGTTAGACGGGCTCTCTGTCTTACCGCAGCCCCCCAGCCCTCCCTCCCACATTTTCTGTTCTGTGTCACGTGTCCTCATACTCTGAACACACACGTGCACGCCCACATATGTGTACACACTCACTCAAGCAAACACACGTCACTGTACACACTTACTCACACAAGCACATCCACAAGGGGCGCTCTGTCTTACCGCAGCCCCACAGCCCTCCTCCCCACATTTTCTGTTCTGTGTCACGTGTCCTATACTCTGAACACACACGTGCACGCCCACATGTGTACACACTCACACAAGCAAACACACATGTCACTGTACACACTTACTCACACAAGCACATCCACAACCCCCTGGGAAAATGGCAGAGATAGACATGAGAGCACAGAGCTGAGAAGGCGGAAGCAGAGGGTTGGGTAGAGTAGGAAGCAACCTGGCGAGGCAGCTCACGGTGGGATCTGGGTCACGGGTGGTCAGAATCCCAGCTCCGTCACTGGCCGGCTTGATACTGCTGGGTTAGGAACTTAATCGGAGGCCTGGTTTCTTTTTTTCTAAAATGAGGGTAACACCACCACCAAAAAAATCAGGATTTTTTTGTTTATTTGAGAATTAAATGAAATGATATGTACTAAAGTTCTTTATAAATTGAAATGCTGTGAAGAGTCATATGGAAACAAAGATAAGGAAAATGTTACCCCTATGTTCACTTAGCAAATACTCACTTATTTTGAACCGAGGGTAAAAAGCTAATTAAAGCTCTATGACTAAAAATCACAACTCCATCGAAAGCCAGTGTTGCCACAGTCACCTGTGCACATCACCTGGTGGGGGCCTGAGGGCTACACAGGCCTGGGAACCCTGGGCTGATTGGTAACCACTGTTCCATTGCACAATAACAACAACAGGGTCATAAGACTAACACAGTATCTTATTTACAATCTTGACATTTTGTTCATCATGGATTTTTTGCATTAATTTTTAAAATATTTTTTATTGATTTTAGAGAGGAAGGCAGAGGGAGAGAGAGAAAAAAAAACATCAATGATGAGAGAGAGAATCATTGATTGGCTGCCTCCTGCACACCCCCCACTGGGGATCAAGCCCGCAACCCAGGCATGTGCCCTTGACCAGAATCAAACCTGGGACCCTTCAGTCTGCAGGCCAGCGCTCTATCCACTGAGCCAAACCGGCTAGGGCCGCATTAATTTTTAAATACTGCATTAAAATATTACTCATCTTGATTACTGAGTTTTTTCGGCACTCCTTAAATTCTGCATGGGAGGTGAGGTCTCCCTTGCTTCCCAGCTCCAGCCCCGGCGAGCTGGAAATGAATGTCACTCATTATTGCCATGTTGGTTCCGGTGGATCATCTGTGCGTTCTCAGCCACGCCATTTTATCTTCTCTCCCCATTTGCCCAATCTATGAAATAAAGCTATTGCAAAGGGTATAAAGGAAGCCAGAAAGTTGGTCTTTGGTGTCAAGGACCTTTCAGTCTGGCAAGGCGAACTGATGCAGTCCGAGGACAGTTTGAGCTGCTGAGTCATACAAGACAATGTGGCCCATGCGGTTGTTAAAAGCTGTGTAGGGATTCAGAATGGGAGGGCTTTTAACAGCCACACCCCTCTCCAATGGCTTCAACCTTGGGAACCCTAAGTGGGAAAAAAAATGTGGATTAGCACAAAAAAGGGAGAGACACTTTCAACAGAAGAACTTTGCATGAGCTGAGATGGTCCACTTCCTTTTGTCTGGCTCACGGGGCAAAGCTCGGTTCTGAGTAACCTAGACACACACAAACCCTAGAGGAGTCAGCGTTTCTTCTCTTTCTCTCTCTCTCTCTCTGTTCACACACGCCCCTCTCTGGTTGCTCCTAAAAACTCACAGCAGCTGGCAATTGTTTTTGACCATTTTGGCCATTTTAGCACTAAACCTTAAAATGCGTCTTAATGATATTTTTGGCCACAATACGAACAATATGAGCTCAGGGTCTGGTCTTTAGGAATGGGGAACGACGGCAGAATAGGCAAAAGAACCCGTTTATGGTCTCAAACACCATCTCCGTGTCACGTGCCCCCATTCCCTCCCCACCCCTGCCGGTCGCAGGCCTCCACCCTGACACCTATTTTCTACCTGTAGCCGGGCCCCGCGCCCAGTGCGCGTCCGAAGCCGAAGGGACGAGCGGACCCCCTGCTCGGAACCACCCGG